>NC_050586.1:36175500-36512000 GCF_013368585.1 Megalops cyprinoides
ATAAAAGTATTTAAAGTATTTTATTTGATCAATGATAATGTCATGTGCTCATTCGTTTTACATAATCAGTCTTTTTAAGTATTAGTATGTGTAACCCTCAGTATCTGCTCTTACTGAATTTCTACATGAATGGCATCCCAACTTCACTGTGTGGTAGCATTCAAGTGAAATGTAACAATAACAAATCAGAGTGGCAAGGTAGTTTTTTCACAATGTTATTAAATTGTGTATATATGTTTATGGATACATTTCTCTTGCTAGCACTTCATTTGTATACTTTAATCAAATCAGGTTGAATCAATCATTCTTATTTTATCATGTCTCCTGATTTTCAGTATCAAACAATTTGTTGTCTCTGTACAAGCCAGAATGGTACTACTCCAACTGCAGTATACCTAAGACACAGTGCACTGATGAGCCCTAATGGTCTACTGACAGATGCATTTTTTGTCATCAGCTCATTAACGTTCAGCACATATATACTGCATAATGACTGCATGATCAAGTGGCAGCAGTGCTGAAATATTTGACCGAAAATCTCTTGAGCGCACATGCTGTGATTTCACTTGGCATTCTGGGCTTCATATAACACAGCCTTGACAACATCCCATGTAGAATAATTGTAAAAATAGCAAATATGTTTTTTTCATTGGGTGAAAGGTAACAATGCTGAAGAAGGCCTACTTCTTTAAAGAAGCATACATGATGTGTTTCATTACTCTTGTATGGAATGTGCAGGAAAGAAGCACAAAATTATCTTAGAAGGAAACTATTCAGTAAATGGGTTTATGGTCACTATGGTAAAAAGAAACACCATTATTCACTTTGGCATTTGTGAAGCAACACTAACACACTTTGAATCCTTCAAGCTTTGGCAGATCCTCAGAGAGTGACCTTGTGGTCCTTGATGAGTGATGGGGAGAAAGGCATAGAGAATGTGGTTTCTCAGTTGAGTGTAGGGCATGTGCAATGATTTTAGTCCATGTTTAGTGCTTTTAATTGACCCTTTGATGTTGCCACGATTCTTGGGGAAATTCAGTACTTGCATACTGAAGTTGTACCTCAGCCTTAAACCTGAGACCTGTATTCTATTAGGTCCTACAGTGATTGCTCTTCCTTCTGTCGTAAGGACTGGTTATGAAGCAGTCTTTTGAGCATTGAAGGACTGTCAATAGCCAATAAAAACTAACTGTGCAATTATAAAATAATGTGCCAAAAATAAAAAATTTTAAAAAGTTGTTGGTGTTCTGTACAAACCACAGTGAAAAGCAGCAATAGAGGCATTCATTTGTTGTTGGCAGTCCATCACTTCTCATGAAACCCTGCTCAATGTGGAGATCAGCACAAATTGATTGATTTATATTACAGCAATCAGGGTGCACAGAAAAAAACAATCATTTGTCACTCATTCGACCTGACACATGACACAATTGTAGGTTCTAGGTTGAGGTATCAATTCAGCGTGCCCAGATTTCTCCAAGAATGATGGCAAGTTCATGTCAACTCAAAAGGGCAAATAAGAAGAGCTGCATTTGGACCAGAAATCATAGCATGTGAAAAAGCCTTTAGAGAGCGGTGGTCAGTGTGGGTCATGGAAGGGGAAATGAGGGTGGGCTGCATCTCTCCACACCTTCTTTCCATCTTTCTGTGAAGAAAACAGAGGGAGTAGCTTCAGAGAACTTTTTAAGCGTCGGACAACAAAAGATGAATATGCAGTATATGCATTTGAAGTTTCTCTGTTCAAGGTTTAAAATATGAAACTTTTCTCAAGGCTTCAGTATTGTATGTGAACGCTATGTGACACTGTAAAAAGTTTCAAGGTTATAATACTCACTTCTATTGTTGGAATTATAAGCCTCTCGTTTCTGTTAAAGGATTCAATCTGCTTCATATCTTCATTTGATAGGTTGAAGTCAAATACCTGTTTATCATATAAAAATACAGTCCATGCTTTCATACATTGATTTACAAACAATTGTGTATTAAAGAAATCAATAATCACCTTCTTCCCAATGGTGTGTTAATTAGAAAATTTCTGGCCAGGACACCTATATTGGCATTTAGAGCCTTTTAGTAGTTTAAATAACTCTTTGATGCCAACACCTTCCTGGATTACAACATAGTACTTAAAGCCTCATTGGTCTGCAACTTTCATGATGCCTCTTTTGATTAGGAAACATTGGTATCAATTGAAAATATAAGAGAAAGGAAGTGGGGAAGACCGGTGGGGAACACTAATTTCATCCTCGTAAATATCACATAGTTAACTCAGCAGACCCCTCTAGTGGATAATACAGAAATTATACCTGAATGTTTTGTTGAATTCTGGAGGGAGTGACGCTTTTAGGGATACAGATGACTCCTCTTTGCACTTGCCACCTGTTTAGCAATAACAATCTGCCAGTTACACAGGTCTGTGTAGAGATCAAGTAATTTCCTGCTAAATATCAATTCTAATAGTGCCTCTGCTCTATGAATGTGTTAAAACTTGAATTGTACCATTTACAAAACTCACTGACACTGCAAAATCATGCCCCCACTTTGGGAAAATTATGCAAAAACTATGGCTAATGACGCTGTTGCATGCACTGGACTATAGTCACAGATTGCTGTCGTACCTGACATTTTGAACAGCGAAGTGTATGTGATATGCTTTGCATTACAGTCATTTATTGGAGTGTTTGTACCATATTCATTGAGGCGCTGGCGAGCTGCTGGTGTTGGCCCACTCACCTGATGATGACCTGGGCAGGAGTCTTGCCATATCGGCTGGCAATGCTGACCACGCGGGGGTCCTCCAAGAGCTGTGGCTCGCCAGGGGCAGCCCAGGGTCGGTCAGGGGAGCCGAGGGGGCTGTACGCTGTCATCATCACCCCTCGGTCCCAACAGTGAGCCAGCAGCTGGGCCTGGATCAGGTACGGGTGGCACTCCACCTGCGGGGACAGAGTCAAAGTGAGTGAGACAGTTTAGCAGCACAAATATGAAGCACGCTTGTCTTTGAAAGTGGCAGTCTTGTATTAATCAGGTGGAAGCAAAACAAACAAAAAAAGACTTGTCCAGCCTGTTCCATACCTGGTTTACCACGGGTTTGTGTTTGGCGATGCTGAGGATGTCGTCGACCTGCCTGGCGTTGAAGTTGGAGAGTCCGATGGCCTTCACCAGACCCTGCTCCACCAGCATTTCCATGGCCTTCCACGTGTCCCTGTAGTGGGTGTACCCATAGCGGATGGTTCCGTCTGCGTTGCGTGGCATCACCTCGGCCCCCCTCCTGAAAGCACACATCCGACGGGTATATCCCAGCTGAAACTGCAATGCATAGCCTTCAGGACATGTGACATGGAAGGGTGCACATTACACATATGTGTAATGTGCTGCGTAGTGGTGAGGAGCAGGGCTTGCACCCGCTAGGTTGCAGGTTCGATTCCCTGCTAGGGCACTGCTGCTTTACCCTTTGGCAAGGCACTTAATCCAGAATTGCCTCAGCTAATATCCCACTGTATAAATGGATAAAATTGTGACCTGTGTAAGTCACTCTGGATAAGAGTGTCTGCTAAATGACAATAATGTAATGTAACGTGTGGTTGGTGCTTACTGGAAGGCCATGGGCCAGTGCATGAGGTAGAGATCCAGGTAGCTGAGGCCCAGGTCAGTGAGGCTCTTCTTGCAGGCAGGTTCCACATCGTCAGGGTGGTGCTGAGTGTTCCACAGCTTGGATGTCACAAACACATCCTCTCGTCGGAGGGCCTGGAGTGGCCCGAACAAGGATAACAGCAACCAGTAACATTTGACTCCTGTTACATTAACTGTATTAGTAAGGAATACTGTTTATCTCACCTGGAAAAAGTCTTCTTTAAGACTTCTGCCTTAAAATAGATTCTGTAAATTATAATGGTAAGATTATAAAGATATTAATATGTGCCTAAGGGATATTGTGCTCATTTTTTGGTCTTTTTTTAACATTTGACTCCTTGGAACTGCATTTGAGGATATGTTTTTCTACTCAATATACATAGGCATAAACATTGCATATAAAAAACGTCATTCAAAATAAACTTGCTTTGTGCAAATTTTGTGCAGAGGAAACCTTGTGAAATATTTCTTGTATATTTCTAATGTATATATCAGTGTTGACTTCAAGCTGAATTTACATGAAATTTTGAACTTGCCTACCTAGTTTTGGTTAAGCTATTTGTGTTAATAAAAATATTTTTAGTCGTAGATATCCAGACCTCTAACTGCCACTGGCAAAGGCCTGTATCGGATGCCGTCGAGGGAAATGAAGCTAATACTTCACTACTGTAATCATGGATGTGAGATGTGATTGTGGGGTTCGTAGAGTTAGTATGGAGGATGGTAACATGGGATTTATAATTGTCGTAAAGCACTGGTTTGTTGACCAGTCCTGACCTCTGCTGTGTGTGAAAGCTGACCCACCTTGTCAGGCCCCACTCTCTCTTTCAAGGCCTCTCCAACCTCGTGCTCGTTGCCATATGCGGCTGCGCAGTCAATGTGTCTGTAACCGCAGTCCACAGCACTCAGAACTGCCTGCTTAACCTGCGAGATCAGACTGGTTACAGCGAAGGACATTCAATCCATCACTGGCATCATTGTGAAGCAACATGACTTGTTCATACTCAAACTCTGACTTGGTGTTTTAATTATATATTCAGAAACAGACATAACATTCAGTGAGTGCAGATTGCCATATGTAGATGCGGATACATAGGTTTTGAACTTGGTTTGACCTCTGACCTGTCCTGGGGCACTTTTCCAGGTCCCAAGTCCCACAATGGGCATCTTCTGCCCTGTGGAGAGGGTGACATAGGTGCAGCTCATCATTCCACTGGAGGTAGGCAGCTGAGTCACCCTGAGGTGAGGGAGAAATAACCAACAACTAAAAAACGTCTCAGGAGAAGAGATGTTAGGGAGGTTTCGGCCTAGTATTTTTTTTTCTTAACTCTAAGAGACAACTATTTAAACAACTATTGCTTTTAGGTTCATTACGTTTCAGTTATTTTGCGAAAGAACTGACAATTGCTAAAATATGCTTAACGTAATATTCAAGGTTGAGGTCAGTTGTCAGGTGTGGTTGGGTTTACCCAGAGGCCTTGTTATATAATTCTTAAAGCACAAGTTTCTCTCGTAGAGGAAAAGGAATACTTCATGAAACACCTTTAGGAATGGGCTTTGCACTAACACTAATATACTATGAGATAATCCAGGCATAAGGAAAGTGACTATTCATCTTGACTAGCAAGGACATATTAAAATGTAACTGATTGTTAGGCAATTCATTTATCCCCAGCAGGTTTCTATGTAAACGGGAGGATTCATTAACCCAGCATAATGTTAAATCCAGGGTGATAGAGGGGGCAGACACCCAGCTTTGACATATGCATTTACATTTATTCATTTAGAGCCCTCTCAGCCAGACTGAGTAACAGAACATTGCATATTATACAGCTAGATGGACATCTTCTGTAATGCCGTCCTAATAAAGTACCTAATAAAGCAGTACTACAATATACATGGTTGCTCATTGTGAGAAGGGAGTTAGATAAAACAAGCCAATGCTATGGCAGCAATCTCAAATTGCACCAGTATGCAACCTGTGAAGTTATGGATGTTGGTTCAAAGACCCAAGACACTGTCAGAAGGAACGACGTTTCAACAGGACAGAAGACAGCAGCCTCATATAGAGTGCTATATTAAGTATAATATAAACTGAATAAAGAAATGCTTTTCTCTAGACACCTGGGAAGCAGTATGACATGGTGATTAAGGAGTGTGACTTCCGTCTCAGCTTTCAGCAAGGTACTGAAAAGTACTTGCTACAGTAAAAAAAAAAAAAAATTCAATTTATTAAATGTGAGATGTGCAAGTTGCCCTAGTAAGGCCGTTTGCTAAACAAATCACATGACCAAGGCTGCCTCTGTCAATACTCATGAGTAATAAAAGTGTGATTGTCTGGTTCATAACACTGCTGTCAGCTGCCAGGGAGGAAGCTGTGCTACTGCTCTTTCCTCTGCGACGTTTAAAAAGTTCACATCAGAGGTGATCTGAACTCCATCTGAACTACCCTGAATCTAATGCGTTAGATTGTATTAGTCATACCCTCACGTGCGAGAGGCCGGATGCAGCAAAGCACAGTTAGGAATTAACTGCTACATTGGTTGCTTATGGTCTTTCAGTACCCCCCTGAGCATTCCGGCAAAATAGACCATCATTCGTTTGTGTTTATACAAAAGCAGCAATCTATATTAATGCTCTGTGAGGTGGAGGGCAACAGCAAAATACATTATAATGATAATAGTGAAAATGTCACACATAATAGCGACAGTAATACCACAATCATAAACCATGTATAAGGATAAAACATACAGTTGGTCTTAAATGAAATGGTGGAACAGTTTCAGTATGTTTCCATTGGGAACCGGATTTTTCTCAGAAAAAGGGAAGCAAGCCCCCCACTTCTGTATCCAAAAGAGGTCATACTTTAGAAAATAGCTTTGTGTTGTGTGTGTAGACAGTATATCCTCTGAATGGCTGAGCCTAAATTATATGCAAACATAATACAGGAGATCTGCTTTTTAAATAGCTGTGCTGAAAGCTTATTGTGTGTGATATGAAGCCCCTCTTGAATTTAATGGCAAAGAAATAAAGCACATTTTCTTACCGTCCTGAGCGCTTTTTTATTTCAGGCAGCCGACACCAATCCTTCCTGCAGCTACAGTAACATTAAACAGACAGAGGGCAAAGTCTTGGCTTATCTATTACCCAAGTGAATGGAAAAACTCCAAAATGGAACCAGCAAATCACCAACTTTAGCCGTGTCCTCTAGGGAAGCAGCATTGTCCTGTGGTCTGCCTGTGTACGACATTGTCGTCAGCTGAAGTAACCCTACTCTGGGGTCAGGGGTCAAGCCATTTGTAACGACTCAGGTAAGGACTCAGGCGCAGACCACGGGAGCTTCAGGTTCCAGGCGGGTTTATTGAAAAACGCAAAAACACAAGCGAAATCAAAAACAGACAGGGTCGATACCAGGAAGGCAGTCCAAGGGCAGAATCAGGGGCAGAGAACAGGAACAGGCAGGGTCAGGAACCAGGTAGGCAGGCGATCAGGCAACAGGACAAGGCGGCAGGTAGAAACGAAGTCAAGGCACAGGCAGGGTTGAAAACAGTAATATACAGATAGAGAAAATGGCGGGGATGAAACAAGCAAAAATACACTGAGACAAACTGGCAAACAAGACAGGAATAAGCAGGGTAGAAATAGGGCTGGGCTGATGAGGGAACTGGAAACAGGTGTGTGGGCAGGCAGGTGGAACTGATCAGGAGGGTGGAGACAGGGCGGAGAGCAGGGCAGGGCTGGAACACAAGGAGAAACAAACAAAAGCACATGGACAGGGAAAAAAAAAAAAAACACCACAGCTAGGGAGTACTGACACCATTAGCTCCATCACTATAAATTTAGTGAAGTGTAAAATGGAAGCAAAATAAGTCATCAAAACAAAAACAAGAAAACAAACAACCTGGGTTTTGTGCTTGTGTGAAACTGTTGTAATGCTAAATTATAACAGTTTGGTTAACTGGTTACTAGTAAGAATGAAATCAAATCCAACTCACATCCAGCAGGGTATACTAAGCAAAATGACCTCTCCTTTTTTGTAATACAGAGTGCATTGATATAATCAGTCATAGATTCACTGATGCAGCTTGACCTTAAAAATAGCTTTAAAAATGTTCATTCCCTTTGTGTGTGTCATTCATTCACTCAAAAAGAGAATTTAGACATAATCTGACATCTAGAAACACTGAACCTGACCCAACCCAAACCCAAGAGCTATAACGCAATTATAGGCCCAAACCCAATATGTTTCCTCTTGTACTGTTGTGGGTTCACAGTGGGTTGCAGGGCGCTAATGTCTATTGATTATATCATTGATTTCTGAGTGGCTGACAGTGACTTTCTTTCATTGCATTACACACGCTTGCCAGACCTCTTACCCAGACCTTATGTTTTACAGTGACTTAATTTAAACAGCTGAATATTTATTGAGACAATTCAGATTAGGCACCTTGCCCAGAAGTTTTGCCCACCTGCGATTTGAACCAGCAACTTCTGTGTTACAGGCCCTGCACTTACCCCAATGCCACACAAAAATCTGTGCTAGCTGGTTCAAATAACAGAGTGCTTTCCAAAACAATCTGACAACTGACAACTAACGTGAGATATATGGCAGTTCATATATGAAAGCAGATATTACTTTGGACAGACCTACATGTCACGACTTACTAACCCATTCCTATTCCCTTGTCAGTACACAACACTTGACTGTTTTGCAGCTGTAAAATGCACACAGTTGTGTCATGGTGCCGAACAGGAGCAAGCCGCTGTTTTATTGTTCTTCATTTGCCTGTCGGACAAATATAGACCCTGCATATCGCCGAGATGAACGTGCTGCTGGGCTTCTTAAAGTGCTGTGTCACAGAGGTTTAAGCTCGCTTCCCTTATGTGGTCAGGAACAATGTATTAGTCATCCCATTAAACACTTTACAACACCGGAGAAGCATTTCAGAGGCCAGTACTGCCGAGGCCAAGAGAGACAGCTGTTTTTTGTCAGCGCTGACGCTGCCTCAGACCTTAGGAACGGGGAACAGGTCTCTGTGTTTCGTTGTCTGCTGCCGGTCCTTAGGGGCAGGGGACCAGTAACTTATCAGAGACGCATCTCACGTGGACAAGGTTGCTTATTGGACAAACCAATTTCAAAATCAGTCAATAACGGTACTGTCTGTATTATTTATCTATTTACTCTAGTATCCATTTGCTGTAGGGGAATTTCCTTATGACCCTATAGAGTCAGCAATACTGATTCAAGTTACTCCTCATTCAAATTTGGGTTTGAATTCAGAGATAAACACAAGAAGCACTGCTGACTGGCTACATCATCAACTGACAAAATCCCCATGAATTACCGCTGCCATCGCCAAGGGAGATCAAGAAGAGCACAGATTGTGTTACACACGGCTTTGGGATGGAGGCGGAGGACTGTGTCCCGCACCTCCCAATTGTGCGATAGGTTATTTCCGGCAACAACGAGTGGGAATATCTCAGGAACATTAGGAGCTTTTAGCAACCCGAGGCTTATTTGATGTCTTAACACTTATTAATGACTAACAGAAAATGAAAGCAGCAGGGAATATGTTTGCTCAACAGAACGTGTGATAGATTAAAATAGGTGGTCTCATCACTGCATGCCATGACATGCAATTTTCACTTTGTGTGACGAAAGTGTTTTACCTTGTATGGCGACAGCTTACAATTTTAGCCAGCTGTAGCCTGAATGAACTATTTACGTTAAATGGCCTAGTCATGAAAACACATGTTTACCTCGTCTAATTATCATGAGACTGCAGTAAAGATCTTTCTGGAATAAATTCCATGTCAAAAAAAAATGTCTGGGCAAATTATATAACTAATTATATATTTGTTGAAACATTTAATGGGTAAGGTTAGATTGGGATAGGAAGTGAATTATACACTTGAATTATAAATGTTTTTTTTTTTTCATTTTTAAGTTTTGCATGCCCACAAATAAATAAATAGAAACCGCAAGTTTCCTGAACCCTATGAACTCTCTTAGCATCACACAGCAATGTCAGCAGATGTCAGCAGTGAGCAAAACAATTCTGCGGTACTTTACTGTGCATCCCCTTAGGATTGGACTGCTCTGACCAGGTCCGCTGTGGAAACAACAGTCTGCTGTTTCTGACTCATTTTCCCTGAAGAGAAAACACAAGAGATTTGCTGTTAGGGTGTCCCAGGAGACCAATATACTTCACTGTTTGGAGCAGATACAGTGACATCATGCATGCCATTCTCACAGTTAGACATGTTTTTCTAATAAGAATGCTTATTTGCAAGATAGATCGCTTTAACTCAGGGGAGTAGCGTTACTGTAGTTTTACCATACACTGAATTGTCAACTGAAAAAATGTTTTGAACAAAATCGAATGTAATTAAAAGTTAATGAGCAAGCATACATTAAGAAGTGCTCTGTCAAGATGAAGACAGATCCAGAGTGGTAATGCCTCAAAAATATTGCAGATTAATTTCTCACTCAAGTCTTCTTCGCCTCAAAAGTGAAGTAAGAAGCGGAAATACATTATTGCCTATTCCTTACTACTGGCACAAAATGAAGCATTTTATTTACATACCTCTTAACATTGTTGTGATGTCGCACACCGTATGAACAGAACAATGTGTGCATCTTATCAAGACATTGCTATGGACTACTTCAATTCAATATAAAACGTTTTGTGTTACTTTCTGGAGTCCTGCCAGCTCAAACACACTTCGTGTTATGGTAATGATGAGAAGTTGGAAGTGTGGAGGCAACTGGCAAATTGATTTTTTTTTAATAGCCGCAACATTCTCAACTAAATTTTAATATGCCCCAGCTTTAAATGTGTATAATGTTTCACCACCATTGAAAACAAGTTAATATGAGGGAATAATTGGAAGTTAATGAGATGTTCCGCTGCAGTTGCAGGGAAAACAATTGCAGCATTATCTCTTTCTAACACCCTTGAGTGACCAATGGTTAAACACACTGCTGTGGTGAGCTGGTGAAGTGTTTTCATGTGCAGTGGTCTGTGTAATAACATAGCCAGTGTTTCATAAAACTAGACTTAATTCTCCAGCGAATGAAGTCTAGTGTTTTGGGAATAATGAGACCACAGATATTCTACTTTGTGATCAGATATTCAGCTCCTGCATTCTGTCCGTCTCCCATCTCTGATTATGGTTGGTAATAGGAGGTTGCAGCTCTGTCTGCATCCCTGTGCTAACTCTGGAGGTTTTGATTTGGGCCACACATCCTCAAGGATGTTCACAGTGAGCCACCAGATCAGAACACTTACAGCTTGGGTGAGGACAGAGACAAAACTTTCACTGATAAACACATTAAGCTGACTGACTGGTCAATATATAGATCTGTCACAAGACAGGGGGTTGCAGAGTTCAGCCTGTCTCAGTTTACTTCCTAGCTCCTAAGTTTGTGGCCTACCCACTTTTCCACTTCCTCTCTGTTTATGGGGAGTGTCTATGATAATGGGATTATAGGTCTATCATTCAAGGTGTGAGTGATGATGTTGGTAGGGAAATCCATTATACAAAAGGGTATATAGTGAACATGGTCTTGTGGTGTTCAGGATCCGTTGTTCAGAATCAGGTAGCACTGTTTTTTGGAAGTGTATGAGAACAGAAGACGGAAGGGCAGGCGTTTCATTCAAAGGTGTTTCCAGGTGATGGATACTGCTCACTTGTATTTTGCAGCGACAGCTTGATGGCCTAATGATTAACTTTATAACTACGATAACAAGTGTAATCCTTTATTTTTTGCACATTTTACACAAGTTTCAAAAGTTTCCTTCAGCTGGCGAACAGCCTGCGTTTATGATGTGGCCTTGTACGGCCATGTCTGCTAAACATCCCTCTCACAGTCAGTTATTTTCAACACACAACAATGACTGCCTAAGAGGAGCCTGACAATACATTGTCAGTAATACCTGTAAACAATGGAGCATTGGACTCTGCTCCTGACAGGTCTGTGCTTATTCATGATCCCTGACCAATATTCACAATAATGGAACCATTTTCTCTCACAATATCTTTCCGGTCTTTTGTTTTGTGCAATGAAACAGTGGAATTGTTCTGGGTTCATTGTTAATTGGAAAGGTCTTTTTGCCAGACTTGATGAAAAATACTAAAAATCCTATCCTTTGTCCAAACCAAGCCCTGGCCGCATATAGACAAGTGTCTCATGCTTTATATAGATAAATATGCAGTAATTAGTAACTGTGGCATAACTGGAAACAGGTTCTGTGTAATTGCTACATGAGCACACTCATGTTATTACATAAAGGATTAGGGTAGGATTGGGGTGAAGGGGAGGGTTGGCGAAAACGTCAGGGTTAGGAATTTATTAGATAGCATGTAATTAAAGAAACATAGACCAGCATTCCGCATACTGTGCATCAAGGCATACTGGCAGAAGTGATTGTGTAACTCATTACGTAATCACATTGCAGTTATGTAGATACAAAACAATAGAATATTGTTTTTAAATGCAAACAAATGATTCAATCAGAAAACTGTGGAGAAACTAAGACAATCCAGACGGGTTTCTTGTTCTTTAGTACATTTAACCGTCAGGGCTGGTCTAGTTCAACTTAAAGCAAAGCCATATGAAGGCTATTGCACTCATCCGCATCATTTGACTCCTAAAGTGAAGAGAGAAATGCCATAAAGCGCAGTTATTTCATTTCACTGTGTATACGTTTTGTGGTGTTTGTAGGAGAACAGTAAGGGCCTGTTTCTGCATATGCAAGTGTAGAGAAGACATTCACAGCTTGTGGTGGGAGGCGCCCCCTGAGAGTGCATTATGAAAGCTATTGATTGAGCTGGGGGCATATCACACTTGCAGCGTTCCCTCTTAAATAGATCCCGCTGCATCAGGCCACCTCTTGAGATGAGCGAGCGATAGGAAAGCGCCCCCATTTCAATATTCCATCAAGTGTGTGCATGATGGTTATTTCCTGCAGGTAAATAACCAGTCAATGAGAAGTACAGTCAGGTACATTTGATTTATTTTCCGTGGTTGTCACAAACGGGTTTACATGAAAAACTGCAGTGAAGTGAAACGATGCACAGTCCCAACAATCACTCTGACTGACAGGGAGCAAGGCCCCCGCCTGGCCAAAGCGGCGCCTCCGGGGCCTTTTCTGAAGAGGCTGTCAGTTCTATTCTGACTGCAAGGGAGTGGATCACAGTGGATTGAAAGACCGCTAAGAGTGACAAGTCCAGCCTCGCTTCGTCAGCGAGAAAAAGGCTGACCGCAGAGTCTGTACTCAGTACATTATTTTATTCCTGTGGCATCTCAGTTTAGTTTTATTTTTTTTGTACACATTCTATCACCCAGTTACACACGTGGAGCAACTGAGGTAAAGTGTCTTACTCAGGGGTGCAAGAGCGATGTCCTACGCAGTGTTTGCACCTTCGACCCCAGAGACCAGAGCCCAATGCAATAACCACAACAGCACGCGATGCCCTGTATTCAACAAAGAGGGTACATTTCCTCAACTGAAGAGTTACACAAAGGGGAGGAGGGAATTACAGGCTTTAGACTTTCATAATGTCATCATCACTCATTGGCAAAAAAGCAAAGCAAAATACAATAAAACCAGAATGCACAGAGAAAGGCTTTCCAAAAAAAAAAAAAAAAAACAGATAATGCAGCTCTTTAGAGTGCCTCTCGAAACGACAGCGTTTGAATTTTGTCAAATAGCTGCTAATGTGCTCCGGTGTCTCAAGTGGAGTCTGAACAGATGGGTGTTTCAAGGGTTCATTGTGTAATAATTAAATAAAACCCCATGTCATTTTTCAAACCTGTTTCTCTTTTAATCATATGCAGATGTATGCATATGCTTTGTCCTGTCAAATAGCAAATTTAAAAGCGGATTCAGACTCACAGTTGAACTGTACTTTACAGAGAACAGCATTACTTCATTTAGCCATAAAACTACATTTTTTTACAGAGAGGAAAATGACAGAAATGCACTCCTATTCAGATCAATGCCTTTGGTTACTCCATGTAAATTTCTCTCACAGAGGTATGCATTGGGTTATTCTAACTGTCAAAAGCCTATAACAAAAAAAACAAGCAGGCAAGTGCTGACTGCATTAGTTTTTTAGGCAAGTTGAAGTGAGGAACAGCATTAACTTTCCTTTGCCTGCACTTACACAAAACATAATCCATACAGCTGGAGTCCCAGGGTCAGTATACATTAACATGCCACCATGCTATAATAGTGTATTAACACAGCTTCTTTAACATGTGTCCTTTGTGTCACTGAGTGCATCCCTGGACTTCATTAAACATGGATGTTAAAACGTAAAGCAAACCTGGTGGCTGCTAGAGAGAGGGTTGCTGGTTCGAGCCAGGTTAAGGCACCCAGAATCTGTGGTTTGGAAAACCGGTGTATACACCAAAGCTGTAAGGCAGTTTTATACACTGGTTTATCATTCTGCAATGTACCAAAACCACAGGGGACGAGCACCATTTGAATCTAAGACTTGCCTGCATTATATGGCAGAAGGTAGTCATAACTGTTGGGATGGCTAGAACTATTAATATGAGAGAAAATAGCCTTTTAATGTAAATGACCCCAAGGTTTCACATGTTTTTTTTTATTGAACATTCAGAACATTGGAAACAGTTGATATTGTTTATCTGGGACAAATGAAGGCAACAAAGGACATCACAGCAGTCCTCTAGCTTCCTCTAGATAGAGTTTACAATCCAATTTCAAGCTCCCTTTGGAAAATTCAAACGAAGCCTAAATTACTTTGTTTTTTCTGCTAATAAGGAGTTTGCCTTTGACCCATTCCTTGAATACAAGAATGGGAGAGGGATAAAACAGTCTTTATAAAACAGAGCATTTAAGAAAACACATCCTAGGTGAAAAAGCAGAGGGCTCTAGCACAGAGCCCTGTTGAACCCTGCAGTCCTTCCACAGAGATCAGTCCACATGGCCACTTCCACTCGCGTGTAAAAAAAGTAACATCTTCACGTAAAAAGATAATAAAACAAACTCCGATTAAGTTCCTTGTGGCACTTTATTTTCCTTGTATCATTCCGATTAAATATTAGTGTCCATGAAATAAGTATGATAAAAAAGAGAGAGAGAGAGAGAGAGAGATAGAGAGAGAGAGACAGAGAGAAATCCCAGAGGTTCAGTCCACTGCTGTCCTAGGACACAGGTAGGTGCTGTTTGATGATTTCTCTGGATTGTGGGGGTATCCTGTCAGGAAAGCGCACCACAAACTCCACTATCAAGTCCCCACGCTGGGAGGGGTTTTTTGGGAAGGGGAGCCCCTCCCCCCTCAGTCTCTTGACTGTCCCGGGTTTGATAACGTCGGCACAGGGCAGGGGAATCACTCGGTTGTCCATGGTGGGAATGCTCACCGTGCAACCACACAGAGCCTGAAGAAACAAAGGGAGACAGGGAGGAACTCTGGTTAAAATGCCTACTGCTCGAAAACATATCTCGCTCTGAAAAAAACAATCAACATGTTAAATTTGCGCTGCAAAAATGTGTCCAGGGTGACAAAAACACTTTAGAAGGATTAATTCCCACATTGGATCCTAATATAAGAATCCCTAAGTTGTGAAACAAGTACCTTCAACCACCACCCCGCACTGCAGCGGTGCAGCATGTATATGAGGCAGAAGCGTGAATTTACAGCCTCGTAGGAGGCCCCTGACTCACTTGCTTTCTGTTCCCATAAAGTGCACCTAAAATATGCCTTAAGATGGATGCGCCTAGAGTTCTCGGTCATAACCAGAATGATCTGATTCAGGGGAATTCACAGCCGTTACAGCTGGCTGGTGGGAGATGACGGAAAACGCTCCTATTTGTTACATTACAAGAGTATGTGGAGCATTTTTTCCACTAGGGAACCGGACTTGGCGAGTTTGCGCAGCAGGAAGCATGACATCAGTCCTGTAATGGTCTGTAATTCCAAGTCCTCAGCTCCATGAGAGGCCTCTGATCCGGCCTCTCTCACTGACCGTCTGAGTGCCCGAAGTGCACAGGAACAGTCGCCATGTGAGCGTGTGCGGTGCAGCGGAAGGTGTCTCGGACCTCACCGGCGCACGTGAACACGTTTGCGTATGCGAGAGTGGGAGTATGCCAGTGGATATCCGTCTCTGTGAATGCACACTCTGCGTCGCTGGCTGCGTGGGAGTGTGTGTGAACGTCTGTGTGAACGCGAATGTACTTTTGGCGCAGATCGCTGTGTGGGAGTGCGAGTGAATGTGGCGTGGGGAGGCAGGCAGCTGGGGGGGGGGTAAGACCTAATTTTAGCCACTGCTCTCATTTCGTAGAGCTGACAAAGTAACCGAAGAATCAGCTGAGACGGTGGATTGTTTGCGGGTCTGTCAGGCAGGCTGGGACTGAGCTTGGCCAGTGAGGGATACTCTGTGGGAAGGCCGAGCAGTCGGGGAAAGGGCCCGAGTGGGAAAAGTTCAGAGGGTGGAAGGAGATGGGCCTCAGACAGGGGGCACAGTCTCAGGTCTCAGCCTCTATGCTATTCCTGCTCTATTCACCCAAATCCTTATACTCTCCAAAGCTCCCAATGTATACAAATGTAGGAAAGAACAAAGCTATGTTAAAAAAGCTTTAAATTCTAGAAAAAAAATCTAAAAAACACAGGAATAATTACAATTCAATTGTCTGATGTTTTTTGTGAACATTTCAGTTGCAGCTGTACACCCTGCTACTTGGCTGAATTTCTGCTGCAGCACACATAGAAAATGTAATTTTCCTGCTGTCCAGACTCCCCCTGCAACAATGCTCCCCTTAACTTCCCATCTGTGGAGGGATTTTCTCCTGAAGCGCAATATAAATACCCTCAGCCCAGACTGCTGAGCAGCTGCCCCGGGGGACTGGGGAATGCACTGCCACTGACATCAGCCTCTTCCCAAAGTCCTGCCATTGGAGGATTCATGGAAAGACAGGGGTGGCTCAGACTCACAGACATATGAGCTTGCCAAAGAGAGTGGCTCCTCCTCTGCCCGGCTAATCTAGCACAATAGCCAATGACCAATGCTTTCCGAGGGTTAAACAATGTGCGGTCAGGCGTGAGTCTCTACAGTGGAAGGACTCTGGTCAATGACCACTGAAATCTGGAAAAGTTGAATGTGTTATTGCGAAAAGGGCCACGCTGTCCATTGCTGAAATTTAGGCACTTTTGCCAGGACCCCCCTGGAAGTCCCCCCCCTCTTCAACAAAAGTATCAAGGGGTCTTTAATGACCATGGTGAGTCAGGACATTGGATTAACATCTAATTCAAAAATGCATTATATCCTCTGACCAAAATGTTCCCTATCAAGAGTTTCGGTTCTCTCCAACCACAGCCAGCAGTGGGGAAAATTTTGTTCATGCTACAAAAATCACCCACAGGCACAATCTTGATGGCATAGAGTTCAGGCTAACTGAAGAAGGGCCGTGGTTTGATCAAAATGAGGCCCTCAGGCCGCACCCCCCTGGTTGCCAAGCACAACAGTCTTGGAGGGAGTGAGTCTGGAGGGAGTCCAAAAAAGTATTCAATCTGTGAATATGTTTACAACACACTGGAAGACTGAGATTCATGAGAGGAACGACTCCAACTCCGAAGGAGGGGTCAGTCCCTCAAGCTCTTTATTGCCATGGCAATAACTTGCAAGTGTCTAGTTCTATTGCAAACACACTTAATTGGTTGGATGAAGCACAGTGATATCCATGTCCCTCGTTACTACAGTGATTGCTTGCTATGGATGCGATTAAACATTCAAAATGAACTAATACATACTTTATTACTCCAACGGTTCTCTGGGAATCGTGGCCTATCTGATGTGAGATTAATTAAACAGCAGCTTAGGAGAGGGAATCTTGCCATTTGGTGGCTAAATAAAGAGGAGCTGACTTCACAGTCTAGTTACTAAGGTGCAAAACACTGACGGCCGGTCAGAAACAGCCAGTTGCTTATAACGTAGTCCAAGGCTGACAAGCATCTAATTTTGTTAGTCTCATGTAAGACGGTAACACTCCAGAAACATGCCCTAGGTCAACGCGGATTGATGTGTGACTATATTAGGTTATTACTGTTTGGGACATATGCTTTAGAGGGGATGTCTGGACGCTTATGCCTAGGTCTTCAATTCAATAAAGAAAGCCATGTATTTGCATTAGGTGAAAGCCATGTATTTGCAGTAAGTGTGTTTTAAGCATGGAAAGAAGATCTTTACTGAAATGCATTAGCCTAGTAAGATAATAATAAAATAAGATGACAGCTGGGATATGTGAAATTAGGAATGAGAAGCCATGTGACTGGATTAATGAAGGTGAGTCCATCAGTGTTCAAATTAGGGCAAACTTAAACAATGAACTGAGTAGCCATGTCTTACTTGTGGAATGTGGACCTAGTTGCCACTTTTGTTTTGAGACATTGTAGGTTTCAAACACTATTTTGGTGCACTACAGCTATCCTGCCTTCGGATACAGCATTATCCTTTGGATAATGGCTCAGAATATAATTTGTTGTGTTTTATGAATTCAGCATTTGAAAGTGTCAACTTCCTTTCTGGAAGTTGCTGAAGTAAACAACTTCAAAGACAAGGATCAAAAGGAGCATTTTAAACATTTCTTCAAACAGGAAAAAAAAAACACTGAAACTATGTCCTTTCAGAGCTCTGGGCTTTCTGGCCCATCGCCACATCCCTTCTTGTTTTGATACCCAAAAGCCCCCATCATTCCATTCCTGCTGATACAAATCACCAGCTCACAGCCTCCTTTAGAGGCAAAGACCCTGCGGTGGCCTCCTCTGCCATTAGCATGAGCTCACTGAAATAGCATTGCAGTTAGTAAGTACCTGAGCTTTGGCCGCAGTGTTAACACTGCAGAAAAAAAAAATGCAGAGATACACTGCAGCAGCAGCATCAGACACAGGCTGTGAACTCTCAGTACCGTGGACAGTCCTGGAAGGACTGGGATCGCCTCCTATGAAACTGGAGTGGGTGCGACATCGTTGCCGTGAGTCTGGCTCGTGTCAGTTACGCAGAGAACGTCTGGCTCATGCTGAGGTTTAGACGGCATGCTGTGAATTAAACGCATGGTCAACGCTCCGAAGTTTGACTTTCTCTAAAGAGGGACCCTGTTTCGACCGGGGAAACAGAAACTTCTGGCAGTTGGTAGGGGTCCAACTGAAGTCTGTCATGTGTCCTAACAGAAGCAAATGCACAGATAAAATGACTGCAATTTAATCAGCTGAAGGAATGTAGGTCTGTTAGACACATTAACCACTAAATATATAACATAATACATATTATGTAATAAACATAAGACAACATAAGTATAACAAGATAAAACTTCTGAAATGAAAGTACATTTCAGTTGTGACTTATGAAGTTATAATAGCTAATCATACATTCGAACTGCTGCCTAATAAAGGTAATTGTGAGTAACAATGAATGTAATGCAGACGTCCACTGTAAAGTTTTTCAAATCTCAAGATGCTGATGCTGTAATGATAAATTATGCTGATGTGTTTGACATTCATTAAGCGTCACTGACACAGTGCCAGACTGTCCTGAATAGATGTTATGATTTTCAAGACTGAAATAACACATCTCAATGCAGACTGGACATTGGTGTATTTATTTCTAAAGCCATAGTTTAACAGCCCTTCAAAACCTGTAGGTCCTGGTTAAACTGGTAAGCTAAACCTTAATGCCCTTGAGTGTTACCGCCCTGGCTTGAAAATTTTGCCTGTGCAGCTCCATACTGCTGGCAAAGCCTTTTCAGAGCGAAGTCTCTGCAAATGAGCACATGACATATGGGCATGAGATTCCTGGGCACTCACACACCCATGGGAAAGGGTCAATTACTCCCGACGCCCTCGTCCCCGGCCCTGATAAGCACTGAGGCTGTTTAGGCAGTCGGAGAGCAGGACCCATCAGCAGGCCCCTGTCGTTTGCAAATGGTGATTCAGCCATTTGGCTCCTGCAGGAAGGCCTCTATCCGGGAAGCGTCACACCGTAAGTGAAGTGAGTGCCAGCGGCTGGAGGTTTCATTTACTCAACTTCAAAAAAAGGGAGATGATTAGATTTCACATCCTCCCAGTTGCGGTGAGTGACCCTCGGTGCAAGTGACTTCAATTGCAGCTACGCGTCAGTCTCTCCCTCAACCAATGAATCGGCTGCAGTGTAATTCTGACTGACCACATCATGACTAAGTTTATCTGACAATATCTCAGCTCTCACCATGCGAGGATTGCAAACAGCACCCAGGATTCGTTAAAAAGTTGTAGAAGTTGACAAATGATTGTACCAAGTTGTATTATGGTTGGGATCTTGAGACCTGGGTTTTAAAACTGCATTTTCAACCATCCATCTACAAAATACTGAGCAAGTCCATCAAGCTGCACTGGGAGGACTGCAAATAACAAAGGAAATGCTAGAATGAAAAAAAAAAAACATACTTAATGTGAACCCCCTGAATGTAGTTTTTGAAGCAAGCACAGAATTTCTGAAGGCCATAATATAACAGTTATACCAAACTACAGACATTATTGTAATGCTCAGAGCAGTGAATTGGCCTTCCTAAGCCTGCCCTTGGTCTTCCCTATATGCATTTTTCTTTCAGTACTGTAACCTTGCGCTGCAATTATTTCACACAGAAACACAGCGCTGGAAATTTCATAGCTCCACAGTGCTGTGGTGGTAGATTATTCAGGAAATAAATCACCCCTCGAGAAACCCCAGCGCCTCTGGACAACTAATTAGACAACATTTCCATGACTACCCCTTCAGATCTGGGCTAAGATGAAGGCAGCAGCTAACAGTGCAGAACGATGTTGCGCCATCACATGTGGCCCTTACCCGCACTGTGCATTGTGAAGAGCCTTCATACAGGGGTGCTAAGAGGGATTACGAGGGGATGGCAGAAATGACTTTATCTGAGCAGAAATGCTGTGGCTGAGCGCTAAACCGCTGTGGCATATGCACTGTGTGAACCCATCCACTGAGGTTTCCACACGCTGGGAGCTTGTCAGAGCACATGACACCACAGAGGTTTGGGGGGGGGGGGATCACTGCAAGACAGGAAACCGCTCTCTGACTAAGAGTTCAACCCAGAACTGTTACTGGTACCAACTATAACGCATTAGTATGACTGACTGATACCTGCCCCTGCTTCAATGCTTCAGTGGAACATGGTGAAAGTTCACCATTATTTCACCATTAGGGAATGATGTGTCTTGTTTCATCACACAGGTGAGGTGAAACAACCCATCTGACAATGTTTGCTCTGCAGTTCTTTTGTTTTCATTGCTTGCAAGGAGAGAGAGAAATACATTATACATTGAGCGGAGTCACAGAGTTCGCTGTAATCCTCATTAATTCCTCAGTAGCAGAGGAGGGAGTGTGGTGAAAAAAGACACTGCACCTCTGCAATGTGGAAGTGATTTTGTTGTAGTTTGGTGGTAAGGTAATGATAACCAAGGTTACTGCCTGGCTGGGCTTTCTCCATCTAACAGACAGCGGATCAAACAGCAGCTTCCTGGCCAAGCGAAAATCAGTAGATGGTAGTTTTTTAGAGAGGTAATTTGTGAATTGAACACTGAGTGGGCGTCTTACTGCAGTGGTTCATGGGCCCGTGTTTGAATGTCAGCTTAGTCTGTCTGAACTGAGAACTGGCACACAAGTGTAATTCTCTACCCCCATCAGACAGTGCGCCTAATTACACCATACTGACCTCTGCGAGCATGCAATTACTCATTCTAAATGTTTCTCTCAGCTGTAATTTCGCATTAAGCTTCCTATTCAATCAGATACCTCAGAATGGGTCTTGTCATTTGGCTCTCACAATAATGGCCATTCATCCCATAATATGCCCCTGACTCTGACAGTGATGGAAAGCAAGCTTGGAACTTGGTCAAGAGGAAAGAATACATTCCCTGAAGATGGACAATGTAAGCATAATTTTTATACAGAAGCTTGCTAGAAGCAAACTATGTATGTCATGAAGCTATGCTGCTCAAGTGATAGCAGGACCTGCTATAGCTGTCATTTTGCATTATTGTTATTAGCTTTGTCTGCACTATGGATGACAAGTTTTTCATCTCATTCATCTGTGTCAGAGCAAATACCATCTTTGCCAGATTACCTCCCCTCTCCTCCCACTGCCTTTGGGCAAACATACCTCTTTAAGACTGATCCTAGCAGTGTAGATGATGTTGGCGCCGTCCCTCTTGAAGTGCGGGTGTCCCTTGTCCTTGAGGACGAAGGCGATGTCGGCGGGGATGTTCTCGGGGGTCTCGTCGCCCTCCTTGGGGAAGGTGATCTTGGTGCCCTCCTTCCAGCCCCTCTTGATGACGATGTTGAGGATCTTGTCCTCGGTGCGCAGGGTGCGGCCGTCGGGGTTGAGGCGGCGGCGGGTGATCTTCATGCGCTTGGTGCAGCCGTGGAAGACCTCCTCCAGGGAGACGCGCAGCTCGTGCACCACCGGCGGGTCCTGCACCTTGCGCCGGCCGCGCAGGGGCTCTGAGTGCAGCCGCCGCCCGCCGCCGCCGCTGCCGTGGTGGAAGCCGTTGAGGCCGTTGAAGCCGAAGCGGCTGAAGGAGCTGAAGGGGTCGTCGTCGGTCTCCATGTCGATGTCCATGTCGTGGTCGCCGAAGCCGTTGGTGGTGCCCCTCGAGCGGCCATGGCCGAAGAAGATGTCGAAGGGGTTGGAGCCCCCGAAGAAGGAGGCGAAGGTGGCGTGGGGGTCCCCATGGAAGGTGTAGTGATAGGTGTTCCCCTGCCCTCCGGTCGATCCCCCTCCACCCGCTTTCAGACCTGTAAGACATGAGGTGAAGACATTTATAACCTCAGCATTCCCCTAGTTTCAAACAAAGCCCCTCAATACTTACAATTACAGGTCATGTGCAGTCATATCTTTAGTTCCTAACTTACAGTCAGGGAAATAGTTTGGAGCCTCCTCTTCTGATTCCTGACTGTGTCTTTCCCTTTTTTGGGTTCTGTTTTGCGGAACGAACCATTTATCTAGCTTGCAGTTCCCATATTGTGAACGGCCCCCAAGACGTGAGCTAATGGGTAATGCATCTTGACATCTGAAGAATACGCTGTGATAATGAGGTTAACTCGCCTGCTGCTGACGAGTCCCTTTTACAAATCAAGCCGTATCCTGTTTCCAGCGCACAGTCTAAACCTGGATGAATCTGAAAGAATCGCTGGTGTTGAAATGCGACCAATAAAAGTCAGTGTCAGATTTACCGCCTGTGGCATTGCGGAGAGAAATAGACAACCTTTCTCCACTTTCCTACACTGTGTCTTGGGAAAGCAGGTCTGCCTTTTATGGATGCTAAGAGTGCTAGCTGTAATAATAGCTGCTCTTTCTGCACACTGCTGCAGGAGTTTAATAAGAACACAGCAGCGAGGAAAAGCGATTTTTTCAGCTAAGTATTTAGCAAGCACATACCACAAGAGGAGGACTTCTAGTGGATTCCTCTATGGTCAAGAGTGAGAAGATGAGAAGACTGCACTTATGTAAGCAGGGCAGTGAGGAGTGGGGGGTTGGGCACTGCAGTGATACTGGAGAGTACAGCTTTACTGTAAGGTATATGAGTTCATTTGAAGACGATTACAGACGGGGAACGTTTGTGCCTACTAAGTTCATTCATATACAAAGTGGAGTTCAGAGGAAATCCTGATCCATTATTAAATACTGCAGCAGTTCAGCAGACAGGTTATGCATTTTTCATGAATCTGACTTCACCTCTAGATTCCCTGTTTTATATGAATTTGTGGAGGGACTGATGGGCTACGGTTCATTAGGAGTGGCCCACGGCGGGAGCATTTGGCCTGCCAGATCTCATTCTGCCAGAAGCAGCGATGGTGATCACTGGTTGCCAGGAGGAATTCAGAATGTGCGGAACAAAGGCGGCTCACAGTGGATCACCATCACCCCGACCCCACTGCGCACGCCACGCCGCGCACACAAATGAGGATCCGCGTGCCAGCAGAGATCAGGAATCAAGGCAGAGGACTACAGTCCTGCTGTGCTCCCATTTTCCCTGACTGGTGGGTGGAATTCCCTCACACCAGCTCTGGGAAGAAAAGTGTTTGGAGGCAACTCGATCCTTTTCGGTCGGGCCTTCTTGTTTCCAAACAAACACGTTCATATAACCAGGTCTTGAAATGGCTGAGAGGTCCTCTATTTCGGTTTGACTGGAATATTCAAGACTCCGTAAATTCACACCATTGAGCTCAGCTCTGAAGGAGTGGGCTCTTTCATAAACCGCCCACGACACTCGCTATTCTTATCCCACAGTGGCTGGATTTAGTGTGGACTGGCATTCGGAAAGTACACGTCCCCTGTTTGAACGGACCTGTCATTCAATTAAGGGAGAATTGCAGACAATCTCATTCCCGGAGTGATGTTAATATTCTGAACTGGGTCCCCCTTGAAATGTCACTGATTAGCATTAAAACCTTGGATCAGACAGATCGGTACAGTGATATAGGTTGGCCTGCAAGCTTTCCCAATGGCAAAACAGCATTGAAAAGGTTGTAGGAAAAAACATTTAGAAATTCTATGCAAGTGCTTCATGAAACAAATCGATTGATAATATCTGCTTAAGGGGCAAGCGCAAACTCAGATTTTTTCCCCAATGAATTAGTGACACCATATCAAATCACGATACGTTACTGTGGGGTTTAGTCAGCTCATATTGCTCTGTAGTTCATGGCTGCTTCTATCAGTGAACCCTCTGTGTTTTCAATTAGCTTTTACTAACACAGACACATATAACTTGTTGAAAAGAACTGCGCTAATCACACTATCATTCATATTTTGTGTAGACATATGCCCCATGAAATAGGTTACCAGACCCATACTATTCGAAGAATGTATACAGAAGCTCTCAAATTTGCACATAAGCACTGTCCAACCATCTGACTGGAAAAAAGAACAGTAAGTAATAAAGTTATTAAATAAATAAATAAAGTGAAAGGGCATGTGTCATGATGGGTTTACAGCACGATGACAGGCTAAACTTGCACTCTGGAAAAACGAGACAATATCAGCATCAATTTAGGAGAGACCTTTTAAAAATAAGACTCTGTCTCTAAAAATAGATATCTAGTCCTAAGGCCAAAACAAAGAAAATGGTGACTTAAGAAGTAGGTCAGAAAGCAATTAAAACTGGCAATTTCTGTACGGGACAGACTAAAATAGGCAGGTGAGGAGGAACGCTTCGATTCTGGTATGGTATGTTCTCATTTTAGCACCCATGCAGTAATTACCTATTAGCATATTTCAGGAGACATTTATTACAGCTGTAATTTACAAAACCAAAAATAAGAAATCCAGAGAATATGTACAACAAGCAAGAATATTGCCAAGAGCACTTTAATTCCCTCACCTCCTTAATTCATTCAGATATTGAACTGGTCATGCCCATTGAGTATCTGGCATTGTACGGACTGGGGGGAGTGGGGGGGGGGGGGGTGCTCAGTGTGCTGCAGGGTTACTGAGTGCACACTGCAGTGTTGGCTCCTGCCTGAAAACCTGCACTATGGCGGACGGGCATTGGCAAAGCGCGGGGTGACACATTCTATGGGACATCAAAGCCATCCTCGGTGCCTCGCTCCCCAGCGCTCGCGGCTATAAAGCCATAATACCAAGCCACATTCTTTCTAAAGATAGATAAATCACCCTGGCACATGGCCTGGCACAGAGGGCCGGCTAGCCCTGGAACACTGAATCACAGAGAGAGAGAGAGAGAGAGAGAGAGAGAGAGCGCGGCATCAGCTGAAATCGCACTCCCCTGCCATCTCACTCTTATTTTTGGGTTTTGCACTACTCACAGCCAGCTTCTGTCACTCCTCTGGCTCTGGAGAAGCAAACAACTGGGCCCTCACACATCCGTCATATGCCCTTTAAAACAGGTGTTGTAAACTGGCAGGCTTTTGTACAAACGAGGATATGGTTTGGATCTTTTTAAAGGAGAAAAAAAACCCGCCATGAAGCTTCACTGTCAGCGAGTGCATCCTGATGATGTCTGGCATTGTTGAAACACATGGAGTGTTTAGCTGTTTAGTGAGGAGCTGTTAACATTGAATACCATGTTATGTAAACAGAGTGCTTAGCATAAAACACCTGTCTGTGTTTGTTAGCTGTTAGCTGAGAAAAGCTGGTCATGCAGCTCCCAAACTCCATGCTGTCTAGTCAATGCAAAGTAACTATAAAATTCCATTATCTAACAGGGCAAGGCGTCATCTCACAGCACATTACTTACTGCTTAGCAGACTGTCTTATCCTGGGTTACTTATATATCATCCACTTATATAGCTAAATATTCTTTATTGAACAGTTTAGGAAATGCACCTGGCTTAAGTATACAATAGCAATGCCTTTTCTGAGATTTAGGCTAAGCTTGCAGCCTGCCGATCACAGGCTAACCTCCGGCAGCACTGCTCCACACAGACACAAACCAGTCAGATACCCACCTTCCTCTCCATACTGGTCGTAGATCACCCTTTTCTTCGGGTCACTCAGCACCTCATAGGCCTCCGCGATCTCCTTGAACTTCTCCTCTGCGTTGGCGTCCTTGTTCTTGTCAGGGTGGAACTTGAGGGCCATTTTCCTGTAGGCCTTTTTGATCTCATCTTCATTGGCACCCGACTGGATCCCCAGGATCTTGTAGTAATCCTTCCCCATGGCCTTGATGGACAGACAGTGCACTTCCGGGACCACCCGCGCTTGCTACCAAACCATGGTTCCATTAGTAGCCAATCACAAGCATGATTATACAGTACAGAGAACATGAAGGGTACGACGGGGAAGAAGGGGGGCCAGTCTCACCTAAATTTGATTACAGTAGCACAGGGCTGTTTTTTGGAAATCTGGAAATTCATTCAATATTTTTATTGCATTTACAGTGCCATCTGATGGTCTTGACTTGAGACTGGACCCCCTTGTAACTGTCAATGTGACAATAAGAAGGAAAAATGAGAAAATACAAGCTGATAGTGCTGGTATGTTTGGTGCAAAGTCTGTATGAAGACATCTGAACAAGTCAGACGGAGAATTTCAAATTGAGTGGTGTGCTGGCAGCCATAGCATGGAAAGAGATGTGGATTGTTTTTAAGCCAAGCTCTGCTAATAAGGACACATAATTTCACACTTTGCCAGAAGCATAACATGTAGTGTCGCCTTTACAGCTGTAGATCTTCTCATAATTTGCAACATGGTTCAAGAAACAGTCTGCACCTTGATCACATTACACTAATAGTGGACAAAATGCCTTAGATGCACTGTGTGAGAAAATCCTCAATTGGCAGACACCGTCGAGCTGCAGACTGCAACTAATTGTGTGGGCGTTCATACGGAGTATTTCACTTTTGAACACGCTGACAGCGATGCCAGTGAATTCGTACTGCAGAGTACAAGGAAGGGTTTAAGCACCTGGTACTTTTGTCTCTCAAAGGAACTTATTCATTACTGTCAGACGCCGGGTTTATAGCGCTTCGGCTACATACTACCTCACGCACTCCTACCACAAAACACAATGAAGTACGACAGCTGATGAACACGTTCAAGAAAGGCGGTACAATTTGGCTTCATACCCCTGCATAGCCGGCGTTTTAAGCATTCCTTTGATATTCCAACAGCATATACTAGGCTACAACAACTTTATATAGTAATAATATACGGCTATGTGCCGAATGGTTCTTTACTAGAATAAAAGGATGCCAATCCGAATCGTTTCATGAAAGCTCTCTGGCAAAAGACGCAAGATACTCATTGAGAACAAATAAATTGACTGAAAACGATCATTCAGTGTACCATGCTGTTGGAAATAAAGGCTTGCCAAAAGCAAATGTATTTTTCATATTTGCTAGTTCGTTAAAATACTATGACTGCCATTTCACTAACATCTGTAGCTACGTGTAAGTAGCCTACATGGCAATGTATGAAACAAAGAAACCCCTCTTCAAACTGATTGTAAACCGCAGTATTCGGGATGTAACAGACCATAAAGCAGACAAACTGCGAACTAAACCAATGAGGTATATGAAATAAATCAGTGAAATGATAAAGAAGCACCAACATCGCTTGGAGAAGTCAGCGGACAAAATATTAACGAACGGCACAAATGCGGCATCTCGTGTAAGTCTAGACATTGTGAAGAACAGCTACAGTAGCAGTAAAAGAAAAAGAATGAGACAAGGCTATCGATGCACTCCCACCTTAGGGGACTCCTAAGGGAGACAATAGACATGCAGAACTGGTGGAGGACCCACATACCTTTAACCCTAACCTTACGGCTCCCAATCGTCTCACAGTGTCCTTTTAAACATTTTGCTACAACGCTGTCACAGTCTGTAATAGTCCATGACATTACATTAGGCTGACGTCAGTGTTTCCCTAGTTTATCAGAACCCCGGATTACCGGGAATAAAGCAAACTCAAATCCGAGGCACCTAAATTGACTTCATATTTAACCAAATAAACGGGTAATTTAATTTAAAAAACACAGTCCACACGCATCCGCAATCTACAATATTAATATTTTTGGATCTAGATATATGCTTATTTTCTTTAACGAAAATGATGATTATAATTCTGAAAACAAAAAGTACGTAAAGGTGTAATTAAACCAACCCGGGTAGTGATTCGCGGTACTTACTTTACACTTACAATCTAGCGTTAAAGTTGGACTTCACAATAAAACGCGGTAATACAGAATCATGCGGATAAAAAAAAATCCACAAGTCACAAAGGTAGTAGAATTATAACTGCACATGTAGGTCTATAATGGCATACGATTTTCGAGGAAGAAGAAGATACAGTAATATCAGAGACCCTACAGCCTGAACACAAACGTTTCAACTTTGCTTCACTTGTCCAAACGTGAAATGCCGTCGGAATGATGCAGCCGGCTATAAAAGTTCGTTGAAACTCTCTTGTGAGACATGGTGAAATGAGGATAATGACATACAAAACTGGAGGTAACAAAATACAAGGCTAAATGCATTCATACAAATGGAATTATAAGTGATAAACTGTAAAAGAAACCACATGGGAAAAAGTAGTTTTAAATCTTACCCCCAGTATCCAGCTGTCATTTCTGTGTATAACACGAACCTTACACTTAAGGTTTTTGTGTTTTAAACCAAACTGAGTCCAAATCAAAACCATGTTGCAAAGTTAAGCAAATCTGTGTGTGCAGCCGAATTTTATATAAAACCCTAGGACCTTACCGTGTACGCGTACCGCTTTGCTGACTGTCAGCTCCGCTCCGGCTGTCAACCTACTGTATCCCGTGAACTCCGCCCACACAGTGCATCCCCGCGACCGCCCCCTCATACGCAGGCAGGGGATACCGTGTCACTCCGCAGCCCTCTACGCCCATTGGCGCATTTACCTTCTTCCTTGTCAGTCTCCACCTCCTTGTGTTTGGAGTTACTGTTTTAAAATGTTGCTTTATGATTGGACCGTTAAACACAAGCCTGACTGCGTATTGGTTCGAGGCTTTGTCAGTCGCTGTTTGGGCTTTGCGGCGTTTTAGTTGAATGGCTCATTAATTGGTCATTCTAACACAATTTAATTCTGGAGATCCGTATTTTATTGGCTTGTGTCGTGTCCTCCCAGACTTTCCGAGTTCGCCTTTTTCGTGTTTCGCAAGCAGATGCGAAGCTATGATTTACCACTGGGAATCTTCTAGAAAAAAAAGTCACGACATGTGTAATGCTATCTACTGTTCACGAACAACTACATATGGAATTACTGAACGGCTTCAAAGTCATATCCTCTCGTGTACTTAGCAAAAAGTCAGCAAGCAGGTACTCCTGTGAATAATAATAATAATAACAATAATAATAATAATCTATATATATATATATATATATATATATATATACACACACACACACACACACACACACAGTTCATATACATTGATCATATATACAATATATAAATAGTTCGATTTGATTGGCTAACTTCAAATTGTAAGATGATGTATCTGAATGATTGATTCATTCATTTCCTGCATAAACTTAAACTCTTACCTCCTACATGTTGGAAATTCTCATATTTATTAATGGCTCAGAGGAAGGTAGGAAGTAGGAAGACCTACGATATGTGATGCAGCCCGCTATTGGGTCTGTAGAGGACATACAAGGCTATACTTCCTGTTCCACGGTGCAACCAATGAGATGAGAGTTGTAGACAAGGATTTTCCAAAGAAAGAGGAAATAGAGACAAATTTGGTATGGCATATTCTAACACAGTCAGAGAGATCCCTGTGATTCCACAATTTGAAATACAAGACATCTAGAATATGAATCATTGGAGAGGTGACATTTTACAAGTACAAATGTGCCACAGCTCTTATTCTTGCTCACAGGAAGAACTAAATGGCACTAATAAAATCATGGCATGCTGTGGAAATGATCACAGTAATGATGGTTAATCATCTCTCCTTAAAATAGGAGTTTCTGGGTTGTGTGGGCCGTGCCGATGACTGGAGTGTGGGGTAGCTCACGTGCAGAACACTGTGTTGATTGACATGTTCCGTTCTCAGCCTGCTTAATGATAGCGCAGCAATCGTGCCTGTCAGACAGAGTGACACTGCTGGGACTGAGCTCGCTAGCAGTACACTGTGGCCTTGTTAAAGGGTCCCCTAAGGAGAGGCATGGCTGCCCTTTTCTTGTGGCATTGGTAACTGTGGTTTTGTTCCAGAGAAGGCAATGCTCTGATTCCTCTTCACCTCTCACTCCCCAGTTCTCCACATTGCTGTTAACCGTGGGATACCCCTGTTGTTGTCTGTCTGGGGTAAAACGTGTCTTCAGCCTGTATTTTATGTATCCTCAAAATTTGATGTTTTGAAGCAAATGTTCTGGCGATCAGACAGCCACATTCCTGTGTTGGGTCATGGTATGAGAGATCATTTATCAGTACAAATGCATCCATTGGCTGTGTGCCATCTGTTGGTGATCCGTAGTAATTACTCAAATTATTGTGGAGGGACAATGTCATTCAATATAAGCTTTGGACACTAAGTTCTTTAAAATGAAGCGGGCTCATTTTGATTTATGGTGAAAGTTGAGTGCCAAACATACCATCCAAATCATGAATTACTAGTGCACTTGTGGTTATTGTTTTAGGAATGAATTTCATTTTGTTTCAATGTGAAATGGAGTCTCAATGAGTCTTTGCAGGTAAATTAGGAAAATGTCATTACTTTGATGTTCACACAGCTCTCCAAAGTTTTTCAAGTGGTTCAACCAATTCATTTTCCTGGAAAATGTCAAAAAGCTCCTGACAGAAAGTGGCAGATGTTGTTCACAATACTGAAAGTCCTCTGCATGTGCCTCAAAGTAATGCTATTAAAATATTCTAAAGTTTTAATGAGAGCAGTACTGACAGTCCCCTCGATTCACTATGGTTACTGCCCATACAATGCCATCTGAATACAATACAACATCCTTAACCACACCAAATGATTCTAAAACAATTTAACATGGAAAAAAACATGAAATATGTGGTGTTATTCTGTTTGGCATGATGTTTGAAAATATGTCATATTTTTACTTAATAAAATTAAAGTATATTTCCCCAGTTCTGTCTTTACTGGCTTGGAAAACATGACATGGAGTGTACCTTTCAGGATAAGAAACAGGTGAAAAACAGAGTTTTTTTAAATTTATTTTTATAGTTTTTCATTTTTTAATATTTTTAATAGTAGTACTGAACAATTAATCCCTAACGTTAGGGGGTCTTTCAACTTGATCTCTTCACAGTCGTTTCTTTTGCACACATGTGTATCCATGTTACTACAAGCAGTGCTTATCTGACCTTATTCCTCCCACTGGTGTCATTGTCTTCATATGCATTGCCTCGACTGCTGGTGATTGTCCTCAACAGTGTGATTAAAACAATGCTGTTTGTTCAGACCCAATCATTTGGTCTCCACGTTCTTCCTCCAGCAGGACAGCAGCACCAACTAAGTCCTGGAAATCAGCTGGGAGTTTCAGTACACAAACTTTGGAGCGGTACTCCAGAGATTTCTGGCACGGGGAGCCGTGAGCCGTTGCCAGTTGGAGGTACGGTGCGACATCTCCATGGCGGCGGCTGGAAAATACTGTGGCAGGAGGAATGGTCAAAACAGGGTGGCTTGGGCAGTTTAACAGCTGTAGCCAAGGGACATCTACGTACAGTACTGTTTAATTATTCAGCCTTTCTTCTGTGGAAATCTTTATTTTTTATCTGTGAAAGAACAAACACACTATGATGAAAGTTTCCCTTCACTTCACATTGCAGCCCCATTTGTGCTGCCATTAGTTCAAACAGCACTTATCTGCTGCTCTCTCATGTCATATATTGTTTTTTACCTGCATGCATGTACTCTTTTATTGTCCTTCAAGAGTTTATTTATGTCTGTAAGAGTTCCTTTCAGGTCTTCAAAGCAATTCAAACATAATAGCATTTACTCCGAGCATTCACAGAGATTCAACCATTACTTGTAAAATGCGGGCTGAGGATAATTTAATGGTATGATTTACATAGTAACTATAGTTTTCTCTTTTGTAAGTGTTAGTTAATTTCATTTGTCCAGTGCTTACCATAACATTTTGTATGAAGTGGAACTTCCTTTGAGCACTGCTGAGAGCCGCAGGGGTTTAATGTACGTGATTTTATAACTTACCTCATCAGGATGTAATACTAACAACTGTGTGCAATCTATGTGGGTAGAGATAAGTGAATTCCACTGAATTCCTCAACCCCAAAAGAACCACCGATCGAGACTGATGTACCACCAAAGTAATTACAGTGGTATGTCAGTGGCTTATGTAACATGTTGTGGTTTGTTATGCATATCAGTATTTAGACACGAGAACCGAGGCTCGAGTCAAGTGACATCTGTTTACTCTGTGTTGAAATTACAGCACTCACAAGACCCAATTACAGCACTCAAGGTGCCATCAGAATCCTTTTGTTTAAACAGCGAACCTGAGATGTTATCAGGTCTGTGATAGATCATACAGTCTGTAATACAAACCCATAAAACCAGGGTTTTCTTATTGCAGATGAAAATAGAATTGTGTAGATTAAAACATATTGTGAATGCTCTGGTCCTGTCTTGTTTGTCCTGTTATTCCTCCCACAGTCAGGAAGATGAGTGTCAAATTCTCAAATGCTACAGACCTCCCCCGCCAACCCCCCTCTGCCCATCTACTTAATGCTGAATGACATTTTAGAGTTTAGACTTTGGGAATGTTTTTGGAAAGTGTGACTCACTCCAATCAAACTGTCAGCTAACATTTTGATTGCGGCACCATGTGGTGGCGCGCATTACAACTGGCTTCTCAGGAGTTTCAGAGCCCTCTCTGCCTGAGTTACAGTTGTCATACGTGAGAAAAGGTATGTTGTCTTGTGGAGCCGTTTCAACAAATGAAATATTGCATTCTGAAACAGGTGACAGATTAGGACTCCAGCATATAAGAAATAACAGCATGCAAACCAATATGGAATAGCCCCCGATAATGATAACTGCTGATCTGAGGCATTATGTGGCACTCGAAATGTTCTTTACGTGGGTGCTTTCTGAACCATGCAGGGTAAAAAGAACACATACAACAGTATTTTCAAAAAGCATAGACAAGAGTGTAACCAGACATGTTGAATGAGAACATGGTGGTAAGGCATTTATTATAGAGTGGCGAAAAACAGGGCCTATCTGTTCTCCAAATCATGCTCTGTGTCACACCTAAGCCTGTCTTGAATGTGTGAGCCCCACTATATTCTCTAAACAACAAATCCACAGTGACCCAAGAGGAATAACAGCCAGTCAGTGGTCTTTTGAGACAGCTGAATCTCAGTAATTACATAACCCTATTTTAATGCAAAGCGTGAAGCGTGTCCCGCTTTAATGCAACTGACTCTGCTTACTCCTGTTATGTGCATAGCTCTGTTTAGTGCATAGTGTTAAGTGCTGCGTTTGATGTTCTGAGGAGCCATTATCATCATTATCAACAGTTGACTGTACATAAAAAGCCACATACAGTACGTATACATATACATGCATATAATCCTTCCCATTTCCTTCCTCTTTTGTAAAAAAAAGTCAAAAGTACAAGTGCATAAATGATAGTAATAATGATAGTAAAAAGGAAATGGTAGTAAAAAGGGGAAGGTGATAATTATGAGCAGTAGGCATGGTTTTGTAGTGCACAATGGACAGTTTAGAGATCTGCAACATAGAAGTGGGTGTAACTTTATTGACTTGCATTGCAGGGCAAGTTATATTGCTCACATTACTCAAGTGCACAGCTGGATTTTAATTGGAATTCCGACTGCGCGCATTTCTCCGGGTTACAACAACAGAGAGCTCCATTGATTTGAATCCATGATCCTCTGGGCAAGAGTACAGCTTCTAACTGCAAATCTGTGCTGCTGAAAGAAGAGAACACGCCGGATCAGAAGGCCCAGACCAGAAGGCCCAGGGCCAGACAAACCCTGGTCAGCTCAGAGCCACGATGTAATATTGCCTCATCTGATGAATCCTCAAAAACTCATCATGACACAATGATGACACACACAAAAAGTCAAAGTGAGCAACAATCACATTGACAAAAGGTGTGCATTTGTTACAGATTCCACAGGCACAAAACGTCTAGACTCTCTGGGGCCTCTTGAGTCAAAAATACGTGATTACCAATTGAACATTACAATGGTAGCTCTCTTTTTATTTGTGTTCTCTAACAGCATGTTCTTGTAGTGAACTGCTTGTGTGCCACCAAAACCTGAAGTCTGATGCAGAGCCAGTGTTTGCCCAGAAATAGAATGTTATACTGGTACACCTTTGGCCTCAGAGAGATGAATTGGGCATGAGAGAGAGACAGAGGAAGAGAACGATGCTTGTTTTACAGGAATGGTTTCACCACTGCGCGGACGCGGAAACCGTAAGGGCACAGTCAGAGAAAGGCTGCGCCGCTAACTGCATAATAACCCTACATTTCGTCCGCCCCCGCACGCCCACCACTTCCTCTCCAATCCGGCGAAGAGGTCCTCCCCATCCCCGCTTACCGCTCACCTGCGCCCCCATTTCCCTGGCCCGCTTCCGCACCCCTCGCCCCTCTTCCCAGCAGCACCCGGGCTCTTAGCCCATTAACGCTGCAGCTGAGCGTTGTCTCCTCTGGTCCCCCCTCCCCTCCCCAAGGCAAGCACATCCCTCTTTGTTGTGATGTCAGACATCTATACAGTTCGTTGTCAGCGTTTAGAAAAGCATTCGAGGATGCACATTACGTAATCAATGAAAGACACCCTCTAGGCTCTCTCTAACACTTCTACCGCTAAGCACATTATCCGCTTGCTTTATGCCGGCTGTACATTTAAAAGGAGATATTTTTACGATGCGGTGCGATGGTACATTTTCCAAGAAAGTAGCACATTTCGGTTTGGTACATTCTGTTCTTTATTTGGTCATGAACAAACAACAATGGGTCATTTATAGGATCTCTGAACGACAGAAGGACCATTTGTTTCGCATGGAAAAGAAATAGCTTGAAATTCAAATACGAACAAATTGCTCTCGACGAGCAACTGCTTAATTGCACGTGAAGTGCTCCACTTTATCTTGACATTGTTCGAACAATGTCACTGTTTGACTTATACTGTTTTTGATTGAACTGAAGGAAATGATGAATAACACTGATTACTGTAAACCTATCCTTTAAGGGTGGCCATCTTGGCTCACAGGCAGGCGTGAGCCCTTCTGGCCCTGGACCTCAGCAATCTTCTCTCATCATCTGGTACAGGACCATCTGCTGGGTCAGGATCTCTCCCTATCATGTGTTACACTCGTTCTTTATTTATTAATATTTGACTTCCCCTGATAAGTATAACAAAACTGATTTTTATCGTGAGTTGAGAGATGGGGTAATGTATTAGGTGGACATTCTAGTACTCATACCAGCTCTATGGCCAGAATCCATAGGAATAGTGTTTCTACATTGAAATCTTGGGATTCAGCAATAGCCAGGGTCAAAAACCTGTTATGAATTGTGCTGCTGGTCATTTCTTGTTCGACCATACACCTAGTGTATGAGTGCAGTGACATATGTCTGTTATTGTTTGTTTTTGTACAATGTATCATGTAATCATGTTTTACAGTTGTTGTTTCTTTCTCTTTTTGAGAATATTGGGATGAGAATACCTGTGTTCTCTTTTTAAAAACAAAAGAAATCCAATAAATGTTTGTTCCATCAAAAGAAGAAGACTGACATAGTGCAGCCATAATCAGAGTAGCGTTCCTGGATGTTAGGTCTCCCTGTGATGATTCAAAGGAAGCCAGCAATGTGGCCTTGTAGTTAAGAAGCTGGGTTTCAAACTGCTGCTATACACACAAGCACAGCACTGAACCCAAATTGCCTCAGTTTAAATCCAGATTTAGAAATTGAGAATATGGAAGGTAAAGGAGCCACCCTGGGTAAAGGTGTCTAAAAAGTAAATAAATAATGTAAAATGAATAAAGCTCACAGATATCAGGGTGCCTTGATAAGCCTCTCTTTTCAGTGAGATTCCTCAGCATCCTCAAGGTGTTTTAAAAGTATTTCTGTCAGGAAGCCTGTGATTTAAAAAAAAAAAAGTTCTTGTTACAGTGCCCCCCAAAAATTGATGCGAGCCAAGTTCTTTTGAAATATTCGATGAGTTCTCTTATCTTCCGCCAAAATATTCTAACCTGCCACTCCCTTTGCTTTCATCTTTTTAACTTATAAAGATTCCCACGATTCTTTTGGAAATTTATAGTATAGTCCTCAATATGCTACATTCATTATTCTGAAACTTGTACTTGCCACTTGAAGAAGAATTTAACCTTCTGCCTGTCTCCTGCTATGTGTTAGACCACACAACTAAAGTGCTCATTTTTTAAGAGACAGTGCGAAAAATGAAAGAGAAATCTGCAGGAGCCCGACAGCACAGGGGCTGTGATGTTGTTCACCTCAACACCAGCACCGCCAAGCAGTTTCCCATCCCCCTCTGCCCGTGCTCACCACAGTGCCAATGGGGATGAAAGATTAAGAGCTGAAGGACAGCTCAGTTTCAGAGACCTCGTATCCTTGTGTAGTCTCTGAAGGGAGAGAACGCCCACCCCTCCCACTCTCTCAGCTGCTCGTAACCCTCGGGCATCGTGATGAGTCCGAGCCAAAGGGGCCGGCTTCGCTGGAGCGCAGCAAGGAGAGCAGGAGGTGCTCACGGCCGAACCCAGGACCGCCCGCTTGGCAAGGGCATTGTGTGGCTCGACATCCCGCTGGCCGGAGCTTGAGTCACCCCCCCCTCCACCCCCCCTCCACCCCCCGGCTCACAGGCGGAAGATGAGTGCGAACGAACAGAGCCACCGAGTGGAGGAGGGGAAGAGGCAGGTTCCCCGATGGAGGAGGGCAGGCTGGAGCCGGTTACTAAAGGGCCAGCACACGCAGAGTGGGCTGGAGCACGGTCTATATGGCGGGCGTGCAGCACCAGCCAGCCCAGTAGGACAATCGCTCTCCTGTTACGTAACTCCACTTCACCTGAGGACCAGTAAATGCACATTGAGGGCTTCTCCAACCTCTGCAAGCAGCTTGAAACAGTGACGTGGAGCTGAGAGGTTTGAGCGGGAGCATGGATCCATGCAGTAAGGGTAGTGATTCTTCCTGGGAAAGGGGGGTAAAGCTTAAGGTATAGCTGTAGCCCAGTGGGTACCAGTCCCGTTGTGCTAAAATGCCAGCTCCGTTTGCCAAGCACACTCTTTATTAGCCTGCATTTAGTTATTTATATTTAATGCAATTGTCCTCGCGTGCTCACTACATTTTTACCAGATTTATGACAGAACTCAGCACATTCACGCTGAAAACCTTAGATCTCATAGAGTGTCAGGTTCTATGAGCAAGGGTGATTTCTCTTTCAAGTATCTCGTGTGCTGTAATTGAATATCGAGTAGTCTTAAAAATGTTCATCAGTTCTTGTTCATGCGCAGGTTTCTCTTCCTGCTAAAAAGCTACATCTGCAAGCAACAGAAGTACTGTAAGTTGAAAGAATAAATCAAGTGCCTTGATGGAAACATTTGGGGTCTTGATATGCCCTGGAATGGTATGGTAAGTGCTTTATATCGGCACATTCCAGCATCAGTGACCAGTGGGGTCACTGGTGGTTCCAAAATTGTGGCAGAGTCCTGAAGTGACTGCTGCAGTAGCCTGCTTGAAGCATGTCAGGCTCACTCACAATATGGTCCCTTGTGATTTTAAGCATTTTATGTATGCAATGGGCGTTAGAATAGTTCCGTACTGCATCACCAGTTGTCCCCATACAGCACATATCCTCCAGTAACTAAATATGCCACAATTCCTCTCCACGATACTCCACCCACTGAGCCTGTAATTACATAGTTGTGCTCCTGAAAAATAGATTTAAAAGAAAAGGACAACATAAGTACTTTCAAAATGATTGAAATTAATTACATTTTGTGTTACATTCCTTCCATACTTTTTTCATCTTTGGAAAAACATGCAGGACCTGGCCACCTACAGATGACAACCTGGTTGAATCGCTGTCATATATCATATTTAACTGATATTCAATTAATCACCATATGCTTAGAAGTCGGAACATCTGGTCTTTGGAACACCAGAACAGTGAAGTCAAGAGGATGTGTCATCATTAATGGAGGTATACAAACAGTCAGCTGTTAAGAATCACAAGCGGTTGCTTTACCATGTTATTGCATATAAATGGGGATATGCAAAAGAGGTCTAGCTGGGTGGATCACTTTGTTCACACATCACAAGCAAGTTAAATCAATCTGTACACATTTTCAACCAGTCAAATGCTGCTACTGCATCATCAGCTGCATATCGGCTGTAGTGTGAAGAGACAGCGCATCTGGGTTCTCCTCTAGATCACCCTTTAAGATTGGAATAGGAGGCCACTCATTTTCACATTCATCATCACTAACATGTAATATTACGACGTTAAACTTTACCAAGTAAACTTTCCCAAATACACAAAAATCCCTCTCTGGTTTATATCTTCAGCTGTTGTGTAGATGAATGGATATATTGCAAATGCTTTGAGCTTGGAGGATGACTGAATGTAATCTGTGAAGATTAGTGAGATGTGATTAGATAACAGAGTTTCAAAAGACAAAAGACAGCGAGAGTGAGAACACCTAAAAAGAGCACTTAACAGGTACAGTAACAGTCATTGAGCCACAGAAACAACAGAAATGTTCATTTTATTTTTGTGTCTTCCTTTACTTCTGTATGAACAATGATCTAATCTTGATCTAATCTTTGCTAATGATGCCTTTACATTATATTATATTACCATATTTCTATTGAAAGATCCTTCTGGGCTTGTTTGCAAAGTAAAAATAGCATGAATTAAGAATGTTAACATTCTAACATTCATTCAAGCTGCTTGACATTACAAAAGTCCAATCCTGCTCAAACCAGAGGTCGTCTCAGGCAGCATGACACGTCTACATGTGAGCCACTGAGTTCTGAAAGATTAATAATATTAATCATTAAGACTGTGATGGAGAAATGACTGACATGCATTTCAAACATGATTTCAGATCGGTAGGAAGTCAGATGCGATTTTTTTTTCTTTGCCCTGTAAACTGAGCTTTAAAATATTGATTGTGTTGCTGCAGCCTGCACTTCATTCTAAAGTAAAACCAGAACAAAGCAGACCACAGTGCAGGGACTTTCTGTACAGAGAAGCCTGAGCAGTTGTTCCCAGATTTTTTTTTCTGAATAATCTGCCTAGATGTGCACTTTTTATATAAAACCCTCTCCCCCTCTAAAAATGCTGCTAAATCAATACCCCAAATTGGCTGCAGTTTTACTATTCTTCCTCGGAAAAATAAGGCTAAAATCAGAAATTAATGCATCATATATGGGTACATTATTCACTAAGCTTCCCTCTCTCTACTAATCCATCTGGGGATTAAGAACGATTTCGATAGGATTCACCAGGTTACTCTACACTTATTAATCTAGCGGTGAATGCAAAATTTGGAACAGATGACACGGTTTAATCTTGAGCTGAGATTCAGCCCCTGTGGATCGTGCCTCCCCCGGCACCTGGCACCCACCGCCCCCCCCCCCCCCCCCCCCCCCCGCCTGCCGCAGCAGGCACGACTCAAGTGAGCGATCCGCCCCCCCCTCCGGGCAGGGGGGGGTGTGGGAGGCTGAGGCTCGCCGTGGTAACGCTCCAGCAGACGGTGCCTCTATCTGATGGCTCTCCTCCCCGGCGCCGGCCCATTCACATGTGTGCAAGTGTGACGGGAGAGGCAGCATCTGTGCGGGAGCGTCGTGCATGGAGGAGATAACAAAGACGATGGAGAAGAAGGAGAGAGAGGGGGAAACGTGAGCGAGAGGGAGGGGGGCTGCGGGGGAGAGGGGAGAGGGAGATACAGAGAGAGAGGGGATAGACAGGGAGTGAGATAGAGATAAAGAAGGAGAGAGTGAGACAGAGAAAAAGGATAGACAGAGGGGGGAGACAGAGAGAAAGAAGAAAGAGAGAAAGGGAGATACAGAGAGGAATGAGAGAGCAAGCATGAGGTGAGAGAGAACAAGAGAGGCGAATGAGAGTAAGACATGGTGAGGCAGAAAGAGAGAGAGAGAGAGGATGAGACAGACAGATAGAGAGGTAGGTGGAGCAGTGAAAGCAGTAGTGGGTAATACTTGGCTATAAGCCTTTATCACACAGAGAGGAGAGGCAGATGTTTGTATGGAAAGTGACCGAAGTGGAACGAGATATGTCCTTGGGTGCGTCCCAGGGTTATCTAATCTGACTCCACACATGGCACAGTAGCTCCACACCCAACACTACAAACTGCACACCACAACAAAAACAAATGTGTCTATTTCTGTGCACAGATAGTTGAAAACTTCAATGACCAATAAGAGATTTGTGCCAGATCAGCAAAAAATGATTACACTACATATCTGTGCCATCTGTATGTTTCTACTAGCAAAACTACAACAACCATACAACCTTTTAGGACCCAGGTTTCAGTTTGAAAAAAGTAGATGGTGGCTACAGTGCTTCACCAGTATATTTTAAATGTTTCTATGGCATTCAAAAAATGATAAAAAGATACTTTAATGTCTTAATCACATCATCGCTCACTACTGCGCGGCAGTTCCTAGCATTTAGCATTAGTGTCATGGCTACACATGGATTGTAATGTTCCGGCCCAGAAGGAGCAGAGCATGGGTAGAGTGTGATTTTGGCTGCATTTTCTCTATTTTGGGCAGCTTGGTGGGCTCATTTTTCGAATAAACGCTTGATCTGCCCTCAGTGAGCTGATTTTCTCAATCAGAAAGTAGAGCGATGACAATGCTATGAATAATGCAATTCTACGTGTCACATTTGCATGTTTGGAACTGCAGTTCAATGTGGCAATACATGCCCATCACTTATCTGTAGCACAGAAAATAGATAGCTTTTAACCAACATCAAACCTATCAAAATTCTCCAGTCATAGTTTGCACCTGTGTGACACATCAGAGGATGATAGGCAAGGCTTGAAGACCAAATGTGAAATATCCCTTGTGATCCCAGGGTAGGGGTCTGCTCCAATAAATAGGTCCATGCAGTAGGTAAAGACCAAAACAGACTGACCCAACAACAGGGGACAAGATAGGTTCAGAAAATCAGCACAGTCTGCCATTCCGGTTAGTCCTAAAGGGATGTTGGAAAAAGCCATGCCCCCCTGATTCCACATGCAGACTCTTAAGCCTGGTAGAGATTGTACAGATCTTACTGCCATGTACTGTCAGTTAACTTGACATGCATAATGACTGAGCTACTGTGAAACTGGAGAAGTCAGGGCTGGTGTGCCCCATAGGTTTTGAAGTCTGGGAATCAGACCATGTGTCGTCATCTTGTTGAGAGAGAGAGAGAAAAAAGCATGCTATTGCCTTCTTCTATATTTTGTATTTCGACTGAGACCGGATCCAGGTAAGGACTATGAGTCCCATGTGTCCTTGTGTACCTTGTTCTGTGAAGAATGGCTGGTAGCCACTAATAATCATCAGTCAGAGCTGGTCGGGGGGTTGTTCAGAAAACTTAAAACTTTACACACTACACCTCAGGCCTCATTTATGGGCTGCACTTGGATTCCATCCTACATTTAGTCCTACAAATTTTCTTCAAAAAGAAAAGTAGGGGGTGATATTTATACAAGTGATCACACTTCTATAAGTATGAAGAGCTGCATAGCTCTTAAGAATGAATCTTCCACTGATAAATAACTGATAAACTGATACCAAATTGATCACACAGGCTTATCAAGGTGCGTCTGGGAATGTGATAGTGCCCAATAAGCCTGCCATCATCTTGGGGAAAGAGGTGAGTTTGGTCCCTAAATCCTCTTTCCTTGTGAAATGCATCTCGTAGGTCCTCTCGTAAAGCTTGTGCAGCCATGGTCAAATGTCAATTAGCACAGGTACTGGACCTGCTTGTAGAGACTTACACTTCCACTACCGCACAGAACCTTTTAGACAATTTTGAAAATTGTTGAAAATTGTTGAAAATTGGCATTTTTCATGCCAATTCAATTTTGAACCTGGACAGCTACATGATCACATTCACACATGGAATTATAGGCTTGCACATCTCCCGATTAATTCAAGCCTGTTACACAGCAGCCTGGCCACTAGGCTTGTACGAGGCTTGAACAATTTTGCCAAGAGAACTGAATGGGAGCAAATATTACAATCAGAAAGTTCTGAATTCATTCAGTATAACACATCACTGTCACCCGAAAGAAGCCAAAATTGCATAAATTACTGTGCTGAAAAGTCACAGATAATTACATCGGCCTGGGAGCGCAGACAGACAGAGGCCTGGAGCTGTGTCTCAAACTCGGGAGGTTGAGCAGGTCATGGATATGTGGGTTTTAATTTGAACAGAAATGAGTGTGTACTGGAGAGAAAGCTCCAGGTACTAAAATTGCTTCAGGCAGCTGACCCCCGTAATGGTATCTATGGTAACTTGGCAGAGAACTAGATGAAGGGCAGACACAGAAATGTCTGTCATTTAGTATGGTTGTTTATGAATGTAAGTAATAAAACAAATGATAAAAAAACAGATCAAATCTCTTGTGTGCAGCATACAGTTATTGACATATAATATAATGGAAGGATATATTATTTCAATTACTTTCCCTAGCACATGAAATCTTGATTTGTTTTATGATTTAGCTTGCAAGATTTAGCATAAGATTTAGCCAGTTAGCATTTGTAATATTTAAATTTACATTTACATCAGTTACTTGGCAGACAGTCCTATCCAGACCCACTTACAAAGCTAGGGTACTGCTGAACAGGTTTAACCTATACCTGTTTAGGACTGAAGGCAACCAGGTGGACAGAGCTGACTAAAACCTTGTTGCCTGATAACGAACAATTATTAAACAGATATTGATATATCAGATTAATACCCCTGACAAGTTGCTGCAATGTAATGAATGTATTCTGTACAGATATTAATATAGCAGATTAATATATCTGTTTAGTCGCTTCCTCAGGATGAACATACATTAACAGATATTAATATATTCGTATGTTCATTCTCAGGCAGTGAGGTTGTGGTCATGTGACTGGAACACTTCCTCTCCAGCCTGCCGGTTTCCCCCCGGTTCCCTTTGGTCGTCACACCTGGGCTGCTCTTGCAGTGAGGTGCAAATTGCCTGAGAGCCAGCAGAGCCTGGTTTCCCAACACTTCCACTCCTGAGTCATACCATGTGACTGGGGGCTGTGGAATTCTCCAAAAGGAGCTCATGCCCCCTTGCCAGAGGTTGGACACAGAGCTGATTCACTTCCTCCATTGCACAAGCATACCGGGTGAGGGCGGTCAGACCGCCACATTTGGCACGCCTCAGGTGACGCCTGCGTCGCAGTGACGTTTGGTGTTATTTGATCTGAGGCTGCTAGAAGTCTTGTGATTCTGAGCATGATCTGAGCATATTAATACTATTTTGTTTATTGTCATTGTAAACGCAATTTATCTGACATTGGTATCTTTGGTGGCTTTCACCAGTGTCCCAGGGTACTAGAAGAGGTGAGGAAAGTGTGAAGGTATTTGGTAAGGTATGTGTTTGTACTTATTACCCATTTCAAAGGAATTATACAGAGCTCCCAGAAATAACACCAGTGTGGGTTTATATATAATCACACCCTTAAGAAGAAGCAGTTGATGTGTTAAGTTCTGGAATAAGTGTACTGGAATAAGTGGAGGTCCACTGTATAAGAAAATAACCCAAAAATAATTTTAAGAGTGACCTTGAATGCACCTCTACGTAACACTTGCTCCGGGCAAAAATCCAGCAAATTTCATGGCTGACAGTGTTTGTCCACCATATGATGTACATCGGAACCTGTGTTCTGTTTCCTTAGTTACATTTCTGAATTTAGTCTCGATATGAGTTGACGCAATGCATTTCAACTGGTTCCTCATTTGTCCCACTATTTCATGTAATGGCCGTGACAACTCAGGAGCTACTGTTTTTTTTTTTTTTTTTTTTTTAAAAACAGCTCTAAACTCTGTTTTTAACCACTATAAGGTTTCATAAAATTGTAAATTAAATAATTACACCTTCAACAATTTTAGACCTTGAGAAAATGAAATGTGAGGCAATGCAACAACTTCCACACATTAAATTACAAGGGCACATGCATCTGTAGTGAGGAGTGCGGCTAAAAAAAAAAAGAGGAGAGAGGGAAAACACCTTCAAACAGCTGCGATCTTGACCTGGTTTGTCCAATCACCTGCCAAATGAAGTCCTGACAACACTGAAGCTATCTTTGAGCACTGCACCCTGTACTGCTGTAAATATCTGGGCATTCAGCCAAAATTTTCAGTGCGCCTGTGCACCCACTAACTTTCCAGCTGGTGCACTTTCTTCAGAAAACATGCCACACAATGCTTTGAGTAGAGTGGTGAGGTAAGTTTTATAAATATCTGTCCCACAATCCTATTTTTGTTACGGTGCTGCTATTGAGGTTGGTTTTCCTATGTTTTGGGTGGTGACCTGGGTTAAAATAGCTCTGAATATCATGCTAGAGAGCTGGAAGAGATACCGTGAACCTTATTAACTGACACAAGTTACCAAGGGGCTTTAATTACCTACAATATAATACAATTCTGTGGGTGTAGTTTCTCTGGGATTAATATTGTGGATGCACCGTTCGCCAAAGAAATTAAATACTATCCATCACTGTCTATCATGAGCCGGCGCTAACAGACCATTTATTTCGTTTGTGGTGTAATGTGGGGAGGATCTCCCACGTAAGTGCAATGCATAGGGGTAGATCAACACTAATCATCATCAATCAATCAAGGATTTATTTATGGAAACTAATTCTCCCAATTATTTGGCATTCAAACATTAAAAGCTCAGCACTCAAACATAGGCCGTAAATAAGTCACCCCTGCATGCTCCTCCAGTCTAAGGCCATATCTCTCAGTGCTTGCCATGCAATGGTCTCAGGTATTAATCTAATGTTGTCCTGTGGGGTGGTGCAGAGTTGGCTATGTTGAAACGGGGTCCTATTTATGTTTCATATTAGATATCCAGTTAGTCTTTAAGGTTCTAGAACGCATACATTCTTATTAGCATGAACTATTGTCATGAAGATAATATTAACTCTACTTAAAGAATTCCAGGAATATCAGACGGGCTGATCTGAAAAATGGTCTTTAACATATGTTGCTTAGCATATGACATCTAAAATTGTTTGAAAGATTTTTGAAAATAAACCCCATGGAAAATGACTGGTGGCACATACAGTGTATAGACTGGTCAATGGCCGTCTTCCACTATTGCAGAAACAGAAGGCAGCCATCTTAAGGAGCCTTCCGTTCTGAAAGTGCTTCGGGATGGTCACTTTCATAACGTATTCCCGAGGGCCTGTGTACAACCCCGTGTATGCTTTCCAGGAGGTTTTTTTTTAGCCAAGGTTCCATTGGGCTTTTTCATCTGAAAGTAAAAATGGCAGACTTCATCAACAGAAGCAGTTATGTTGGCCATTGATACTTTTACAACTGAATATCCTCAGCTGTCTATTGGTGCTTAGCTGTTTATAAATAGCCAACATACACATTTTTTGAATCCAAATGTATTTCCACTGCCCGTTAGCTGGCGCTGACTGCTAGTGACCTTTTCTGACCGCCGATGCTGACGTGTGTTCTGAATAGAAAGCTTTTAGTGCCCCCATCTGCAGGGGCCATCCACAAAGGCCAGCCGAAAAGACATCCCTCCACAGGGTGCACAGCTGGTGGCGCGGTATCAGTTTTTGCTTGAAGCACAGCCGATGACACCTGCAAGCCTGCATCGTATGCCGGGTGCATCTTAAACACTTCCCTGGGATTTGCTGTCTTAGAGAGCAGCTCTGTAGAGGTGACTTTGAGGTTTGCTGAAGAGCAGGGTGAACTGAGTCCTGCAAAGCTCGAATGTTCACGGCTCTTTCATTAGATGTGACCAGTGTTCAGCTAAAGCCTTGTGCACATACTACAAATCTTGAAATCCACAAGTGAGGGAACCTGACACATGAATGGACAACTGCAGAAGTGGGAGGGTTGGGGGTTGACACACATTGTGGTTTTGATGTTGGCGAACTGGAATTGTGTGCCCACTGGTCCCTGAGGTGCTGCGTTTGGTTAGTAAAAACTTATCATAACTAATGACGCACACCAAGTCACCAGATGTTTCTGTTGAGTTAAACTCATGCCTTTATTTGCCTCTTAGCAAGCTTCCACTCTTCGTAGTGGTAGACGTCTGAGGATGAATCAAATTAAACTTTATACCCTTGCCTCAGCTCAATAAATTCCTCTTCTGCTTCTGTCCGGAGCGTATCTTCAACTTGGCACTCAGATCTTCTCACGGTGCCTTCCTTTCATGCAAACACATTAAAGAATCACAAGTATGTCCTTAAAGCTGTTATAGGTACAGGACAAAACATAAGAAAACACACCACTCCAATCCTCCAGAGTGATTTTAATGTACATTGTGGTAACACAGACAATATCTCTATCCCTTAGGATCTTCACCAAGACAATGAGTACTGACATCTCCCCTGTATTGGTACCTTCCAGTTCACTCAGTGTGATTGGTGTAATCATTCAAGGCTCTGTTTGTTAAATGATAATTAACTGTTTACAACTACAAAATATTCAAGTACATGGAAAAAGACATACACACTGTACATTACAAGTTCATCTTTGAAATGAACTTGAATGATCTTTGAAGCTCATATCTAATCATGGATCAGCATTCTTAAAAAGACTAAAACTTGAAAAACTTGATTTTGCTCTCACTGTGGGGGAACACAGTAGAGGGTTGACCCCTATATAAGTATGCTTGAAATCATTTGGAAACATTATTTTGTTGCATTTTTAAAACAATTTTCTTAATGCTTTTCCCCTTTTTGGAATGACCATTTGTATATTAAACTCACCTCTCCACAACATCCTGTAGACTCTCACAGGAGTGCTGAAGTGAAAATCAGTGCAATGCAATATATGTAGCTCTGTTTGAACATTTTTTGAGCTGAAATTATTCTTTGTTCTTATCATGGTGTCCATGATAAGCTCTGCTGATATATATTTGCTCTAAAAATTCTGGTTTGTATTAGGTATGCACACACTCCTGTGACCTAAAAACTGGACATGAGAGGTACACTAGCTTCCCATTTTAATTTGTGTTTGGCTATCCAATAAAGAGCACATCTCTTCTTTTTTTTCCTTCATCCTACTGTGGCATTGCTTGCAGGCACAATGCAACACAGGCATTAAAGAGCAGGACACTTTTATCAGGAGGTGGCAGATGTGCGTTAGTTAAACTTTTAGCACGGTTTCGTCACTGGTGTGTTGAAGGGGACAATGGCGGCGGAGCCGGGGGCGTCTGGGGGGGGGTTCAGACGAGGTTAGGTTATTGCGCTCTCAGCTGCCGCGCAGACTGCCTGAGCGCTGCAGTTCCACATCCACCAGGAGCACTGCTGCTCGGGACACGCGGGGGGCGCCTCCCCAGAATACAAATGAGCCTCTCAGATCCCGCGCTCGATGGAAGACGCCCGGCATTAAAAAACATGAGGCACCGCCAGACATCTATCCGAGTCTCAAAATAAGCAACGGCACAAGAAGGCTGTTTGATTAGAGTGTTTGAGAGAGAGAGAGAGAGAGAGAGAGAGAGAGAGTGACAGAGAGAGAGAGAACGTGACTAAGCTCTGTGCCTTCCCTCTGTATTGTGGGTACCGCAGTTCGGGTAGTGATTTGTCCTTCTGTAAGCACAGATGCCTCTTCAACCTAAGCTGGCACTTTGAACTGACAATCGGGTGAGTTTGCTTCTGGAAATAAGATTAAAGTCTGTCACAAATAAATTCCAAGTAAAAAAAATCTAAAAGTCGTTAAGGCAACGACGTGCTACTTTTTTTTTGGAGCTACTTCAACATATATTTATATACATGTGTGTTATAATGTATGGCAGTGTCTGTATATTCTTATAGAAGAATCACAGCCTAGGAAACCTGTACTACAGCCGCATCTAAAATAGAGCTGAGAATATATGAAGCTTCAAATCAGGGCCATAACATTTTTTTCATGCAGAGAGAGAGGTCTCCTTATTCAGATGAATTTATCTTCACAACTGCCATGGAGGTGTTGTGTAGGTCTTCACTGGGATAAAAGCCTTTATGGCTAAACCTTTTTTGTGATTTTAAGCCTCACATGAAAGTCTTAAACCTGTGTCTGAGCATCTGAAAAAGACAAAGAAACGATGAAATACAGAGCACATATTGTGCAGTAACACAAAGAAAGCTGTTTCCTGGCTCCGGTTCCTGTTCTAAATACTATTCACCTGAACTATCAAATACACAACATAGAGGTGTTCAAATCAGGAGTCCAACTCAATATATATACACAGGTCCTTCTGAGTTAACAAGTTGCCTATTCAAAATAATGTCATATTCCAATTTCACACTTTCAATATCCCAAATCATAGCAATAGCACATTGAACTTTTATTGTTTCCTATCCGTCTGCATTTAGTGGAGGATACTGTATGTGCTGCCACAGGATTTTCCCCTGATTTCCACATTTACATCTCACACATCGGCCCTTTCAAGTGAAACAGAAAATCAGCCTCATTAAGGGGAAAAAATCTCTCTCTCCCTTCTCCTTTGAAGCTGTTTGAAGTCCCATTCTAGCTACAATCCCTTTAAATTTGGGAAGGGCAGCACTTGCAAATGGAACATGCGAAGTGAGAATTCAGCTGTAAATTTCAAGAACTGTTTTTGCAGCAGTGGCATTACTTAATTATTAATTTAACCAGTTGGTGTCCTTAACTGAAGTGACTTTCATGGCTCAAATCATCCATTTGTATGGCTGAATGTTGACTCAAGAAATTCGGGTTAAATTACATACACAGGGATACAAACAAAGAGCAGTGGGATATGAACCCCAAACCTGTGTCCATTTTTCACATCCCTAAACTGTGAACAGCCCAAATCACTGACCTGTGTCAGGTAAAAGATATTGTTCTCTTGTACCTGCTACAGAAAGTAACTACACAGTAAGTGAAACGATGTGTGCAATTATACAAAAACAATACATGCAACATAAGTGTTCAGCATGAAACACAAAGATAGTAGATAACAATCTGTACATTACTGTGGAATATGCTTTGACCGGAGAGACCAAACGCTGCATGTTTGATCCACTCACAAGCGGTTCTCTGTGAGCTGCAGGTGGTGAGGGTGAGGAGGTTCACCAGTGCATGCTCGAAATGCACGTCCCTACGACAGGCATGACTTAATGAAGTCACATACAACCACCAGATACACCTTGTGGTTGCTTTATATTTCCCTTGCCAATATAAAGATTAATCCACAGGAGAAAGCAAACCCTGCTTTCATGCTTTTGAGGAAAAACTGCAGGACCTTCTGCACCTGTAAGCAGACGCAGGTGGTCCGAGTGCCCGCTTTCTGTTCCACAGCAAAGCAGTTGTCATTTACTTGTCACATGATAATGATGAACTTTTCCCCCCTTTTTCCTCTTGCAGCTGTATGGCAATCCCTACATTGATGGTCAGAAGCATTTGCAGTTTTTCCACAAAACTGCAAAATCAAGGAGCTGCAAAGAGTGAAAGAACTATAGACATTGTGTTGTCTGTTTCAAGTGCATTTTTCTTTTTCTGTCCCAATGTAAAAGGACCAATAAAAGGATCTTTTTTCTACAACAGGAATCCCCACACATCAATTTAGTTCAGTGCAGAGTGGAGGACAATACAGCTGACCACCAGCACTAAATTATGTGTACTTCTCCTTGTCCTTACCCATACAGAGTAGATGTCACTTCGGAACGACACAATGAAAATGTTCTTACTTTCCTAAGTGATGTGTTTCCTTGCTGAACAGGTAAAAGGTGAAGTAGAACACAGAGTACTTTGGAGTACTTTTCGAGTGTCTTGTTTCCCAACGGTTTGCCGTCGTGAGTTCTTTCTGTACCACTGCCTTAATGGGCCCTCGCAGTGAGTGCAGTCTGAGCCAGACCTAGCAACATCATGCTGCAAACCGGCAAAACAAAATCAATCATACCTCATTTGATGCTGTGCCCTGCACAACAAATTGCAGCGTATGCCGGAGAATAGACAGAAATCAGCACAAGCTGGGACTCAACAGGAAGAAAGCTTTAGGCGCCCAGGCTGGGGAAAAGGTCTCAGCTCCAGCACGATAGAAACTCCCACAGTACCCAGCAGGTCCTGTCGTAAGACAAAGGAGTGTTTGTTGAGAAAAGGGCTGTGTGGGGTTTGTGTAAAAGGAAGGGAAAACAGGGGAGTTGTACTCACTGACCCAGTCAGGGTCAGACAAAGAAATAATACTACTGTCAGGGCTCCGCCCCCTTAGTCGCAGTGTTTTCGTTTTTTTTCCCCTTACCTGTGTTTCCCCTGTGTTACAGCCCCGCCCCGCTGCCTGCCTGCTCACCTGCATCCCATCGCCTCGTTACTTCTGCCCTATATCTCCCCTGCGTGTCCCTGTCTGATTGCTAGTTCGTTTCAGTGAGTTCTTCCTGTCTCGTCCCCGCTTTAGTTTCCCCGAGTCTGATTGCTGTTTGCCGAATCCTGCCTGTCTCCCGACCTCGTCCTTCGCCTGCCGACTGGAACCCGTCCAACACTTTTCGCCCGCTTGGTTACCGACTCTGCCCGCCCCGACTTCCGATCCTGGATCTGCCCCCGGACTGCTTCCCCGTGTTTTTGAACCCTGCCTGTCCCTGCACGACGAACTGCCCGCTGATTATTATTAAACGCTTGGTTCCGTTTACCCGGTGGTCCGCGTTTGTGTCCCGATCCCCGTTCCTGACAACTAATCCATTTATGTCAATACATGTTGACTGGTGTGTCCATGTTTGCAATACTGCAGGTACCTGTAGTGAACAGACAGCCTGCCACTTTCATGTTTTAATATGACATCCAGGAAAAGGTCAACATCCCATGATTATTGTGCTGTATGTGTTGGGAAAACAGGGATTGAGCATTATGTCCCATGTTACAGCATTGTTGACATTAACAGCAGGATATTATATATTCTGGGTTTGGGCAGATTCAGGGTTTCCATAGAGTCATTTTTTTGCCATTTTAGAATTATGTTTGTTAGCACAACTTGATTCAGCCAAACCTAATCTTTTTTCAGCTAGGGATAACTGTGTATTTAAATGATATTTCTCCATTAGAACCTAAAGTCCTATACCCATTCCATGAATTTATTAATGGGCTTTGACTGTTGCTTTGACAAATCATGGCCTCCAAGGTCATTCTCTTCCTTTTTATAATTTCTTTGGAGAAAAGCTGTCAGACACACTAGTCTGGTCCAGACATCAGAGTACAGAGTGCCACAACTACTATCCGTCCTTGGCACTTTGAGCAGTGTGAAAACAGGGACTGCATCGCCTTTTTAGGGTCTGCCAGGGAACAAATCTAAACTGTTCTGATATTAACATTCGCCGAGGACATTACAGCACAAGGCCTCACAAGGCGAAATAATGAAAAGAACACTTGAGTAATCCAAAACCTTGTGATTACAAAAGGAAGGAATTAGCAGGACCAAAATACTGAGCGTTGGTCATACAAATACATGAGTCTGCAGCTCCTCCAGTGACTGACTGTCTGTGAACACTGTGACAGAGTCCAGGACGATACAGAGTTTGGGAGCTGCACATTCCAGCTACTGAGTGGTTCTGGACCGCGGCGACCCCTACAGATCCTGCCCCGCGTTGTTGAGATGCGTGTATAAGCACATTAATGTGGAGTGGTGTCAACATGCGGTCAACTGTATCTTATAAATTCATTATTCATGCTCACAGTAATCTTGATGTGCTTAAGTATTTCACAGAGTTTTGTGCATATACTCCAAAATTCGTACGTGACAATTTTACATATAAGAGACTTTATTATGGGCTTAAATCACTGGAGTAAAAATAATGATTAGAATGAGCTGAATTTATATAGTCCTTGCTAAGCACTTTACAGTTAGCTAATCAAACCAGAAATGGATAACGGTTCTGGACCTTTATATGTGCTTAAAACTAAAGCCAGAAATAGTTTTATCTAATTCAAATTTCACCTACAGGAGTGGCAAGGCTGACCTTCCATGCCCTCGCATGTTCTCATATGGCCAACGAAAGTGTAGTCAGAAGTGTCTGAGAAAAACATCTATGAACAGTAGACAGTAGGTGGACACTGTGTTCTAAAGCAGTCAACTCAAACCGGCAGCTCAAAGGAGGAACAAGTGCATGGATCAAAGCAGACCCATACCGACCCATTTCAAGAAATATAAGTTGAATATTTAGAGGTTTTATGCTGTATATTACTGCCACCTGCTGGAAAATTACACCACTTATATATGACCATATGCAACATCCTTGTCTTTTAACCTCTATGCTTGGGCAGACCAATCAAAGTCTAATCAAAGAAACTATTATTTCAAAATGCATGTCCCCAAAAATTGCGGAAACAGCAGCATTTCCGAAAGCATCCGCGGCAGATTGCACCAGAAGGAGTGGATTCAGTGGCGTTCACACATCTTAAACCCAGAAACTTGGATGATTCATGTCAGCCATGTGGCGGCATCTATTGAGGCTAACAGCTGAATAGGAGAGGGTCTTACTGAGTGTCCTCAAATTACTGTTGTTGGCCAGAAGTACCAATTTTCTCTCTCTCATGTCTGTACCCTACTGCTAGCGATGTCTGCAGATCTCCATGGCAACCTCAGCCTTCCCTGAGCCCAGAGCAAGACAGCAGGGTACACCATCTCAGGAGACAGACACAAGCTGCTGTCTCACTTTTTTCCCCTCACAAAGTGATAGACAACAGACTATTACTTAGGTATGTGCGTCTAGCACGTAGTTTGTACATTGTGTTCTTGAAGTTACCTCAGAGATTAAGCTTCAGTGCAGGCCAGTGAGTAACCCTTTCTTGCTAATGCTACTGAATATATTCGAATGTTTCTGTTGCAACAGACAGAGCAGTGTCTCAACCAATGTGTCTGATGAGTCTGTATGGAGCAGTTTGTCTTGCTTTACCATTTCTTATACATATACTACTACAAGTCAACTCACGTGATTTTCTAGCTTTACACAGCAACACCAGTCAGGAAACATAAAATGGCATTCATGTTTGATTAGATTGCCAAAGATCTAAAGAAACACCAAAATAAGGCCTGGTGGTCAACATGTCCTTGCATGGAAGGCCTTTTAATAAGTAACCTCTGACAGTGTGTTAAAAGTAACATATAAACTAAACACATGGATTATACACAAACCTGTTTTGTTTTACTACATGGCTAAAACAGGGGCTTCCTTCCACCACAGATAACACACTCAGGATACTTAGATTAGAGAGGTAATCCTCAAAGACAGCTTCATGGACTAACATGAACCAGCACTGTCTCAATTTGGTATGTGAGACCAAGTTGTTTCATTCCAATAGGGCCAGAGACACTCATGAGAGACACTCATTTTTACCAGTCTGTGGCCACTCTGTCAGGGAGGAGATGAAGCCAGAGCCAGCCCTACCTCTACAACATGGAGTCCATTATTACGAATCCCATCAATGAGTTCATATTCCAGCTCCTTCACAACAGGCAGAATATTTCCTCTCATTTTTTTTAATCAGTGGGGTTTTTTGTTATTTTTTTCTCGGTGATGAAAACATCTGAATGCTTTCCATGAGTATCCGAACGTTTTGCATCACACCTTATGGTCTGCATATGCCGCAGATACAAACACTCTGGCTGATGGATTGTGTGGCAGGGAACAGTGTTTCTTCCATTGTGATTGCAATCTGCTGAGGAACAAACAGTGCTCACAATAAAAACGAAATGTGCACACACAGACTTCCATTAATGATGCATAAAGTAGAAAAACGGGAGCGATTAACTTGTCTCAATAATGCAACTATAAGCTATCAAAGCAGAGTTTACAATTGCGTATGTTACAGTACTTGTGTGGTTTTTAAAAAGTGAAGCATTCACTTTTGGTTTGCCCCCTGAAAACAATGACAAGGCAGCACCTCTCTTTCACGACGAGCTGTTGAATTTGTAAAGAAATCCTACACACAGGCACGCCACTCACCGAATAAGCATGATGTTCATAAAAGAAGAGCTGTGAGCGAAAATAGCCAGCGACATTCAAAGTTACTTATAATAACCGCTGACTTCATATTTTCCCTTCATAGTTTAAAAAAGGAAGTCCTTACTTGACCGTGTTACACAACCCATGTCTTTATTTGATCACATTAACAGTGGTCCAAGGCAGGGCTTATTTAGAAACAAACAGAAATGTACAACCAGCTGATCTGGCATTTGTTTATACATTGACTGCAATCAACATTGTGCTGAGTTGAACACAGACATATGGCACAAAGCATCATAAAGCCACAATATACTGCAAGCACATAGTTAAGGCATGTAAAACACTGTACATCTGTGGATTGATTGCTATGACCTGCGATCATAGTGTGAATTTCCTTACTTGCATTTTCAAAGAATAATCAACCATTGGTTGCGGCTCCTTCAAGTTTCTCTTTTTCACACTGGTTCGACCCAAAAGTTTTATTAACACTTTAAAAATGTCTGTGCTTATGTATACTGTGTATATTTCAGATCTCTGAAAGTGTGCCCATGGTTATATTTTCTGTTGTAACGTGTTGGACTTTAAGGATAGTGCAGTGGTGATGTGGTCAGACAGCTGGACTGTAACTCCAAGTTTACAGGTTCACTTACTGTGGGAGGGTGGGGGCACTGCTGCTGTGCCTTAAGCAACAGGCTTGCCCTGAGTTGCATCAGCAAATAACCAATTGTACAAATGGATTACATGTGAAAAATTTTAAGCTCCATTCAGTTAAGCCTGGCAAAGGCTGTTAAACGGACAGCAGTCTTGAGCAGTAACTCTAAGCGAGTTTCTTGGGAGTTTGTAACTAGGACTTGGTACACAGTAGGAGAGTATACTTACTGGAAAACTAAATGAAAAACCTCAGTGGGAATTCAGGCTGATTGTCCCTATGTTTAGAACCAATCTTAAAATAAAAACAGCTCATTTTCATAAAAAACAATCATCCAGCCAGAATGCATAGCAACAGAAACAGCCTCCCTCTGTCACACACATTGACTTACTGGTGTTTTCAGATTGCTGAATACATGCAACGAAGCCGCATGAAACTAAAAGCACTTCAAAGAATAAAACGTGTCTTTGTGAACATCTGGATATCGCTCCCTCCGCTGATACAGAAGGGTTGAAAACCATGCACAGTCTGGCCGAGCAAAGTGTGCATGCTCAACTGCAAACTTTGATTTGGGCTTGGGAAATAAGTAACACATTTGGCATGCTGGAAATTAATATGAGTAATAAGCAAGATGCTAGGATATGTCAATGTTCTGTTGCTGTGTGCAGCTGTTGATATGCTGTTAAACCTTGGGAGAGTGGGGCATTCTGACACAATGTACATCGAATTCCATGCTCGGCTGAATAGGGTAACTGCACTGAATCCTTGTTGAGGTGACATAAGCTGTGTGAAACAAGGAGTATTTTGTGATTTAAAATATATACTCTATGCAACATTGGACAATTAAAATTTAAAATTATAACTTAATCTCACACATTTCTCTTAATATCTAGCATCAGTTATATACCTTTATATGTTACAAGCAAAACCAGATGAAGCACATAACAATTGTCAGGATTGCAGAAATCATTCCGGTAAGGTAACTTTAGTGCAAACTTCATGATGGATATTCAGCTGTGAACAGGAGACAAGGGCTCTGTTCAGTTGCAGCGCAAACTGACCCCATTGTTCTTCAGAATAGCACAGAATTATCCTCCATGAATCCTCAGACTAGACAGGGTAAGGAAGGCAAAAAGGTAAAAGTCTGTAAAGCACCCCAGATCACCCACAAAACAGTGGGAATTCTTTTGAATGAGATTGTTCAGTTTTGGCAAAACCTCCGAATGAAAAGCCTAAGAGATGACCGTGTGTGACTGTGTGATGACCAGAAGACAAATGGAGATTCTGTACATTCAGAATAAGGCCTCTATCAGCTGAACTGCTGTGCACTTTGTCCTTTCAGAGATATATTTTTTTCTCATGTTTTTGTTGATCTCACCAACGGCTCAGCAACTAATATGCAAGAAACTGCATTTACATAACGCACAGCACTCTGACAAAATGCACAGCCATTTAGATAGGGGCCTTACTCCCAGAAGGGGAGGCGCCCACCGGTATACCACTGAGGCTTTGCGGACCACAGGAACACAGCCGGGCTAAGATCCCACGCCGCTGTGGACTTTCACAGAATGTTGAAGCCAGTCTCCAGCCCATCCCATCTGTTCTGAGATCTGCGCCTGACAGCAGAGCGAGCCAGCCGTACAGCCACTCTGTCTGGGCGCAGGGATCAGCACTGTCTGCTGGAACGGTACGTGATGTGATTTCAGTGCCAGGGAGCGCATCGTGCATGGTCAGCTCTAGGACACCGGCCCAGCATACAGCAGCAGCGGGGGAGGGGGAGGGGGGAGGGGGGAGGGGGGGCAGAGACTTTAGCGTATGATGTCCAGGTAGTGGAGGTCTGTGTACAGGGAGTTCACCAGGAGGGCAAGCAGGCGGTTGCCATCCTGCAGGCAGTGCCCAGGGTAGCGGATGAACTGGCAGGCCTGACTCAGGGTCTCCTGGAACTCTGAGTACTGCTTATTGCTGGACATGGAGTCCAGGACAGCCAGAGCCTGACAACACATGAACAGAGCTTTAGCTGTAGACATTCAAGATTCAATTAAGCCTCAGTATAATACGAGAAACCTCACTGACAATTTCTGACTCTTATCTTGTCATTACCCATTTAAACTAAAATCGATAATGATCTCAGAAAAAATGTCTGACTCTTATCATTCCACAACATATTATAAAAGTGTGTTGAACCGGTCTAATTCCTGCGTAGATAATGTCACAGAATGGGAGCAATCAGCAGTCTCCATATACTCTGCTTACATCTGATTGGTGTCTTATGGAGTGGTTGAGAGTCTTACCTGTTGAGCTTTGGCAGACAGCTGTAGGCTGGTGCCCGGCTGAATGCGCAGCTGGCTCTCGGACGGCACCTGGACTAACAGGAACGCGGACATGCTGCGGACCGCCACCCGGAACCTGAGATCGATGGGGCACAGCGGTCAGTGGCACCGTCGCGCTGCGTGTGCGCGGGATGATGCTGAGAGCACACCGCGGCGCAACGAATGAAACGCCAACTGTGTCACGAGGGAGAAGCGGTTTCTAACGCGAGGGCAGCTTGGAAGACAGCAGACACGGCTATCTTTTTATGGGCCTTTGTTTTGTGGTTCTACTGCGAAACGATCCGAATAAAATAATTATGCTTGGTAGTAATGGTCCAGTTCCTCAGTCAACTAAACTGAATAAATAAATAAAATCACAGAGGAAACATATAAAGAGAAAAAAAAATCATTTTTACTACATGCTGCAATTGGTAAATATGTTCAGTACATTAACAGATTACCCAATGCCCCTTTGGGAAAGGAGTTGCTCTGGATAAGAGCGTCTGCTTGCAGGCAAACATGTAATGTAAGTGCTAGAGCCTCTGCTCCTTTGAGCAGACAGTACAATCCTCTTCTCACCTGCTGGAGAGTGGGGACTTCCTGCCCAGGCCGATGGCGCCCAGGATGCCCGAGTTGAGCCTCTCCTCCCCCAGCTGGGCCAGGCGGGCCTGCAGGCTGAGCAGGGCGAGGACCAGTGTCTCCAGCCCGCACACGTCCCCCTGCTCCACCTGCACCAGCACCAGCCGCAGGGCCTTGTGCCACCACAGGAACAGCTTGGCCTCGTCCGCTGGGCCGCTGGAAAGGAACAGGGACACGTGTGGCGTCAGCACCTGGGCTTCACACACCCAGAGCCCTGAGATAACTGACTAATAACCCGCACCGGAATACATAAGCAAATCTCAGCTGTGAAAGCACCTCTCAGTTTTCCTCAATAATAAGCACAGCATATGGTGTAGGGATGATTACCGTGGACACCTGACCTGAGGGCTCTGAGCTACAGTCCTAGATGTGACACTGTTGCTGTGACAACGAGCAAAGCGCTTTACATCTGTTCCTTCATTAAAATCAAGCACTTCAGTCAGAATGCAGAATGTGTATGAAGCACAAATTGTTCGCATTACAACTCACCCAAAAAAAGGGTACCCACTTCCTGTGGAAAATCAACTGCAGTTGCATTTCCAGTTCCTCCATGACTGGGAACCACAGAGACAGGTTTATGTGATTTATGCCAAACAACAGCTGTGGAAGGGAAAATCACGGAGGCCCACCTGGGAAAGACCTGGCTGATCCATGTGTTGAGCAGCACCAGGATCTTCTTCTCGTTGGCCAGCGTCTGCTCCAGGTTAAGCCTCTGCAGCACGTAGACGTACAGGGTGAGGAAGCTGCCCAGCCCCAGGCTCTCCTGGATGAAGTCGTCCGCCGTCAGCTCAGGCACCTGCAGGGACACCAGGATGGGCCCCCAGCCAGAGTACTGATCCACGCAGCCCCCTGGGCAAGAGGAAAAGAGGACAGAGACTACAACCATGCTGCACCATCCCACAGGCAGAACACCACATAGCTTCGCATGGAGAGCATGCTGGGACGTGAAGCCCAGAGTCTGAGGTTTTAAGGAAAATTCAATGAGCTCTGGACACCTCCTCTCATCAGTTCATAAGGCACGCTGCCTGCGGAATAAGGCCTTGGCATTTGCTCAGCAAATCCGACAAGGTTATCAAACTGGATCACTTTAAACCCAGTACTACACATTTACACACTCCACCCAAGTCTATTAACTGAAAGAAAACACAGCATCATATTTGAAAAATTGCTTGTTCTGAGCCCCAACAAGCCCCTGAACAGACTGCTAATTCCCAGGGGTAGATTTAGGTGCAACTCGTTTACAGTGACAGTATTGTGCAAAGGAAGGCATTCCCCGATCCCCCCCGCCCCCGGGGCTGGACGGTTACCGTCGGTGAAGTAGGCCAGGATGCAGGCCTCGGTGGTGCGGGCCATGTGGCGCACGGAGGCCAGGCAGCGGCAGGCGGCGGTGAGCAGGGGCAGCACCAGCGGGCCCCGGGCGCGACGCTCCACCCAGCCGTGCAGCTTGGCCCCCAGCCCCTCCGCCGTGGACACGCCCGCGCTGTTCAGCACCATCAGCAGCTCGGCGAACAGGCTGCAGGTGGCCATGTGCCTCTGCTGCAGGTCCGTCTCTGCGGGGGACACGCGGGCTCACTGTGTGCACCAGCTTCACTGTGTGCACCAGCTTCAACCACACACACAGACCCTAGTTTTTCCTTTAGGGTTGTGTATTGTCAGAGAAAACTACAGTACATGAGGTGTTTGAGGATTGGCTAGGTAGAGATTTTTTTTTACATGCATTTAGTAGATGCTGTTATCCAGAGCTACTTCCAGCACAATAGAACATAGGTGTGTCCATTCAGTTTATACCAGCCGAAGTGTCAGACCAGGCTAACAACACTCCCAGACCAGTGAGGGTGAGAGCAACACTATTTGAGCCCTACCACGAGTTAACTTGTGCAATCTAATAAAAGCCAAGTATACTATGATACAACAGTCCCTAGAACGCAGAATCAACATACATAACAATACTACATGTAAAATGACAGATAAACAAGATGTCATGCGTTTTATTAACATATTCTAATATTTCTCTGGCTCTCTGGACTAGAATGTTAGACAGTGTCTCACCCGGTGGGTTGAAGACCATGATGCACTCCAGCAGTTTCTCCATCTCAGTCTCCAGGGAGGCGAGGCTGATGTTCCCGTTCTGGTCCAGGGAGGTGAGGAACTGCACCGCCAGGTGGACGAAGGCTTGGCACTTCAGCGTCATGTCCTGACATGAGGAAAGGCAACAGCGGAGGAGCTAAGCACCGCATTTAACCGCCCGGTCTCTTCTGAGCATTCACGGCTGAACATTCACAGGGGGGTCTCTCAAACACACAGGCCACCTTCGGAGGTACTCACTGAACACGTGCAATTATGACGTTGCTCACCCTGTGATGCGTTCCCTCGGGTGTGGGCCCGAAGCCGGCGGCCATCTTGAGCAGCTTGAGGATGAGCTGGGAGGAGGTGTCCCTGTTGAGAATGAGCGCAGGTGGGTAGTGGGTGTTGACGTAGCCCATGACGTTCTGGTAGGAGGAGAAGTCCACGAAGTGCCAGGGCAGCGAGGTGGATTGGCCCAGCAGGCTCAGCAGGGGTGACTCCTGTGCAGGTCATGACCCGGTCAATACATATACCACATATACATACACTTCCTCTGTTTAGGTATGACACAATCTTCCCTGCAAGGATACTGACTGAGTCAGAAGGATGGTAAGGGTAATGGTAAGCGTTCGGGTTAGGGGTAGGGTTAGGGTTATGTACATACAGGCTTATGTATAACAAAAGTAAAATCCTGCTGCATTTATTAAAAACTTGCTTGCGTTTGTTTACATTGAACATTTGTTTCAATAGACAAACCCATACATAAGACCATTTCCTCTGCATTAGTTATACACATAGTAATATGAGTCACATCGGTTATTGCAGAAGAACTTGTGTGTTCTGTTGTGAAAGGAAGTCGAAACGAGTGAGTATTTCCCTGCACCTTGCATGGTGGACAGCGAAGCATATCGAATTAATAACGAGAAGTTCTGGCAGATTTTCATATGTAACGTGAAGGGGGGTAAAATCCGTCATATAAACATGAACAAAATAAAAACAATACAGAACATACTGTACTGGCTCTAACTATAGGAAGGGAAAATGTGATGCATGAGATGTCTCTGTGAATTTTACTTATAATAGTTGTAACAGTTCTGTGCGTTCTCTGTGCCTAGTTCCTGTAAAGGTCAGGCAGAGGGAGACACTCACAGGCTTGTTGAGCAGGTGGTCCTCCTTGGCCAGGAAGACCATCAGGTAGAAGAGGTAAATGACCATGGCCTGGGCCGGCGGGCTGGGCTGGGGTCCCAGCGCGCTGCTCAACACGCTGACCCAGTTCACCTCACACAGAAGCCCTCCCAGGAAGAGGAAGCAGCTCTTCGGACTGCCCCTCTCCACCTGCATGCAGACGCAACATACAACACCATCTGTTCTTCTATCCGCTACGCATGGGCAGCGATGTCATAATGTATGATCTGCATGTGTATGGATCATGACTGTAATTCTTTAAGCATGCTGACAGCTTGCACCTTAAAGCCTTACGCATATAAGTATGACAGTGATTCATACTATAAGAAAGGTTCTACACATACTGCATATTGTATTTATATTGCATTTATACAAGGTTAAAAACAATAGATAAATAGACAACAGATTAATACAATTAATAAATACAAGTAGATAACACAATAAAAGGAGAGGGCCTTTTTAAGCCTAACACTGTAACTTAAACCTAACACTTGTATGTGACTGTGACTGACTCATAATGTTCAGGTGAGAGTGACAGAGGGATGGGCAGGCATCCAACCTTGAAGAACTGGTCCATGAGAGCCTGGTCTGGGTGCAGGTCCTTCCAGGGCAGGCGGTTGTATTCCGTGTGGTAAGTGTATAGGAGGTACTCGGGCATTTTGGGAGAGGTGCAGGTGTCACAGTAGTGCATAAGGTGGAGCCACAGGGCGCCCTGCTGTCCGGGCAGAAGCCGCTCTGTGTCACAGCAGGGTGACAGAGAATTAGGACACGTTCAGTAATGTCTCAGACGGCCGCCAGTCACATCTGACGGCGGGCTCAACTTCTGCTTTGAGTTTAGTGATCTGAGGGTGGCCTTCGTTTGTCGTTGATAAGCTACTTTCGTATTCACTTGGTACAACGTTTCTCTGGGACAAACCTGAGCTGAACATTGCCGTCTCAGTCTTACCTTTGAACTTTTCCTGTAACGTGTCAGTGAACTGGGTGTACAGGCCCACCATACTGGCTGCTGCATTAGTGTCGGTTTCCAGCCAGGGGTAACAGCGGGGATTACTGGGAAACAAGAGGCACTATGTTAGCCAATCTGAAACCCCCTCCCAAAAATGTATACAACTGTCTCTCCCGGTGCAATACCTTGGATCATCTGTATCCAGAACAAGTATCCACGGCCTAAACAGACCGGTGATTTTGGAGTGCAAATCATGAAGAGCTGAAAGAGACGTGTACTTTTTTAACACTCATGCGACCCCACCAAATACCAAAATGTGTTTTGTATTTCCACGTGTGTCTATGTGTGTCTCCATAAACTGGCCGTAATCTCTTTACCTTTGATTAATCTGCTGCTGCCCACGGGCTCTTTGGCACAGGCGTTCAGTTCCAGGTTTATGACGTAGTTGATCAGATATCCCCAGAACACCTTGACCTCCTCTATATAGGGGCCCCACTTGGAGAAGAGCCCGAAACTGCGGAAATCCGCTTTGGAGAGACGGAGCTTCAGGAAGAAATTGGACAGCCACTCGATTGTCTCATCAACCTTAAAAATATGAGAAAATTACACATAAACTACAGGTCCTCTGTACTTTGGAAAATATACAACCATGCTCAATTGGTCTTGGTCTCATTCCAAGTAAGGGGATTAATTTACCAGAAGATTGCACTTTCACATAAGGAGTTATATGTTTAAAAAAGACATAACTTCACTGATTTTGTGCTGTTTTGTGAAGAAGGGGAGTGAATAATATTTTTGGCAGTGAAATCAAGTGACATCAGGCATACAAAAGCAGTCTATTCCAGAGCAATGACTTCAAGACAAGGATCTTCACATTGATTAATCAGTGGAATGTGAAGACAATTTTCTTCTCATGTACTTGCTTTTCTTACTGACATGTCTGGTGCATAGACATAGCTAGAAAGGTTATATAAAGCCTCAAAATGCCTCATTCATGGCCTCATTTCAGAGAGGTCTTTACACAAAATGGGAAAGAGGAAATTTCAGGCAGTTTTTTATCTACCTGCTGGGGGGAAAGTGAGATGGATGTGGGTCCCAGAACAGTCCCAGGGGGCTTTGCTGCTTTCTTCTTGGTCTGCGGGGCACAGCCCAGCACCCGCAGAGAGGCCCTCCAGCACTCTGGACTGAGCAGCTGTTCAGAGGAACCTGGCAGCCACATGGAGCCCAGTATCAGAGCCAGAACACAGAGCTTTCATTCAACCACGCTGACAAAGTCCACTAATGCAACGTTTGAAGATTAAAATGAACAAACATTCTGCCATAAACAAAGGGCAGTGGTGCAGGGTATTAATCAATTTTTTCGGAGCTGGTAAAGCTGATAGCAAAATTACTCCCACAGCGCCCAAACAAACGGCGCTGAATGTGAAAAGCATGGCGAGGCTGACAGCGCGGTGGGTGGCCCCGGGCAAGCTGAGCTCACTCTGCATGAGAAGGCGCAGGAAGTCGCTGTAGTGGTCGGGGAACTGGTGGCACAGCAGCCGCGTCCAGTGCTTGCAGAAGAGGTTGAAGGGCAGCAGGACCTCCGGGTCGGGCTCCAGGCCGCAGGCGCTCAGGGCCAGGTGCACCAGCTCCATCAGCCGGCTGCGCTCCGAGAAGGGCGGCTGCGCCGACGACAGCCATTGGCTCAGGTCAAACTGCGGGGTGGGGGTGGGGGTGGGGTAACACAAAGAAAGGGCAGGTGTCACTCCAAAGAACGGACAAGTATATGCTCCGTTTTACATCAGTGAAAGTAGTATCTCCTTGCACTTGTCTTGCTTGTGCAAGACTGCTACAGTACTACCATCCACTAACATTCATTATCAGCGCTTGCTACCGCTGCCATTATTTTTACCGGTAGCAGTGTGGTGTAGTGTAGTACGGCACGGGGCTCGTAACAGAAGAGGTTGCTAGTTCGATTTGTGCTGGGGCACTGCTGTTGTATCCTTGAACAATGTACTTTAAACACTTTAAAAACCAACACTTGCCTCAGTAAATATCCAGCTGTATAAATGGATAACATGTAAAAATTGTAAAATCTATAAGTTGCTCTGGATAAGAGCTACTGCGAAAGGGCAGTAATGTAATGTAACGGTGTCGTGATGCACAGGCGGACCTTGGTGAGCAGCATGAAGATGACGTCGCCGCTGTCGGCGTGCAGCGCTTTCACCACCTCCTCGTACAGGGCCACCAGCTCCCGGGGGGACGCGTTGGGGGTGAAGTAGGGGGACAGCAGGGTGCAGAGGCGCCGGTTCAGGAGGATGGTCTTCAGCATGCGCCTGCACTCCGACTGGGTGCCCCGAATGAACACCTGGAGGACGCAGGGGGTGGGACGGGGGGGGACGCGTAAGGGCCTGGGGCGGGAGTGTCTTAGTCACAGATACGTGTAACAGAGACGGCAACTCTACCTGGCCCAGGATCTCGATGCAGGAGGAGAAGAACTGGCGGGTTGGGGGGTGGCGCTGGGTGTCTTCGCTCACGAAGGACACCGCCTGGTAAAAGGCGGAAATGCCCACCTTCTGAACGGCCGGGGAGGAGTGCATCTTGAAAGCGTTCACGAGGGCCCTACGGCAGTACAAACGCACAAAAGTGTAGTGCTCTATTTGCACCACTTCCCCAGATGCATCACCGATTAACAGACTTTTACCTTACAACAGTGAACAATTACTAGAGAGTGAGGAGCTTGGACCTTCACACGGCTTATTGCGAGCACTCAAAAGCCTGGCACAGAATTGCACAAAATGACCACCATTTCACAAAAACGGATGCGCTCTCCTTTTGTGAGCTACTACTGCAGTTGCCAAGCAACTATTTGCAAGCGTTAACACCACAGGATACAAAACCCTGGAAACTCTGACTGCAGCAGCCCGCTGTGCAGGGGTGAGGAGGACAGCGGGGGGGCACTGACGTGATGAAGTTCTCCACGTGCACGGCGGCCTCGGCCAGGCTCTGGGGGGGCGGCTTAATGGCGTCCGCCTGCAGCTGTTTGATGTCGCTCTTCAGGGACTGGATCTGGGTCTGGACCGGCTCCAGCTTGTGCATTCCCTCAAACTGCGCCACCCAGGGACAAACAATAGGCTGTCAAACAATAATCCGGGAGCATATCGCATATACAGTAATGCACAGACACGCTACAGCCTGCGCTTGATGAAATATAACATTTTTGACTGACATACACAAGCTGCATCTGAAATTGTCAACGTGTTCAAAATGTAAGCAGCGCACATATGCAAGGTCTGTTTGTCTGTAGATCAGAGAGATTACTGCAGCATTTGGCTGCCAGTCCACGGTCACGGTTGCCCTTTGTAAAGAAGGCTCAGTCTGAACCCTGCTGACCTTGACCGTGATGAGGGCGGGGCCTTGGCAAGGCCGGCCCCCGCTGCCCCGGCACTCCAGCTGCATGGAGAGCTGCTCCTCGCGGTTACTGTAGAGCTGCGGCAACATCTCCAGCAGCTCGTTATCCAGCGCCACCTGCTGGGTCTCCCGCAGCGCTGCAAGTCTGAAAAAAAAAAAAAAAACCACACCAATGTGATTCACACCACGTTTCATTGCACATTGAAGGTGACCATTTTTCTTACTGTTACCTTACATTTTTACACCTGAAGAATCATTTGCATGACATCACAAGAGTTTTAACTTCAGCTGGCATAGATGAGCAGAGACACACCTGCAGCAGAGGTTTTAGTCTGAAAGAGTGTGATTAATTATTTGCTGTTTACTTTATGTGTAGTGTCGTGATGTGTTTTGGATTCTGTGACCTAGTAACTGTGATGTATGGCAGTATATTTGACTTCCCTTGTCTAGTCAGGTTGCACAAGTTAACCTGGGGTAGGGCTTGAACAGTGTTATACTCATACTCACTAGTCTGGGAGTGTTGTTAGCCTGATCTGTTACTATTGCTCACTCAACTTAGAATGGAAACATGGTGCTGACCAGTGTCTGTGTGCACTCCAGGTGCGCTGATAAAGCAAAAGGAGTAAGGTGTGTAAAACGGGCCGTGCAGGCTGGCTGCTGAGTGCTCACTTGGCCTGGTGCTGCAGCCTGCTGAGGTCCTCCTGGATCAGCTTGGAGGAGGAGGTCTCGTCGGACAGGCACCCGGGTGAAATGTCGGGCACGGGCGCCCTCATGGGCACGAGCGCCACCGCCGGCTGGGGGGCGTCGTGCTTCTTCAAGTTTGTCAGGATTCGCTCCCTCGCTTTGGGTGAGAACAGTATATTAGGCAGCACGTTCACACTGCTTCCAATTCACACCGCCACACTGTGCAAAGACTGTGGCTTTAAGTGAGAAGTTCACTCAGATTCATTGTACTGAACAATTCCGCTCATCTCACTGCGAAATATCATGACAGAGGAGCGAGAAGGGAAGCTTAACACTGGATAAAACCCACCGGCCTGAGGGTTGATGAAGTCAGTGAAGATGGAGTTGCTGTTGCTCTGTAAGAACAAGGGCTCTGCCTTCACTTTCACCCACAGGTTCAGAACTTCGCCCAGTTCATGCTGCACGCGCTCGATGTCCACGTACTCCATCCACATGTCCTGGAAGAGACATGCAACCTCACTCTACAGGAAGGGTAGTTTTACTCTGCCGGTGACACAAGTAATGGAGAACACACAACAGATTAATGAAAATGCTGGGGAGAGTCCAACCTGTTGGCTCTGCATGATTTTGGCCAGCCGATGTGCATCATACTGCTTTGGCAATGAGGGTAGATACACTTCCTGCTTCTGAAGGTTTTCATCTTCTAGCCAAACTGCAAAGACACTGAAGAGCCTGAAAATAAACACAAATGAATGAAGTTTTCTATACTGGAGAATATTTAGCTGGGTAAAGTACCAACAGGCTTCACATTTTGCAAACTGGTCATGCTTATGGACAGTGAAAAATGGACCCGATTTATCTGACCTGTGAAGTGAAGTTATGTTGCTACAAAGTGCTGGACATAGTATGTATCCCACAATGAATCCAAAAAAGAAAACTGAACCCAGTTAGGGTAAAAAATTAAAAATTTTCCCTGACCGCATTTTATGATTTAACAGTCAGTTCAAGAATTGCCATTGTTATGAGTAATACCATATAAACATTCTGGTCTTACCTGACCAGCTCGATGTGCAGCTCGGGGGAGGTCATGTACTGGGTGATGGGGGTTCCCGGGGTGCTGTCCCCGTCGCTGGGCCCGTCGCTGGCGGAGCGGGGCACCTTCAGGGCCTTGCTGGCGGCGTGGTGGAAGTCGGACACCTCCACCAGCCTCTGCCTCAGTTCTTTGAGCAGCGCGGCGTGGGCTGTGCTGTGGAAGTAGCGCTTCCCGATGCAGCCCTTCGCCTCCAACCTGGGGGAGCATCGGTCGGACACGAGAATCACATTAGCACGCAGAATCTATGGCAGTGTGGACACACATTACATTACATTATTGTCATTTGGCAGACGCTCTTACCCAGAGCGACTTACATAAGGTTATAGCTTTTACGTGTTATCCATTTATACAGCTGGATATTTGCTGAGGCAGTTCTGGGTTAAGTGCCTTGCCCAATTGTACAGCAGCAGTGCCCCAGCAGGGAATCAAGCCAACAACCTTTCAGTTTCAGTTAAGTCCTGCTCCTTAACCAGTATGTTACACTGCATACTAACCTCACTATCTGAATTTCTTAAAGGGTTTATTGATTTTACTCATTAGATTTCACATAAAGTGGACAACAGAACATAATAAATGGCAGAGGACCATTTACATACACTATATGGACAAAAGTATTCGGATGCCTGACCATTACATTGTAATGACATTGTATTCAAATACATATACTTTAATATGGAGTTGGTCCCCCTTTTGCAGCTATAAAAGCTTCCACTCTTCTTGGAAGGCTTTCCACAAGATTTTGGAGTGTTTCTGTGGGAATTTGTGCCCATTCATTCTATAGGGCATTTATGAGGTCAGGCACTGATGTTGGACGAGAAGGCCCGGCTCGCAATCTCCGTTCCAGTTCATCCCAAAGGTGCTCGATGGGGTTGAGGTCAGGGCTTTGTGCAAGCCAGTCAAGTTCTTCCACACCCAACTCATCAAACCATGTCTTTATAGTCCTTGCTTTGTGCACTGGGGCACAGTCGTGTTGGAATAGAAAAGGGCCTTCCCCAAACTGTTGCCACAAAGTTGGAAGCATAGCATTGTCCAAAATGTCTTGGTATGCTGAAGCATTAAGATTGCCCTTCACTGGAGATAAGGGGCCTAGCCCAAACCCTGAAAAACAGGTGTGGCCAAATACTTTTGTCCATATAGTGTATCTATGCTGTGTGTCATCACTGTGGGTTTGTCTGTTCTAGTTTAATTTCCATGCTGCTGAGGCTGCCCATTTTTGCATACAGAGGGCACGCGTACCCAAATTCAGGTCCGGGCTGACGCAGGTAGAGCTGCAGGAATTTCTGCCAGACGAGGGGGAGGAGCGGGTGATCGGCGGGCGTGGCCAGTGCCTGCTGTGCCCAGCGGTATACCATCATCCTCTGCAGGGAGGGCACCACATGCAGCTTCAGCCGCACCTGCGCTTTCTGTCAACACACAGGAGCACAAAGCCTGTCAGCTGGGCACACATGGGCACTCACTTCAACAATATCTAATCTTGCTACATTCAGACACACAAACCATAACTTAACAATTCGTGAAGTGTTCAACTCATTATTACTATCATAGAGGCTGACAAAAATGTAGCATTTTAATGTAATATTTTATAGATGGAGATTTAGGTTGAAAACTGAAAAATAGAAGAGAAACCATGATTTCCACAATCATGATAAGATATTTAAGTTGACAACTGAAAAATAGAAAAGAAACCATAATTTCTACAATCATGATATCATAAAAATGTTAATGTTTTATGTTAAGAACAGGCTATTCAGACCATGTTGGCTTATCATTTCATTCATATAATAATGATGTATATAATAATGAGTTTTCTTTCCATTGGGCTTCCTGTACAATACAAAAACCCATATAATGGCTCACAGAAATAAACAAATAAGAATGTGGGAAGATCACAATGAGGAAGACTTGGGTGCAGAGGGGGCCGGCCTGTACCTTGAGGGCCTGGTCTGGAGGCAGGGCGGGGTTGGTGAGGAGCTCGTGCTCCACACAGCGCCGGAGCTGGGAGTCCTCCTCAAAGATGGACTCCATGTTCAGAACCAGCCAGGCAAACCACACCTGGGAACAGGAAGGAACACAGACCTAAGAGAGGCCACAAAGGGAAGACTCGTGCGTGAGGAAGTGAGCTGTCTCTGCGGAGCTACACCCTTACCTCGCCTGCCAGCGCCTGTCCCTCAATGAAGGAGGGCGTGATGTTTCCAGCCACAATCCAGCCCATGAAGGATGACAGGAGACCTCGGTCACCGTGGTAACCTAAGGCGTTCTTTAAAATGGGAGGGGGTCGAGGCAGAAATGTAATACTACTGTACTACAGAAGGACCTACTTTTAAATCGCAGAACAGCCAAATTATCACAGTGGCAAATAAATGGCAAGCCATGAAAAAGCTGCTGAGACAGCAGCAATGAGATCACAAAAAACAAAAAAAAAAACAATAAAGAAGACAACTGTAATGTTGCAAATGAGAGCCTTTAATAAAATGATTTTTGTGGCTGCACTTAAACCATGCATATGAAATGGCTCTAACCTGCAATCAGGTTTAGCACGTAAAGTGTCTATTCCTGCATTCACTGGTTTCATCTCCATGACACCAAAAAATGTAAACCCCTCTTTGGCAAAATTAAGTATAGTCCTTCTCTTTAAATGATTGGTGTCATACAGGTGAGTCTCTCTGCTATTACCTTGTGCTGTTGATAGAGAAGTTTCTGCAGGCATTCCTCTTGCTGGTGTAAGAAAGCAGCTCGACAAAGGTGGTCCAAAATGTAGAGGACCGTTCTGTCCCTGTGCCAGAGGTTCTGCCCGGTCAGAACCTGCATCCAGAACTCCAGAACGGCTGCCGCCCCTACCCGGCCTGCCCTGGAGCTCTCCAATACGTGGATCTTAAACAAGCAGAACCACATGCAACTAATCCACTACTGCGACAAACACATGTGGGTTTAATAAGTGAAGCTCTTGTCTACTACTGCGTGTGCAGTTTATGAACAGAAAGGCATGTCCCGATTCAAAAATCTAATCAAAATCAAGGTCAAATGGTGAAGCGGTTTGTTTGGAAATTTAAAATCAAGTATTTAGAAATAAATAAAACAGAAAAGAATGCAGAGAAATGCAATCCAAAAAATTCAAATTCGGCACCTAACATTTGGGGGCACTTTCTACATACCTATCATTTTATTCATCTTACCAATAACACATAACAGACTTTATTTAGTCTTGGGTAAGTTTAACACAAGATGTTTACATAGTATTGCTTCAGAGAGAAGTCAAAAGAGCAGGTTATTTCAGTCATCTCTATGATAACACAAAGCGCCAGCCTTTTTTCCCCCCATCAAATCCTTTTGGACATGCGATTTATTGTTTAAGGCTCACATAAAACTTTGGAGCGGCTGAATTCCGGGAATCGGGGTGCAAGAGCAGGTGAGGTTATATGGCCGTACCTGTATGACGCTGTTGAGGAGCTTGACGTTCTCTCCGTGGGACGTTCCTATAAGATGCTGGGCCACCTTCTGAGTGACCTGCTGGGTCACCCCCTGAGGAGTCCCACTGTCCAGCTGTAAAAACAGCTGGATGCAGCTGAGGAATCTGAATGACACAGACGGAACACACACCGCTTGAGTACACAGTCTCAGATCCCCTTTGAAAACAGCTAGATGGCACGCATCCTTTAAAAAAATATAACCTTTCAGAAAAAGGACCTCAGATGTCATACATATGGTTATTACACTGTGCCATTCGTAAAGCACTGTTGCTAGGATCCATACTGACATTGAAAGTCTCCTAAGGTTGATCTACCGGGAAATAAAACTGAGAGAAAGTGTCTGGTTGGACATATCAAGTATTTAGAAAGCCTTTTGAGGGTCATTTACTTGCATGCTTGGTAAGATCCACTTAATCATATTCCAAGGAGTTTATTTTCATAAACTTACTTTTTTTAATAAAACTTCACAAATTCTGAAACCTTCTTGTTAAGTAATAATTAAGGTAAACATTTAATTTTTGGCCCTTCTTAGCTACTCTTTAAGAGATGGTTGCATTAGGGATGCAATCAGGGAGCACTGGATTGAAGCTATCCAACTGAGGTTCTGAAAAATCGTATCTGAAAAGCAGTCTTAACTGTTCATTCTTGAGCAGGTAGAACTGGCAGGGGTAGACCAGGGGCAGGAGGTTCTCCAGAATGTGGACCACTGCTCTGAGGTACCGGGACTGGACCAAGGTCTTCAGCAAACCCACGCCCTCACTGCAGAACTTCTCCAGACTGAGGAAATACACAACACAGAAACCTTCAACACAGCTTCCCGCCAATCAGAGACTGTAGAGAGTAGACCCTCCCCTCTAAGATTCAATCTCAACCCCTAATGGCACATAGTTATTACTTCATTCTTTGGAAGTAGACAGCCACACCTACACAAATTTGGAGCCAAATGCTATGCCATCAAGGGCATTACACACCAGTACACCATACTCAAAGGAAATATATAATATAATATAATATAATATACATTTTTGACAATAAATCATGAATGACCTGTGCCCAATGGTGGTCATGGCGATTGCGAGGAAGCAGCCAATGGGGATCCCTGCTTTCACTGCTTTGAGCACGGGGTGCATGGTGGGCGTGTCGGACACCTCTGGGACCAGGGTGCTGGTGGAGGGCAGCGGGGACCAGGCGTCCTGGGGGCGCCGCTCGTTGGCGTGGAGCTTCAGACGGAGCACTAGGTCCCACGCCCACTGGTTGAAAGAGGCTTCGGGGGTGTGGCCCAAACGGACCACATTGGCCAGGTAAGAAACCTTAACACAGAGAGGGAAGACTGTCAACCAGAGTGGACCATGGTGCTGAAACTCTAACACTAACAGTTGCCTACTGCTTTACATTCACTTTAACTGTTAGGAATAGGCTAGCTCTTGACACCTGAAGCTACAATGATTACTAGTTACACTCACTGATATGACAAATTTGTAATAACAGTAATTCTCAACATTCAAACCAAGACTAATCATTTGTCTTCTAAACACAAATGGACAAAATCCCAGTCACAGATTTTAAAGGAGCTTATGCAGACAAATCATTGTGGAACTGTACACATCCTGTCCCCGTACTGTCGCTATACTTACTGTATGCACTTTTGTAAGTCGCTTTGGATAAAAGCGTCTGCTAAATAAATAAATGTAAATGTAAATGTAAAATAATATTACATTTGGAACGCCTACTGAATTAGAACCTTCAGACTAACCTGTTTGATGCTCTCTGAAATGATTCCCGCATAAGGTTTGTCTGTAAGGTACTTCTGATAGGCCTCCACCACCAGCAAGGCTATCTCACTGTGCAAGGAAGGATCCAGAGCCAGACAGCCACTCTACAAAAGACATCGTGTGATAAATCACAACCGATGACAGAGGAAGGTGCTTAAGTCAAATTAAGTGTGACCGATTGTTTCACACAGAGACCAGCTTTGGCAGATGCTCACCGGGTGGAAGCCCCAGTTGAGACCCTCCAGGATGATGCAGGCCAGCTTGTTCTCCACTGCCGGCAGGCTGTAGTCCAGCAGCCAGCCCCGGATGACCCCCACCTCGCTGGCGGCGGGGCTCCACAGGTACAGCGGCAGCTCTTTAAACAGGTACAGTGACACCTAGCAAGCAGGCAGGGGGGGTTAGCGGGAAATCGCTGATCATGAGTGGCCACAGCCAAGAGCAAGAATTATCTTTGATTCTGTTTGGCTTTCACTGGCCAGGTGGAACAGATATTTTTAAGAGTGGCGTGAGCGCTTTGAAGCAGACGCACCATGCCCACTTTGTCGATGGTCTCCCGGAGCCGCTCCAGCAGCACAGAGATGATATGAGGATGGGCTGTTGCTATGGCTGCCAGCAGCTCCCGCCCGACCTTGGAGAAGGTCTCCCTCGTGGCCACGCTGACATACGACACCTTCATGATGACAGAGAAGGATCAATGGGGAGATTTTCATTGGACTGAGACCAATGACTCAGAGCACTAATGTTGGAAGTATATTTCTTTTTGAATTAACCCAGAACTATGAGCAAAGAACAAATTTTCTGCTGACAGATCCCTGGTGTAACATTTCAAACAGGTCTAGATTGTTCTGGCTCTATTCTAAATACTCATGGACAGAAATGGTATTTAATCACAGGATATCAGGTACCAGTGCACAAGTACAGAATTCATATTGTCCACAGTTAAATTGCTCTGTTGTGGAATATAAAAGCTCTCTGAAGGACAGAGCAATTTTGGCATTCATGTTACTGTTATTACGCTGTAGTGGGAGATGTTTGGCAAATCCTTTCTTCTATCCACATCTGGAAAACAGCAAAAACTCTTCTGTCATTGCAAGGGTTTTCACTAGCTCTTTCACCTCACTATAACGGTGTCTGCAATCTACACCTGATGAGTAATTCAGCTAATGACATTTGAACCATCTTCCCCTCACTGTGTAAAAAGTAAAATATGCATTTTTGGCATATTTAAACCTGATCGTTCTTAAATGAGGCGTCCTGTTGCTCGCACCTCGTATATCTCCAGCACTATGGTTCTGACAAACTCCGGGTCCGCATCGGTGCGTTTGGGCTGGGCCATGTGCGCGAAGGTGGTGAGCAGACAGATCCCGTCTGAGCTGTTTATCTCCGAGAGCCAGCGCTCGAACTTCTCCTGGTGCTCTGGCTCTGTGGGGAGAAAGACAATTACATCACTGTCACATGACTACACCACTCCTCCAGTATGCCTTAGCTAGCTTTATATACTGTCGAGACAAGGATTCCTAGATACATACATTGTGTTCACATGTATATTGTGTATCCCCCACCCCAGATCACCCATACCATGTGCACCCATACTAGCGAATATTATTAATGGTAATATTAATTATTACATTAATTAATTACATTAAACTAAACAAGGCAATGCAGCCCTGTATGGTAACTGAACACAGATATTTTAAATTATGGAATGCCTGTGTGTTTGTTTTCCATTACTGAATGATAAATCTACTCATTGAAGTAAGCGCAGTATATTTTCTGCCCTCTTGTGGTAAAACACTGTTATAGCCATTTCATTGGCAGCTAGTTGTTCAAGGAGTGAGTGAGCAGGTAACGTGGCCATGACCAGGGCTGTGTGAGGGAGGAGCCCACAAAAATTGTTTTCTTGTTGTATTCACCGTAACATGTGTATATGAATGTTTAAGGATTTTTGTCTTCAATTTTCAACTTTGTTAATAATTGCCCTACCTTTAGTAGATGGCATTTAATTGCCAATTGTCTGTTGTTTGTTATTGTCTGTGTGTAATTGTTTGATTCAACTAGCCATTGGTTAATGAGTTCACCTCCCAAATCTAATGCTTGATAAAGCAGGACAATAGAGTCATTTTTAATTGAGCTGTTTACTGTAGGTGTGTACTCTGGCTGGTTTTTGTCTTGTACTCTTAAAATAAATGATTCACTTTGTAGAATTTTCTCCTTGTTTGTTTTTTTTTCCTCAGAAGCACTGACCACCCTCTTGACAGGCTCCTTCCCCCAGTCAGAGCAAAAAAACGAATATAGTAACTAAAAGTGCTAGTAAAGTGTTATTTTGCTAAAAATGCACCAATTCGAGAATCCCCTGGACACCTCCCGAGCACCGCAGTCAGGGAAGCGGTGTGCTGTGAGAATGTGCTGTTGCTGGTTACTGATCCTCACCCCTCAGTCTCTGGACGCAGGTGTCTATGCTCAGGCTGGAGCTGAGCCGGTCCAGGCCCTCGGTCTCTGCACACTGCATGATGTAGAATATCTTCCACAGCATGGCGCTGGACAGAGTCCCGTACGGCATCTCCGACATGAAGAGCCAGATCCCCAGCCTGCCAGGTCAAAGGTAAAACTCGAAATGTTCATACACCTTCAGTCTGTAAGGTGTTTTTCAGTGACTCCAGTCCCACTGGTGAGGGACTTTCCTAAGTGGTGGTTTTGAATCTGAGTGTGACCCACCTCTCTTTCCCCATGAGAAATTTACCTCAATGGCTCACATAAAAACAACAATATATACAGTTTTCAGATTTCATAATGTGCCAGTCATCATTGCAAGGGCTTTGTCTCCCAGGACTAAGTACTGCCGAAGATAAAACGAGCGAATGCGGTGGAGAATTCTGGAGATCAATGCAGATACATTTCATGAAGTTGCCTCTGAGGTGACTCTGAACGCAGAGCAGCTGTGAGGTGAAACTCTCCTACTGTCTTTCACTCATTCTGTAGCAGCTCCTTGGCAGCCCTTAGAGCCCTTCCACCACACACACACACTTTCAGCCGCCCAACCTCTAAACACTTCATATCCAACACATCACACCGCACACATCATAATCCCCACTTCATACCCAAAACATCCCCCTCCCCTTCACCTCTTGGCCCTGAGCACGTGCAGCACGGCCCGGAGGAACAGCTGGTCGAACTCCACCTGCAGCTTCTCCATGGAGAAGGACTGCTCCTGCACCGTGGTCCTGGCCACGCCCGTCAGGCTGACGTACTGGGCCCAGTGGTCACTGACGTAACACAGGGTCATCCTGCCACAAGGAAGCGAGGGGACTGCTATTGCCACTGAGTGTCACCTCATTCACAAACACACCCAGGCTGTAATTCCTTTTCCCCTATGCTTTATATACTGACTGAGCTTTGGATTTTCTATAGGAAGACCTCCAAAATTAGATCATGCATCTCAAGGAGCTTTATATTTAAGTTTCTATAATGACTCAGGGAAAGTTTTTGGTTGGACTTACTGTGCATTTTGAAATCAGTCTTGTGTGAGCTGACCTATGCATTTGGTACATTTTAACTAACATGTTTAGCCATTTTAACAAACATACTTAATGATAACTGTAAGGTGAACTACTGATCCCTGCTGGTCCTTCATCACTGGCTGGCTTTTGAGAGCAAGCCTTTTAGATGTTTTAGCTCAATAAATTTATTGAAATTATGCAAATTATTACTGTTTTGGTATACTGATGTATATTTTGGTTTTCATTAACATATTTGCAATATATTCTTGGGCTTAATATATTTCTCCGTAAATCACAATATATTTCATTTTTGTATGGGTTTGTGGAACCTCTGGATGAACCGACCTGATCATGTGACCTATGCGCTTCACGAACTGCCTGTAGCGGGCCCTGTTATACGTCTGCAGCCCCACTGCCAGCAGCTCCACCAGAGACGAGGCAAAAGCAAAGATCTTCATCATCTTCTGGCTGGTGGTGGCCTGTGGCTGATAGTTATCTGCCCCAGAGGGACACAGAGGGAACAGTTCACAGGAAATGACAATGACGATTCTCCAGCTGACATTAACAGTCAGCAGAATGCATGTTGCGCTTGCCAAAGAACACAGGCTCAGCTGTTGTTGCTTAACATAAGACTTGTTCATCAGCTGAGAAAATGCCGCTTAAAGAAAGGGTGTGACTAAGGTCATGAGGACAGACTTCCTCAAAACGACAGTGTAAAATGACACCAGAATCTCTTTATGGCTTCAGGGACTGCGCATCCCGTGTTCCGTCCCGGTCTCACTGAGGAGTCCTTGTCATCACTTAAATTGTTGAAACAAAATTATTTCCGTAATAGAACTCAAATGAAACAGGGACAGAAAGCTCGATTTACAGTACAACTGAACCTGATGTCTCACTGCTGGATTTTCAGACAATACCTTTTGAGGTCATCCCTAACAGGTGTTTGAAGAGCTCATCGAAAGGGAACTGGGAGAAGAGAACGATGAGGTCGTCCTCAGACAGCAGCAGCCAGCTGGTCTCTGGATCCTCATCCTGAGAGTGGGAATGATGAGAGCGTAAGGGCATATGGCCATTTACAATCATTTTTCAGTAACCCTTAATATGGCAACGTGGTCAGCATCTGTCAATCAGCAGTCCAAATTTCCTTCAGTATTTAAAAGATACTTTCAAATATGACTTCAAAATATTGACAGCCAACTAAAGTCCACATTTTGTTCAAAGGCAAACTGTGATCCCAATGATGAGCAAGTCACTATAATTTATTTTTTGTTCATTTACCAGGGGCAGAAGGCGGCCACCTGACTGCCAGAGAATTAGCTATGTAGCTAAATTCAATTTGTAGTCCCTGGGCAGCTACAATGCAATGGTGCTGACAGTTCCAGTCTTTTAGCACCTGTAAGCGAACAGGTTCTGGGAGGCCGACTGCGGGCTCCCCTGTGTCTCACCTCCTCCCCACCCTCATCCACGAGGGTCCAGTTCCCTGACTCGGGTCCAGACCGGCCGCTGGAGCTGCTCTTCGTCTCACAGGGCTTCATGTGGCACAGGAAGTCAGCACGGTTCCTTGGATACAGACATCACAAATCAATCACAGAACAGTACTACGGGTCTACCGAATATGGCATTCTCTAATGACCCCAGATTTGCCTCACCTTACTGGAGACATCAGTATGGCAAGTGCCTGCATGAAGTGATACACTCCAGTCGGATTATCCAAGACCTTGATCTGAAAAACATATTTGTGACTTTTTATTAACCGATTTTTGCAAACCAAATCCAACCAAACCAAATGCTTACTGTTCGGTAACTCTGCACAGATACTCTGAGGAGTGTTTTACATGTAGTCATTAAAAGATATAAGACTGAAGACGCCGTACCTGCAGGAAAGACACAGCCCACTTCCCCACCCCGGCCGGGCAGCACAGGAGGTGGTTGAGGAGATACAGGTGCTCTCCAGCTGAGCCTACTCTGTGCAGGACTGAGACCTGAAACCACAGGGCAAATCACTCAACACAGGGTCCCACATACAGGGTAAAACCATGCTGCATTTCCAATGTAGATATGAACAATGAGTCAGGAGACCAGGAGACTGTTTATCATTGAAAGTACCAATGAAAAGACCACGACTGATATACACCTATGGATTACACTGAGAAATGGGCAAAGCAACTATGTTAAGTCCAGATTTTACAAACAAATACTTGTACAGGTCTAAAGATATAATGTGTGATAATGTGGTATTTTCCATGTGAATCTTGAGCAAACAATGCTAGTGTATAGATAATTGTCGAAAGCTCTCTGATTTCAGCCATTAGAGCCAAAGACTGCGGCATGTTGGCCTTTATAAATACACATCTTTATTAATGCATTGTGTTCAACAAATGCAAAATGTCCAACCAACCTGTCACTCTTTCCAAGGCAAAAATATAAATGTGTGAATAACATTTAACCTCTACTTATGTAAGTCCCTAGTTACTATAATGCAGAATTAGAGTACTGCTGATAAAGTACCAGTCTCTGCAGCCACAGGTGGATGTCGGCCTGGAACTGGGCGTCGTCCAGGACTCTGCGAGTGAAGCTGAAGAGCACGCTGATGCTCTCCTTTAGGGGCTGCAGGGAGGAGGGCTGGCCCTTCACATCAGGGCCATCTGGCAACACAAAAACACAGTCATACACAGTGTGCACACAATCAGCACTGCACAGGGGACACTGTGCACGCTACCAACACCGCAGAGCTGAAACAGAGGGCGATTCTGGGACAGGAACTACAAGATAATCATAAAACAGCACACTACTGGCATTGCTTTAGGGGAAACTCAGTCTGGAGTATATCATGGGCGCATTAACTCAGGTTTATATTTCTATAACTCTTCCCTGACTTACCCCAGACTTTGAATATTCAGATTTTTTTCCTACTTCAGTAGTCAAATTCCCAGCAAGTCAGGCAACAAGATGGACGTTCAGGGAGAGATAATTCTGAGACACATTTCAAAACATTTTGTACTTGGAAACACATCTTCCTGTGCTCCTGTCAGTGAATACCACAAGCCAGAAAAGAATGGTATTGAGTCTGATGTGGGCCTAATGCTTTTATGTTATGGCCTAATGGCCTAATGTTTTTATTATATATTACATAAAGTATATTTTTGTTTATAACTGGACAATTTTGCATTAGTTTTCCAGTACCGTAGAATATTTAACCACTTTTAATGAGTTTCACTAACCGACCAAGATGAAAACATTTTCAAGGATTTTCAAGGACTGTGGGCGCCTGGATGAGGGCGTTTGCTAAGCAAACAAGTGAAGGTAACAGCAGAGGAATGTCATGCACTGAAACAAGTACAATTTGGAGCCAAAATGGCAACTGAGAAACTCCTGACTCACCAGCGCTGGCATCCGTAATGGCTACTCGCTTGGTGGCCTGGTTGCCGCTGAGCAGACGGTACAGGTAAGACTCCACCTGCAGGCGTGACAGCATGGCGGTGTACGAGTGCAGGGCTACGGTCTGGTGCAGGAGCTCCGCCTTGGCCTCGAACAGGTGCCGCAGCTCGGCCACCACCGCTTCGTTCAGCACCACCTGCTGGAAGCGGTGGTAGCCGCACACCTTGGCCTGGTCCGCGCACACACCCTGCCGGACAGACAGGACAGGACGGGGAGTTAGCACCCGTGAGGAGATGCTTTTCAGCAGTGACAGATGGGATGGGAAGTAATACTAAGTGTCAGTTCGGGAGCTGGATGCACCAGCCAATTGTTGGGACACTGCTACTGAAGGCTTGAGCAAGGCACTTAACCTGCAGGGCATTCTACACCCAGCTGTATAAATGAATAATAAATTAAATGAGGGCTATGTATGCTGGCCAAAATAAGGGCATCTGAAAAGCAAATGAAAAATGCCACGTAAGTAATAGCAGCAAAGAAAGCCAAAGGCTGAGCCAACCATCACCATCAACTATAATCAATATGAATGCATTTGCAGGTATTACATTGTTCACGAAAAATGGGATTCTAACTGGACAGAAGGATTCCCTTTCTGGACTCATAGGGCATTTTTGCATCTGTATATGGCATTTCATATGGCATTTCTGTAGCATGCTGGGATTCTGACCTGCAGGGTGAGCTGCTCGTCCCTGAAGCTCCACAGCCGGTTCTGGGTGCTCTTGCAGTCGGAGTTGGCGGCCTGCAGCTCGGTCTGCGCCTGGCTCAGCTGCTTGCGGCAGCGCCAGTAGTGCAGGAGCAGCTCGTGCAGCTCGTGGCCCTCCTGGCGGGCCAGGCCGTCGAACTCGGCCGCGTGGAGCTCCACGTTCTCCAGCCAGGAGCCCGGCTCCCACAGCCGGAGCTGCTCGCGGGTGAACGGCTGCACCGCGGGGCACGCCTTGGGCAGCTCCGGGTAGAGCCGCTGCTGGGTCCTCTCCGGCCTCACCAGGTCGACGGGCACCAGGCTGGGCGGCGAGGACTCCTGCTCGGCCAGGGCGAGCACGGCCGGCGCCCTCTGCTCCGTGTCGGTCAGCGCCACGGCGATCCTGGGCACCTGCATGAGGGAGGCCACCACCAGGACAGAGGCGGGGGGACACCGGTTCTCCACCACCAGCAGCTGGGGCTCCACGGAGGAGGCGGGGAGGGAGGGGTACAGGAGAGGGACGGCGCTAGTGTTAGGTGCGCTTTCGGGCAACCGAAAGCTGGAGTCCAAGCCTTTCCCATCACAGCGCCCCAGCTTGGATTGGTCCCCTCTGATGATGTCATCATCCCGCGCATGCTTGTCCTCTGCGCCGTCTTTGGCCTGCTGCGATTCTTTGCTGGAAAGAACCCCCGCCGACTCGCTCTCCCCGCTCTCCGCCCTGCTGTCTCCTCCTCCCTCCTCTCCCACTGGATGTGATAACAGCTCTGCTGGCTGCTGCGGTGGACCCTCTTGCTCTGTGGTGGGCGTGTTGATGGGGAGGCTCAGGGGGATATCAGTGAAGCCATCGCTGAGCTGGGGGATGGTCTCCTCCCCAAGGGCCTGGTGCAGGGGCTTCACAGTTTCACCCAGGGATAAAGGTGAGGGTTCCTCCTCACGGTCGAGAGAAGGTATCCTACCTGCTCTTTTTGTACCAGACTCCTTCTGTTTTTTGTCCTTGAAATGAAAAACAATAAAAACAGAAAGAAAATATTACAACGCCACATCATGTGTCACTCTTCTCAGACAAGTGGATATCAATCAAAGATAATATATCATATCATGTTTGTTTCTGTTAATTAGAAATAACAAACCAAGTAAAAAAATGTACTTTTCAGACATAAACAGCATTTACTCAGCCATGCAGATGGAGAACACAAAGGTGGTTATAGATTTTATTGAAGCCTCAAGACACAAAGGTCACAACCAGTTCAAGAAATCACTACACTCACCAGTCATTTGTATGTCACCCAAAAAACGTAAATGTTACTCTTTAAGACAGCTGCTCTCAATCAAATCACAAAAATATCAAACATCTAATTACAACTTTTTGATGAACATCTTGTTGGACAGGCGGGTGAAAAAGGGAAAGCCTATGCACATACTTCCAATGCTTCACCAGGACGAAGATCCACCTTAAATCTAAATATTGTCACAGTATGTGCACAGTCTGTAGACACTCCTTTTTGACAGCTTTCTGCCCAGCATCTTACAGAAATACTGGACTTGTCTACAATCTCTATTTTTTATTAGCCAAGTCTATTCAAACCTAAAGTAAGTAATTCCACCTTCCTTAAAACAGATCACTGTAGAAAGACTTTCATCAGTCTGCCTTTTACCTGAGACTTCTGGCTGTGCTTGGATTTGGTTTTCTTTGGTCTCACAGCTTCTGCCATTTCTGGACTACTATTTTCATGACAACTCCCAGTCCAATGTGTCAGATGATTCTCCTGACTTAAGAATCTGCTCTTAAGTCATCCATTGACTGAAGCATCCATGCTTACATTCAGGGGAGAAAAGAGAGAAATGTTTAATGTTGGAGATTTTCAAAATAAGTATTGCACAGGTTACTTATTCAAAGAAATTTATTTGACAAGATTATAACATGTATTGTACTGGTTTTCAATATCACAAAATAATTTGGACCTGTCAGTATCAGGTAAGGCTCTCACTGAGACTGTACTAGGTGAGCTGTGCATAAAGAAAATGCGAAGAGTGTCACTCATTGGAAAAGCGATTCACCAAAGCAGAACGATTCTGTAATGTCACTGTGTAGAGACACAAACAATAACTGTAACGAACCATGCTAAAACAGAATAAAATAATATTCTTGTACGAAGAATGCACTTTGATATATTAAGCCAGTAGCCAGCTACCTCGCTCGCTAAACCGCCGATATTTATTAGAGACTAACTATACTCTAAACTTGGTGTAAATATCTTTATTACACAATATTCTGATAACAGCAAAACGTTGTATAAACCTAAACTTCAGGACACCTGGCTAGGAAGCTTGCGAGTACGACAGCAACACAAGCTCACTATCAATACAGAAGATAGCGAGCTAGTTGGCAATTTACAATAAAAGCAGCCCGGAGAGCAATTGTTCACGATATTGCATCAAACATCTACATGGCTAACTAACGTCAGCTTTTGTTAGCTAGCTAGCTAGATACATGTAGATGATGACTGCTTACTGAAAAAGTGACAATTAAGCTAGATAGCAATGGTATTAATGTCACGAGACATCTACAAACATACCAAGAATTAGCTAGCTAGCCAGTGTACCAGGTACCTACGGCAGCCAGACTAACAAGCTAGCTGTCAGTACGTCTTGCCAACCAGCTAGAGTCTAAGTTAGCTAGCTGGCATTTTACATAAAGATAATTCGCTGACTAGCTAGATTAGCTGGCTAACGTTAAGACAAAGCACTGTAATGTCAGTGATAAAAAATACACTCATTAAACGTAACGCAATTTGCCATAGGTAACACACTCTGATAGTCACCATACCTAACATAGTTCAAGCAATTGTGGCTAGTTTCAACATGACTCTCCTTCTGCGTTGACACCTGCCATTCTGTTTGTTTTGTTTTGTTCCAGGAACTGTATCGCAATTGAGGTCACGTGACGAGTTCTCCTCCTCTTTTTCCATATCTACGGAACGCAAGAAGGGCCATACCAGCGTTGGGGAGAGATGAAATCTGAGCGAGGGATTTGAAGTGTGTTGGGTCTCCATTTCTTACGTAACATGTCTGAAAAGATTGTAGAAATACTGCGATCACATTGCACCAAGTTTTTTTTTTTTTAGCAAGCCATATGCTAATTTAATTTTAAACGTTGCTTGACATTGCAGTTCACATTGTTTTTGAAGATTTGAGAAGGCTTCTAAACCATTACTAACCCGCAAAAATGAAAATGTGACAACTCCCTACATGTGCTCTGGTAACTTAGAGACAAGAACATACAAACACGCCTTTAAACACATAACTACTATACAAGCAAGATGATTGTATTTAACACAACTTGTAGGGGGTTTCCTTGACCATATGTCCATCTCAAATGTTTTACAAAAATACAAAAATCAGTTTAGAGCTGAAACTTGATGTGTGAAAATGTTTCCATGGAAGTGTTATAACTGTGAAAGATGTGGAAAAGACTTTGCCAGCCCAGTGGCTCTGAAGCAACATTTTCAAGCTAAGCATGTGGGCAGAGCACTGTGCGATCAGTGTGGCAATGAGGTATCCAGAGATCAACTGGAGGCACATAAGCAGGTGAGAACTTTCAGTGTTAAAATACCAAAAAAAAGAGGATTAAGAATGTATTTTTCGCTTTTGATTTTCCTTTTTGTAAACATCACGTACAGACATTAATTACTGATGATTGCCAGAACCAAGATAAAACATCTGTTCAATTAGCTTCTACATCTGTATTAGAAACTCAAAACACGCAAAATCGTGGGTGCTTTAAAAGTTTATTTTGTTAATGAACAATAAGGATATTTGATCAGGGATGAGAGTGCCAGACTTCATGGTCTGTGCATAGTAGGTGTTCTGCTCTGGGCTGATGTCTCATCAGGCAGTTCACCATGGACTTTCCACGCAAGCTAAAGCCCTGGAGTGTGCTTTCCCACATCTGAGAGAATCCAGGTTTATCAGACCCAAAACATCTGTGACCTGCCGAATGTGCCACAAAATGTTCGGCACCATCTTTGGGAGGGAGCAACATGAGAGAAGCTACCACCATTTCACTCCGTCTAAAAGAGGTATTTTATTCACTGGGACAACTCACAGAAACTATCACACCTGACAGTGAAAGGATCACCATTAAACTCTGGTGATGTAGCAAGGAAAAAATTAACCTTATTCTACTGATCACAGTGATTATTTTGATGGAAACATTGCTCCTCTGGCAACATTCTGAATAGTTCTATTTCTCTCACTATAGCACGATTGTCACTAGGGTTTTCAATGAACAATGTGCTTGACATGAGAGGGTCAGAGCAGCTGCAAAATTTTGTGGTGATGAGCTTGAGGCCCCAGTCTGGTCCTGAAAAGATGGCTTGTGGAAAAGAGGTGGAGGCCCTGATCCAGCTGATTGGCAGCTGCTGTCCTGTGCCAGTCTCCAGGATCGTCACGGTAACACCCAATACTGCTGGGAATGTGGTCTGGATTCATATGCCTGACACGTTTGGCTCATTTCACAAAAAGTTGAAATCAAGCTCATGTTCTGAATATTGAATTTAATTGGAGTGATTTACTTTGGACAAGGAAACACTTGTTATTCAAAGTAATCGTGCATGAATCACATTCAAATTTCTGTCTTTCACAGGGTGGCTCTTACGTTAAAGGGACAGACACAAAGAATTGGTCGGTTGTTGATGTTGTATTGTTCAGTGACTCTTTTGCTAATTTGGATGACTTCAGGAGCAAACTGAATGTAGTACTAGAAGGTATAGAATACAATTTAAAGAGGAGCCAAATGACTCACAGGTAATGTCACTAAAATGATTACCATTACAGAGAAATTGCAATTGACCATAGATGTATTTGTGATACATTGATCCTCTTGTTTGTTTGAATTTCAGGATCATGTTTGAAAAAAGGACAAAGTTCTCCATCAGATTTAAGTTTGCATGCTACAAAAATCTTCATGTTCATGACTTTGATGTCTTACCAAGCCATGACTTTCTTGGGGCTTTTCCATCAAAAGGCAACTCATTTACAGTACTTATGATAGATTTCCATGTTAGAACCCCTTTGATGATTTTATCTGATCTTTTAGCATCTATTTTAATACACAGAAATACGGTATGTTTCTAGAAATTTCATAATGGCATGGTTATAATACTGTGACAATATTATATTGTCATTGTGGAGGGTAATATCAGAATATCATCCAGAAACAAAATAAGTCAGATTGAATGACTCAAACTTTTTTTGTATAGGAACCAAGAAGAATCTGTACACCAAGATGCTTCATTGTGGGGATAGTGAGGTGCTTCAGCTGATCTCTCCCTGTCTCCTGCATTACCAAGTGGAGTTTGTAAGGACAAGGACAGTTGGCGTCAAAGACCTGATCCGTTTGGTGAGACACTGGCTCCAGACAGCCATGGCCAAACCTGGCCCTGAGAACAGGTAACACAGCTGTCCCATGGAGCTTCAAAAAAAAAAAAAAAAAACGTTTAAGGGTAGAACACACGTAGATGAAAATATGACACCATTGGGTATAAATAAGTCTTTGGTCAGTACTCACCATCTTGTCAAATGTGTCCCAGGTTGTTTAAACTTGTTGTTCTTTACATAAATTTCATCCCAAAATCTATAATACTCAGCTGGATGCTACTTAATTGCTGATCCTTGCCTGCTATCTACCTCTTAACCAAGCAACACTCGTTGACTTTTTGCCTGTAGATTCCGTCAGCTTCCCTCCTCGTACAGCCTGGAGCTCCTGACCCTGCATGTGTGGGAGCAAGCAGGGAAGCCAGTCTTTTTCAGCCTGTTGCAAGGATTCAGAGCAGTCCTTACTCTCCTCATGCACTACCCTGAGATCAATGTCACCTGGTATCAGCACTACAGTCCAGCCTCACCTCTAGTGCGCAAAGCACTGCAGACCCAGTCAAGGTGAGCACCTTCTGTGTCTGTTGTTTCCTACATTTTATTCATCTGTATAGAGTTATCAACCACTGCATGTTCTATAGTGCAGACATAATTAACTTCCTGCAGTATTTTTATATATAGGGGTTTGTGCAGGGGTTTTACATTGTTCACTTAAACTTATCAATCAATGAATGCAATTTTCACTTTTAATCTGTTTAATAAACCATATGAATTCAGTTCAATGACTGACTGTATGGTATTATTGCACATTGTTTTGCATTAGATTGTTCTTCAGTACATATATGGTGGTATACAAAAATGAGGTTTCAATGTATCAGGTTAAACTGTCTTTTCATGTACCAGTACATTAAAATTAAAATACAATGAACCTCACCAACTGGAAAAAAAACTCCTCCTTCTTTGGCACTAGTTAAACATACCAAAGCTGACACATACCACTTTCTTTGGTGCCAAGCCGTGCTTTGATTTCAAATAATCCGTACATTTGTCCGAATGTAGCAAAAGCTAATTAATGAAAAATGCATGGTCCAATAAAAATATTAATTCTAAGTTCTGGTTCAAATAATATTTAAGAATGAGAGGCTTAATTAAAAGGCAAAAATTCAAGAAAGCATATGTATATTTTGGCTGCTTTAATAAAACAAGTTTCCTTTTAACTGGCCTTTTGCATTGTACTGTTCCTTATTATATTAGTAATCCTTCATCAAGGAAGCTCTGTAGGAGTTCTGTTCATGTGATATCAGTTTCTTATGTTTGTGTAAGACCCTGCACTGAAAAGAGACTGTGTTAGGTACAAAGAGGGCATTTTGATTTCAGTGGAGGTCATTTGATTTTACTGTACTTTTGCACTGTGAACAGGCCATTTGTCCTGGACCCAGCAAACCCCACGCTGAACATCTGTGAGAACTGCAATGCCTGGGATGAGGTTGCCATGGTGGCCAGGAGGAGTTTGCTCAAGCCGCTTCTGAATGGGGTTCAGGCCACAGGGCCCTGGCTTTTCACAGACCACTGGCAGAGGCACACAAAAAAGCAACAGCAATCAGCTTATCCTCTTTTATAAGTCTGTATCACTAGATAGTGTTCACAGGCACAGATAAAAGCTTGGCGCTTTCTCTGTGTGTACTAGGGTCAGGAAACCACTTTACACTGGTTCATTGTGATTATGGGTAATGGTAACTAACAGATAACAAGAACACTTACAAACTACAAAACCCTGCCTGTAGCTACATCTATTTATGATTAGAAGCTGGTTTAGGAAAAAAATATTAAACTTTATTTACAAATATAAACAAAGCAATGCTCTCAATATACACCGTCCCTTTTGACATTCAGTAAAATGCTATTGTATCTAATGACAGCACCAGAAGTTCTTGTAGAAAATTCTTAGCTTCTCACAATTGATTGTTCGCCTGATAAAAAACATTTTTTTTCTTTTTCTAAGGTCAGATGACAAGTATGCATATCCGATAAAGGCACATCAAAGGTAGATTTTCTCTGGACTGATTATGTTTGTTATGGAAATACAAATGCCAGTGCAAGCAATGCCTGACAGGGGCATTCTTAGGGGAAGGATTAGGAAACTGATTAGCAGATTCTTGAGGAAGTCTGAACAGGATTTATAAAGTGCTGGGGACACTCACTACAACCGGCAGTACCAATTTTGTCAAGTCCTGAGGCACCACATTCCTATGCCAAAACGACCACACATTTGAGGGGAACACACTTCTTATTAGAGATGACTGATCCATGCCCATATTATCCCCGGGCATTGGAGAAAGGGAGCAGGGTTACTGCTTTTGGCAGGTAGAGCTAGAGAAGAACCAGTCAGTTCAAGACCAAGAGCTACTTGGCCTCTTCTCTGCCAGGCTTTAAGGAACCTGTCTGAGATCTTGTTCAGTCCGAGATTTTCTAACACAGCCTATTCTTCATCGTGGGTGTAAACAGGGTCGTCCTCTGCCTTCAGCAGTTGATCCTCTCCTGCACGCTGTTCTTTGTACAGGGCATAAACGTAGCTGGGGTCTATCTTGGTCAGTTGATCCTCTCCTGTACTCGGCTCTTTGTCCTGGCTATAAACATGGCCATGGTCAGTTTCGGCCCACTGGCCCACCCTGGCACTGTGCTCCTGGTCGTCGCTGTAGGCCTGGCTGAGGGCTAGGCTCAGGATCTCCTTTTTCTCCTTGTAGAAGCGCAGCTCTCTCCCAGCCTGCCGCGCCTCTCCCAGCTCCCTCAGGGCCACCTGGAGCTCCTGGGAGATCAGACCCGGGTTCTCGCGCTCCCGCACCATCCAGTCCAGCGCCATGTGGCTCCGGGTGCACTCGTCTAGAGGGTGCTGGGAGTAGTATGTGATGACTTCCTGAAGGGTGGAAACCAGTGAGACTGTGATAGAGGCCTTGTATTCTGAGCACTGGCGGGCATTGTGAAGCAATCGATAAAACCGGCTTGTGTCAGTTATTCCACTGTGTAGATGCATTATATTGCATCATCAGGTTTGCGTGACTTTATATTTTATTTGTTTTTCCTTATTACATGTAATTAGTTTAATTATGCCAGTAAGAAACAGTGTTAAGATTTACAGGGGAAGCAAATTACAAATTTTAAAAGCTGAGAAAGCTAAATGAGCAACTACCTTCTCCCAGACTTGGAAGCAGTATTTGATAAAAATGTGCACTACTTCTTTTTTGACCTCAGTTTCCTCTTTGTGTGACATGTATTGGTATCAATTCACCACTCCAGTTACAGTTTGTTTGAAAAGAAACTTTTTTCTATGATTTTTTAAGACCTTACACTGGAATGCTGATAATTCTTTATGATAAGTTACCAATATAATGAGTCATAACTGTTTAATTGATATTCCTATTTGATGCATGGTACAAGTTTTTACCTGGCGGGAACACTTTCGTTCTCGAAAGGCCTTCAGTGTCCCGTTCCAGTGCAAGAGCTGGAACACTGTCATTATCTCCTTCAGGTGTCAGGACATGAGAAAGATGTCATTTTGATTAGTTATGAAGTACACTAATATGAATAAAAGGATATTCTAAACAGTGTCATCAACATTTTCATTTCAGGATATAGTTAACTTACATAAATGCCAAACAAAACTGCAATCAAAATATGGGGCATAGATCTGAAATGGTTTTCCTTTAGTTTTTTTTACCCTTTGTTGAGAATGTGGCCTGCTAAACTGCCTGAACTAACTGACAACTGAAACATTTTAAATTGTGAGGATAAACTAATGCAGATGAATGGACTTTAGTCTGTCATCACTTTTACGTGATTGTTATTCCTGAAGCCTACACTACATGTCTGTAAGAATTTCTAAGACAGCGAATAAAATAAATACAGTTAAATTAAATAAATTATATATCAACAACAGGGGATGTTAGTATAAGAATGGTTTTCACATTTCTCCATTATATTAGTTTAAATGGCCCTACCACTTCATTCGATTTCAACAAGTAAACTGAACACACCGGGAGGTTGATAATTTATTGCTTAAATGACATACAGAAAAGCCTGACGTGCAGACTTGTATGTGTATATTTTGGAATGCCTCCATGGACACAGGCTTTGTTTTATTAGAAATGGAAATAGAGCTATTTCCTCTCCTCTAATTACATACAACTTTAAATGACATTCAAGAAAGAGAAGACCAGGATGTATATTTCAGAGCCCAAATGTTGTAGGAATAATTATAGCCACATTTTTCAAGATCCATTCACAACTGTTGTAGTGTAGTAAATAAGGACTAAAAAACATATTGGGTACAGCAGAAGTCAAGTTAGCTATTTAGCAGGTGTAGCTACAATTTCTCACAGCAAATTATATCTTAAAGGAGCAAATTTGTTAATATCCTGTGCATATCGGGGTTACTGAGAGACAAAACTGAATGTGGTTAATATTTGGTTAACTGATGCACACCTCAGTTATAGTACACTGCGTTAAACAGTAAATCAGAAACATACAAAACATCCACTGAAGTGTAAGCCTGTATGGCTAGACAAATTATGATACATAAATGATACACTTTTTAAAAATGCCAATTAAAGCAGCTCACAGTTTTATTCACTACCTTGGGAGTAATGTACATACCTGAAACTCCAGCATGGTTTTTCCTGTGTTTGCTTCCAACATCAGGCAGTAGGCACCTATACTTGTGCTTGGATCTGAGGCGTCACCTATGCAGCCCTAAATATGGACAGTGACAGATACAATGTAAAGACCTATTAAAATGGCTGGAAGATATAGGTCTGCAGGGTCACCCTGTCTACCATGTGTTGGTTAAACACATCACTATGCAAAACCATTTACTAAGGTATTCTTTTACTCCTTTGTTTAAAAAGTAATGACAAATGAGAAGAGGGTAACAATTATCTCTTAAAGGTGAACACTTTAAATGAAACCAAGCTTAATTCCAGTATGCAACACCACAAAATGGTTTTAACAGCTGCAATTGGCCTGCTATGCATATAGAAGGAGGCTAATTTCCAAGTCCTGCTATTTAATCCCCAAGAAATGTTGACCTTTTGCAAGATGAAAGCTCACATCTTTTCTTTTAAGTTACGTCTTTTGTGTTGCCACATACTTTGTCAACAGACCTCGCTTGCATTCTGTCATCAGTTTGAGCAGAAAGAACATGCGAGAAACAGAGGCAGGGGTAGACCACACACAACACTGTCATCATCTCCACCCTTGCTGACAGCTAACGGACAACCTGGACGGAAAGCTGAATGAGAGAGTTGACCCTTCTCCTTGCGCATCAACCCCACTAATTACTGGCTGTGCATCAGTGCACCACAGCATGTAATGACCAAGACCAGCACAGCTGTGGTTTGACTGATTGTGCTTTCAGTTCTTTGTCCCCTCCGGACAGCACAGTTGTACAGCTCGACTTCTGGGTGGCCCCCATTCCTCCCCCATAAATATGTCTGAGCCTACTGGATGTAAAAGGAGGAAATAGCTCTAAGAACACTAATGCACTTTTACAGATGACTGCAACTGTTTTTTCATACCATACTTTCCTTATGAGGGCATGTGGTGTGTGAGGAATCATACTTCGCTAGATACAGTTCAGACCCCATATATTATTTTACTTCAGTTATTGTAAGGTAGAACAAATTGTGTCACTTTATTTCTGTTCCCCACTCCCTTCATTTGCAGTGTAGAAAACACAGAGCCATTTGCCAATTAACATATGAATGCTACCAAAAAGGCACCAAGGTTGTTTTTTTCCTTGTGGAAAAAAACAGGGAGTGTTCAGTTGGCTGATTCAAGCATTTATAAATTTGCTATATAACGGCTGTCAACTTGGTATTTTTCTAAAAAAAAGTTTGGCTTAGCACTTCTTCCCCTGGAGTGAATGTTTCACAATATGTATTAACTGTCTCTGAAGCTCCAGTTATATACATCTGTCAAAGGATCTTTGCGTTCCCAGGGAACAAGGTACTGGGTGCCCTTGCAAAAGGGGTATGGTACAGTTCAGCAGAGCTTCTCTGTACAGGACAAGCAGGAGTGTGTTAGAAGAGACTCACGCTGGTGGTGGAGACAGCCTCCTCGAGGCTGTGAGAGATGAACTCAGGGGTGATCCGGCGACAGGGCAGCTCGTTGAAGATGGAGTTCATCAGAGCGATGCGCGCGGCGTCTCGCCTGGCTTCTGCCTTGGTATAACAGCACTGAGAGAGAAACGCCCATGGCATGTCAGTGAGGCCGCAACCCTGCTCAACAGCAGATATATTTATCTGAGTGCCAATTTACATGTCTGATACCGTTTAATTTCATAACAAGTGTCTCTTTGCATCATACACTCCACATTCACTGGGGGAACTTCATGTAATTTAAAATTAGTATTACAATATTAATTTTTTTCTGTATTATTATCTGATTATGCTGAACTACAAAGTGAAACTGTTGTTTGAATATCACCTGTTGGCATTAATAAATTCAAAGTAATTCAACACTCGTATCCTCGTATGTCAACACTTCTTGTCGACAAAACTGCAGGGCTCAAGAAAGGTTTGCCCAGATATGCTCTATTAAAATGAATGAATCCTTATCTGTTAGAAGGTCATTGATTGTCAATCACATCAGCACTGGAGTGATCTGATGTTCAGCTGGAAAAGTGTCAATCAGTGGTGATGTTCTCAAAGGCCAGTCTTACTCACGTCATTTAATTCATGATACCATAAGGACACTATGAGTGAATCTAAACTCTATATAGCCCTGAAACTATGAAGCAAGCTTGTGACATCCTTTTGTTTATCAAAGCATTGCAGGACATTGACTAAGACTGTCCCCCGTACATGCTTTTCAAGATCAGCCCCAGTTTTGATGTTGAGATCAGCTTTTGGCTTTGTGATGGTTGTGAAAAGCCAATTGTCCGGGCCACAATGGTCCCTTTGAAAGGCAACTTGGGATTCCTGTGGGACAATACAAAAAAACGACTGCAGCGGACACGTGGGGAGAATACTGAGGAGGGGCAGTCTTCAGAGGCCCGAGGCAGCTTTGATCTAAGAGGTAAAATACAAGGCAGGACATCGTTTCAGAGGAATTACTCCGCTGTGCCTGGTGGTTGAAATGAGCCCTACACGCTGGCTGCGGAACTCAGTGTAAGCCTCTTCTGTTCTTCTGAGGACAAGGAAGGCCACGGATCAAAGACACGGCCAGCTTCTGTTCAAACAGTGACTGCGTCGAAGAAGCAAACAACCTTGTTTGCTTAAACCTCTGACAGCAGCTGCTCCTGAATATATTTGCAACCGCCTCTCCTTCCAAACATCCATTTTAGCCACAAATCCAGAGAGGCTGTAAATGTGTTGGTGTGAGCTGAAGTGGGACATTTGGGCTCATAAGCTGCCAAACTGTTAAGTGCTTACAGTACACAAGTACAGGCGTCACATTCCTAACGATAAGCAACTCCATTAAAGTTACAGACTTCAGTATAATCACATTAAGAAACAAAGAACCACTTTGTAATTGTGGCATGCTTCTGAAATTGGTTTAAACCAAATGAGTTTAAGTAACATCTCATGTTATTGCTTAAGCCACTGAGATATATTCAGACACATTTCTCTCAGTAATTTACCATGTGCCGTATGAAACCCTCATGTGGGAGCCTATATTATGAAACAGGGGTTTAAAGATATTATGAGCAAGACCATTTAAAAATATTCACATTATTGATTTACTTTGCAGATGACACGATGGATATAGATTACATTAATGTTGTTATTAATCTTAATTACTGATAATGTTACATCTTAATTATTCTTAAAAATAAAAATAGCTTACGGTATTTTAAATTAGGGTACTCGCCCTCGATCAGTTGGATAACCACCTCTTGTCCTTTTTGGTCAAATTAGCTTGATAGCTTGTTCGATAATAAAAAGGCAATTAGCTACTAACGTCAATGGCAGTCGACACCCATTGCCTGCTGCTTCTGTTTCACCTGGGTGAATACTTTAACGTCGTTAGATAGGAGCTATTTCGTTGTTTTGTCTTGAAACTGCAAAGTAAGCCTTCATTTAACATAACCACATCTGTAACTTGTGCTCGACTGCGCGCAACCCATTAGTTTTCATCAACTACACTGTTAGGTCAACTGGTTCGCGTTTACCTTTGTTTTAATTAGGTCCATCTAGTTGATCCGACTGTTAAGGAATATTTAGCTGCTTATCGTTGTTCTGAGTAAAGTGATGAAGATAATACCTTATACAGCATTTAGTTTGTACCCTAACGTTTTTAGAGTCACTGTAAGTAGTTACATCTGACCACGTCCTGAAACTCAGAACCCAACCTGTAACAGATGGTAGAACTGCCAGCTGGTCGGCTACATACAGTTATGATGACGTCACAATTTCAGCTTGAATATGAATGATAATAACTGCTAAATAGTTGTGTTATGTGTTCCAGGCCCAATAGTGTAGTGCGGTAAGTAAGGTAGCTTAGCTTACTAACCGCGCTGGGGACCGCGGTTCGATTCCCAGCACGGAGTTCTGGGAGGGTGTGTTTGCGCCATCAATAGAATAGGTTAGTTAGATAGGTGTGTTGCAAATAGGGTTAGGCATAAAAAAATAGGTTAAAGAGGAGGGTGGGCCTGGACCTTTTCATTCTTGGAAGTGTTTCAGAAATTCAGTTGTACATGTCATCCTTCAATAATTCGTAATAAGTGGAGTATATGTGTAGCCTATAAAGTGTTATTTTTTAATATTAAAATTAAAAGTTGAATATACTTCGTGCCAACATTATGTCATTGTGTGTAAATAACTGCTTTCGGTCTTCTGAGAAGCTGCTGTACTAGCTTTTTTATAATGAAAAGATCGGTTAGCTAGTTAATTGGTGAACTCAAGCATACCCTTAATGCAAGTAGTCCATATATATTTTAATTCTGCAGGAGATAACAATACTCTGGTTGATTAATACATGTCAATGCAATTTTATTCCGTTGGTGGTTACTCGTTGACCCGATTGGAAGGAATATCAAGCTTGGCAGCCAGATCGTTGACTACCCTGAAGAAATTAACGGGAGCCGTCCTCATCTTTCACGTAAGGACACCATAACAGGTACTGCATTTCAGTTTATAACCTATTTATTTAAAAAAAAAGAAGACAAAAAACCAGTTGTGGCTACATCTGGTCACGTTAGAAGTGAACGCGCATTGTGTCAAATAGTGGAACTGTCAGGCGTTTATGATGACGTCACAGTTTATGTTTGAATATGAATGATAAGAGATGCTAAATAGTCTTTTTATCCGGTCCAGGCCCAATAGTGTAGTGCGGTAGGTAAGGTAACTTAGCTTACTTACCGCGCTGGGGATCGCGGTTCGATCCCTAGCAGAGGCTGTTGTGAGTGGGTGTGTTGGTGTCAGTAGGTTAGTTAGATAGATGATATAAATAGGTTCAGACACAAAAATAGGTTAAGGGGGGCGGGCCTGGACCTTTTCAATCTTGGAGTTGTTTTAAAAATTCAGTTATACATATCATAAACACTACAGTGTTGCAAAAACATTGAAGGCCTCTATGTATATATAGAATACATAAATGGATATGGTATATAGGAATCTAAAAGGGGTTTGTAACGCCTGTAAACATACATTAAATTATTGGCAGACGCAGTTTTGGATTTTACGGCAGGACAAATAAATAAATAAATAAATAAAAATAAAATCAACAATTCTAATGTCTTCCAGCGACTTAGTAAATAATTGTCAGTGAGCAGCTACATGAAGGATACGACACCTTCACTTGCGTTAGAAAGCTATCATAAATTAACAAGCTAGAAAGCTGTATCCTGTCATGTTCACTGAGGATGAAGCGAACCATAAATTAACTTTCACGCGCTGTGTTATCACGCCGGGGAGTGAATGGTAGAGATCGGGAATTCTTTCTCCGGGTATGCCTCGGTGAGCACAACGATAATACAAAACGGTGCAGTAATACTTTCAAAGCTGTGGCCATTATGCATTTTAGCAATACACAAAAGAATTTAAGAATCTATGAAAATCTATTCAAGTCTCTTCCTGGCTACAAGAATATTCCGTTTGCACTGAAAGAAAACTCTTCGGCTTGATTTGTGGTGGGTCCACCTAATTGAAGTAATAAGAACCACCTGTGGCCCTCCCAGTTCTCACACATGGCATTATTCTCTGGCACTATGGGGGGAAACATGCCGATGGGACAAACTGAAAGGAGCTGTGGGCTCAGCGAGGCGGCCGTGCGTTCGCTACGTGCCGAATAAACGGCTGGATCTCCCCCAAACTCAGGGATGGAGGTTTATTTTCATAGTTTCCCTCCACACATTGATCTGCCTCGCAAAAGTCTTCCAGAACAAAACAAACGCACACAAAACTGATCTCATGGCAAAATCTGAGACACGGGATTACCGGTGTTCAATGATATTCTAATGCATTTTTTTTTAAAAAATGGCACCTTGGACCAGGGCCTTAGACAGCACATTGTAGGTTATTCTAGTGTGTGGAATGCAATTTAATGGTAGGTTTACCAAGTTTCATGGTCTGTCTTACATTTGTGTTGCGATTGGCCATATTTCTCAAAATGTAGGTTTTCATTGTTGTCCTGACAATACCCACATGGTAGAGCTCAGTTGCCTACTGAATGTGAATACCTGAGTGTTATTGATGACTGTAATAGAATAAGTGGCAAATGGAATCATGACAAGAAAAAACTGATACCAAATTTTGGAAGGTGGTATCAAGCTTTTATAAATCTTTTTGTCAAATGTCGTATTTCCAATGGAAAAACAGTAAAATTATCTTGCATGTCATGACCATACTACATATATTGGAGCTGTGACTAAATTGTGACAAGCAATGACCCTAAAATCAGAACACTACCTGAAGAGTACAGACTTCCATGCTTCATATGGGCATATATTTCATAACATGACATTAAACATTAAAAATGCATCAAAATCACACAACATCACAGTGCATATTTATAAAATATGCAATACAAATAACGTGAATCAGTGAGTATGGAACATTTCTACTGGCTATAAAAGGAAGTAAATGAAAATTATTATATAAAGGACTACTTTGGGGTAGTGCACAGGAACTGTATAAATAATATACTGTATGAGGAATTACAACTATATATAAATGTAATAACAATATAAATGCACTAAAAAGTTCACTGAAAATGAAAAAGAAAAAAAAAAAAAAAACTTGCTACTTGTTTGTGCTGCCTGGTAATTTAGTTGGGAAACCTGTCTGATTGCAGCAGAACAATAGTCTTCATTGCTGCATACCATGAACCACAGTTACTACATAATTCTCTTCAGTAAGCCGATACCATTATCATATTGAGGAAGCTGAAAAGAACAAATGATTAGGGGTTGAATGTCACATATCCATGTTACTAATATATTAGGATCAAATATAATTGCTGTGGCAAAGTATAAAAAAAATTCTACATTGCATAAACATGAAGAGAATGTAAGTGGAAGAAGTAGAATTACCTGGAAGTTTCCAAAGCAGCTGCCCCCAGGTAAGGTGACGTAGCAGATGTACGGGGGACTGGGTGATGGTGCTGACTCATACACGACTAAACTCTCTGATCGAACGATGCCTCCTTGCGCTTGTTTCTGTTCCCAGAAGTGATGTAGCATTGCAACAACGTTCACTGAAAATACATGGAGGAAGAAGCGTTTTTCTCAATTGCACAGACACTTTACCAAGGTGGTAAGTATGTTTTATTGAACAGTGCAGTGGCCTTACTCTGGCTTACTGTTTATTTGTTTTTTTTTTTTTGTCTTAGGGGTATGTAGATGTAGTATTGTAGTTACTTTAATTAGCAATAGTTTATGGAAAGGGGATGATCCTATAAAGAGCAGCAGAATGAGACATTCATCTCATTAGTTACTGGAATGTTCTCAATGCTATCCTCAATCTCGACTGAGAATCTCTGAAAAACCTCTGTATATCAGAACTGAAAAGACAAATGAACTTTGTCATGAACATCTGGAGTATAGTTTCAGCAAGCATGGCCCAGGGATGGTTATGATAAATGGCCTGGCAGGGGTGTCCCCGAAGAGACTCAGAAATAATACAGAATCAAACTGAGCTGCTCATTACATGTACACCTTCCTGACCTAAAATCATGCCCACATTGTTTTCTTAGTGTTCAGGGGGTTTTCAATCTAAGTGCCATGGTTCTTTGTCCCTAACTTTGAAGAGCGAATATAAGCAAATGTTACTTTTTTATACTGATCAGTGCAAGTTGGGCGGTCAGTGAAAACAATAAAACATATTTTTAATACCACCACTTTGGCTTTCTATCTCAGACATGCTTGTGTGTTGAAACAACAGTGCTGGCACTTTTTGGATTGCACTTTACAAGACAAAATATACACTGTTCCAGAATTTAAAATTTGGGAGGAATTTAATTGGAAGGCTAATTTTGTAGTGATCGGTGCTTGTTCATTTCAAAGGCACAGTTGGAAATGGGTAAGTCAAGTTCAAATGTAACATTTCCACAATTACAGTAATGGCAGTGGTTTAGTTCATAATGGTTCCCTTTAAATTGTCATTCTTTTTTTCTCTTTTTTTCCTTGCTTTTCTCTTGGCTACTTGAAATATCTAGGAATAACAAAGAGGCATATAGGATCTAAACTTTAAATCGCTTAAACTTCATTAGAAGCTGGAAGGTTAGGAGAATTGTAGCATACTCCAACAAGAAGAACCTTAATTGGTGCTCCTTCACTGTCTTCACATACCTTTGCTTCTGAATCATATTCAATTTTGTTGACTGGGCAAATTATCCCATTTAAATAATTTCCTCACTGGAGATTAAAAAATATGAACTGTTTTCTACCTACCAGATAAAATTTGTGATAGTTCCAAGGAATATCTGTCATGTAAGTCAGCTTCACTTTTTAAACTAACAGCAGAAATCAAATGAACACATAGTTTCAGAAATTGTTAATATTCTATTCCACTTCAGGGTCACATTATCTGGTCTATTTTGTCTGTATAGTAATTTATCAAAAGTCCTAAAAAGTGAAAATGTGAATCTGAATACTGAAGACACACATGCAATTACATTTTATAGTTTATACGCACAAAGCATTCACTTCATGTTATTATTGTGAATATGTCAAGGGCAAAACCTTAATGATCCAGGGACAGCTAATATGAAACAGGCAGGGTTTTTTTAAAAGATCAAGATTTCAAAAGTTGCACTAACATTTTTCAAGTACACAAAATTAAGGCTAAAACACACTCTGCCTCTGAGAGAGGAAGTCTCTCAGACACTAATACAGTTTGGGGTTAAGATTGTTTATTTTTATAACCATTCATATGTTTAATATCAATTCACCTGTCTGTCACATATCCTATACTAAATACAGCATTTCACTGTGAATGTAAAGATAGTTAAGCTTGTTTTTCTTGGGGAAATTGGCAGAAAACATGAGACTTTCAGTCTGATAGCATCAATATGCCTTTGACAGTATGAACCATTGAGGCTCCTCACACCTTTTATATTAAATACTGTTTGACATGCACTTCACAGATTATTAATGCAGTGCAGAGCTATCAGAATTAAGGTGGAAACCTTATAAGGCTGTAGACAGCCAGTATCACGGATGAGTATGTGGTGAAAGCCGGGCCTATTTACTCTGGTGTTTATTGAACTGGTCCAGGGCCAAGGAATTTCCAGTTCCTATGCAGTTCATCAAAGCTACCCTGGAGAGGAAGTACCAGGCAGCTAAAATGGCCTTCAATTTGTCTTTGGGGTTTAAGTCCAATTTAGATTTTTGCTGAAAAGCCAGTTTCCCTGAGGGCCATTATCTTAAGAGAAACAATGTGTTGGAAGGTGAACTCCTCAGCTGGAGGGAGATGAACCCTCTCAAGACATGTTTCTTCTAAGCCCTCTGACTCCATCCCATTTGAAGTTGAACTATACCACTCTGGGGTGTCTACCAGGAGTCACCTCTGGGGATAGCTGTTCTGTGCACTTGTGACACACAGAATATTTCCTGGATTGGATTGGATTTTTCCTGCATGCTTAACCTAGTGACTCACTGTTGCTTATCGCTCAGGTTTTACTTATTTCCCTTCTCTCATACAGTATTACCGACTTAAGTTCTAAAAATCCAAAGAATTAAAGACGCGTACAGTTAGTTTCAAAGAAATATCCTACCAACCTGCTTGGCAGGGTGGGCTGGGAGGACGGGTTGAAGGCTGATAGGATGGTGAGAGAATCTGTTCCAGGGATGTGGTTTCATTATGATCACCTGTCTTACTGTTTCTGCAGTCTGTGTGTATCATGGCCATGTAGATACATGCTCTTTAGTATAAGTTAACACCAGTACCACGGGAAGGAAGTCATTATGTTACTGCAGATGATGGGTTCGGTAAGGATCAGGGTCACTTCACGAGAGGGAACAAAGGCTTGGCTTTAGTATACAGAACATTCCAAGCTGTATTGTAATGAAAATATCTTTATAACTGGGTACCACCATATAGGCACTGTACAGAGATGTTTTTTCGAATGTCAAGTGGCAAAATTACGTTATTTTGAATGTAGAAACTGCTACATTCATGGGTCATATTACCTTGAACTACACTAATGCAAACATTTCATTGTTTGAAATAGCAATGTTTTACATCTGACAGCTGTTCCTCTACAGTGCTATCCCTGTAATATAAACATTAAAAGAAGGCTGTAACTTAATGCACTTGCTTCCTGTTTAAAAGAACACTTGGTTATTCTTAATGCTGCATGTTTGTATCGTAGCTTGTGGTGCAAATGGAAAATTAACACTGTAAACATGTGACCATTTATTTAAAAATCCGAGACCTTTCAATCATTGCACACAACCAATTGGCACAAAAGTGAAATTATTCTTCAAAGACATTACAGAAATGGCCAACCTATGTCAAATGAGTTTAGACAAAACAAAAACTTATTTTCAGAAGTATCTTTCCCCTGGATACACAAGGTCTGCACATCTGGAAGTGTGCAACAAACTTGGATTGCTTTGAAAGCAATTCTCTATAAATCAGCATAATCCAAACAACTACCCATATTCACAATGCTGTTGATAGAAGCCAAATTATAAGTCCTCTGATGTACATGTATACAAATGAAACCATACTATGCACAACACATATGCAACGCACAAATTCTCACACCCATTTTGGTTTGAAAAACACGTTATAGAGAAAACAGAATCAGCAAAATTTCATCTAGAACAAGAGATATATAGATAGACACTCCAAATGAAATTACAAAGAGCACATGTTGGCATGAAAACACACATACAGCAAGTTGGAATATTTCTGAAATGACACAATTACAAATCGGTTTTGGTGTGCAAGTCTGAAACAAAACAGCAGTATCGGGCGTTATTAATACAAACACCAAACCACACTCATTACTGTCATGGTTAATTTACTCTGGTCCCCGACCCCTATAATGACGCTTATTTCCGAATGCAGGTGCTGTCAGTCATGACGTTTTGCCTGCTAATTTCTGTGGAAATGCACATGGCCACATCCCTTGCACTGTGAGCGAGGGGTTTGGGACGGCACCAGAGAAACGCCTGCTGCAAAGGGGATACTCACAGTCCTTGAAGGCGCCGCTTGTGTCAGCGTGGGGCAGCAACCGGGACACCATCTCCCCCAGAGAACCCCGTACCCCTTCCATCCCAGCAGCCTCCGCTCCCAGACTCAGCCAGGCACTGTCCTCATGCTTCAAGGGATCCACAGGTTTTACTTGAACTCCTGCCCGTACGCAGGTCCAACGTGTGCAAGCGTAAAGAATCCCTGTCTCGCTCTCTTTTTTTTCCCTCCACCTCTCTCCCTCTCTCTTTTTTTCCCCTTCGTGGATCTGCCAATCAGGCGCGAAGGGGCTTGAAAAGCCGGCCCCCGGGGGTGCTCCTCTGTGGCCGGCCCACCTTTGTCAGGCAGTGCACTAATTAGCTGCGAGGCCGGACGACATACTCCGCTCCCTCTTCTGCTCCATCTTATTAAGCACACCCACTGATTGCCTAAATCAGCCTGCTAAATCCCCAGCCCAGGAATGTGGCCCCTCTCCCCATTCAGCACTCTGTAGACACAGGAGCAGCCAAAGCTCACCCGTCTCAACAAAAAGAGCCGATGTACTGCAGGTCTTAATGTAACGTGTAAAAAAGATCATTAGAGAGCAGACTCAAAGGACCTAAGGACCCCATTTTCTGCCTCCTGAGAATTTAAGTTTTTTTGTTTGACTCAGAATGTTGATGTACAGGACTCTCTTAAGGTCTGATTCAACACAAGAGAACTACAAGAGCATGGTTTGTCGCATGGTTCTTCACAACGGAAAAAAAAAAAATATTATAGATGGATAAAAATAATATATATATATATAGATGGAAAGAGGATCTGCACTGTTTAACCTTTTTGAGAAAAAAAGTACTTTAGTTCTTTTAAATGATTCATTTAAAAAATACTTTGATTCAGGAACACACCAACTTAACTTGGCTAAAGCTTTAAAACAATGCCAGATTGAGGAAGAAATATGAACATAAGAGTTTGGAATGAGAACACAAAGGAAATAGACCCAGATTATAGTTCAGCTAAGTGCCTCTGTTGCAGCCCTCACTCCTTTTGCTAAGGGCAATGCCAGCATTTTGATACGATGCAGACCAAGGATCGCTGTGGAAACTGATGAAAGAAAAGTCTGCTCTTGAGTAATATCCTTTCCAAGACTGGCAATTATTGCTACTTTAGCTGCATTTCAGATCCAAACTTAACCATCAGCCAGAATTTTAATGGACTTCATCAGTACCAAATCCCGATGCTAATTCCATCCTCTGTCCGTCTCACATTCTGAAGTAAGCAGGCATTGTGGTGCCATGCGATTCAGTGTGTAGACGCTCTGAGAACCACTTGAATGTGGGCTTATAACCATCATTAAATTGGCTGGCATGAATGGCCATTGTTCGCTGATGAATTAATTCACTTCCTGTCTCAAGGAGCTGCCTATAAAAGTATTATTGTGAGCGATAAATTGAGCACAACAAAGGATGGAAAAAAACGGTGAACTTCTTTGTGCACCATTAGTGGTGCAACCCAATGTTTACTGCTCGCATCACATGATACAATATTTGATTTCTACTTTTTTTTCCATTGTGCTATGTCTTCTTCACTTATAACACTCTTTGTCAAATCTTCAAAACAAAAAAAAAAAAAAAAATCCCCACATCTACCTCCCCCTTTTCCCGAATTCCTCAGGTCTTTATGAGGAGAATGTAGTGAACCCTTTCACCAGAGTGCCTCTTTGTCAGGGCTCTCTGGGAATGGACACAAGCGCTTTGCATAAGTGACAGGCCCCCTCAACAATCGCTGTATAGAGGAGAATAAGCTTGCATCCCAAATCAAATACTTTCTATGAGCCCTTCAAAAAAACCACCCTTATACACCAGACTAATGTTTCTGGAGGCCTGCCTTGCAAAGTATTCCAGATATTTTAGAAGTGAAAGTGTTAAGTTACTGTGCTTGTCCTGTGAAAAGGCTTGTTTTCAAGTTCCTTCTTTGCTCATTCGTCCAAAAATACAATTCGATCCTATAAGCCCTCTTGTTATGTAAAAACCGTAGATCTGTTTGACGGGAATGGCGAAAATGTAAGGAGCATGGCCGTGGCGGGACCAAAACAGCCCTCACCCCTGACCTGTCAATCAATTGGGCGGATTGGGGGGGTGGAGGGCAGAAAAGAAAGGGGGGGGGGGGGCGAATGATGTGGAGACTTTGAAGGAACATGTGTATGTTTTCACTGGAGTCACCCAGCCCTGCCTTTTACACCAGCCCCAGGGCTGAATGGGATCAGTCTGTGGAGGAAAGGAAACAAAGTCTAACTCTCGTGTAAACACTGGCCATGACTACCCCATGTGTCCACACGTTGGGAGGGAGGACACACCTACGTCTGTCCAGACAAAATGTTTCTGCACAATACGTGTGCACGCACGTACCCACTGTCTGCATGAATCGTGGATGACCCTCGCCAAATTATAACACTGCTACTAGTCTTATTGATGTGTACAATGATTATGGTACAATTTTGACCAGTTGAGGAAAAAAGAGGGGTCTCTACAGGTTACATGCACTTGAGTTCACTTTCAATGATGGTTGGAGTAAAGCAAGAATTCAGTAAAGTTTGTTGAAATTGTTGTTCACATGAAACTGGACACTTGGGGAAAACCCATGAACACTGGTTTTCATGACTCAAACATGGATCTGCCATGTTATTTGGACTGACCCTGCATCTATTCTGATGTATTGCTTTCACTTATAAATAGCAATGATTGCAAGTATGAGCCAAATTGGATATGCTTGGCTTAGGAGCTCATCCGTCTATTGCCTTATCTAGATTTACAAAACGTGTTCCCCTCTACAGCCCCATGTTGCTTTGCGGATAGTGTCTGTATACTGTATGTTTGTAAACGCCAATGCTCCGCACGTCACCCTGCATAAAGGCATCTGCACAGTAAATAATGCTAAAAATAAGAGGGCATATGCCATGCATGCTGTTGTCATTGAAGGCATCATCAGTTCTTTTTTATAGCACAATAAGTACAAAGAAACTAAAGTCCTGCCTCCCTGTTTTTCTAAACTGTGTCCTGGTGGCAACACGTGCCACTCATCTCGGACATTTAAAACAAGCTTTCTTTTCTGCTATCAGGACAGAGCCAGGGAGTGTTGACATAACATGCGATCTTCCTGTATAAAGTGCCTTTTGTTTAAGGCTGGGGGTGTTCTAATGTAAACGGAGCACGCGGGGCCTGCTCTCTGCAGACACCTCCAGCCTGGAGGATCGCGGGAGGTCACGGAGACAGGGGAGAGAGGGGAGAGAGAGGGGCCGCCGGGGTCGACCGTGGAACCGCGAACGCCGCTCCTCGGAATCCCCCCCCCCCCCGTCACAAACGCGTAACATGCTCCGTCCAGCCGTCCAGCTACGTAAACCAGCATGCCCCGAATCGGAGTGCACTACAGCGCATCGCAGTAAAAATGAAGTCAGACATTTTCCAACATGGTTAGATGGGAGTGGGTAGCAGATGGCCATCTCTCAGGGCTGGTGGGATTTGGTGTTTGTTTGTCCTGACCTGGTTATGCGAGATGGTCATTGACCAAGAATTCTGTTCAATACATACAATACCATACTGCCACTGCCCTTTGACCCCAAACACTGGTTTTGCTTTATCCTCATCCTGTTCGCTTGTTTGTCAAAGTGTTGTAATTATCAAGGGTTAAAATGTAAAGCTCACATCTGTCACAGACATCTCAACCAAAAGGACCTCTGTCAATGGCCCTGATAAAATGAATAAAGAGGAGTACAATATATTTAGTACAAATATATGTTCACTAATAGTGCTTTAAAACCAGCAGCAGAATGTAAAGACATGCAGGTAATAGCCATTTTTTTCCTGCATATTCCATTGCTAGGTTTGCCTACAAGCTAAATAAAAAGCAGTCACTCTGCAAAATCTCCCAGCTATATCGTTGCTTACACAGAAAAGTCCTATGTAACACAACAGGTCAATCAGAATAATCTCAACCAATATGTAAGTCTAGTAAGGTTATTCATCATACCATCTTGACAGTCGTGGTGGCTGTGGTATGAGAAGTTTACAGAGAAGCCTCACTATGTGGTTACCCACTGATTCTAACTGAGTAAAGACAGGACTCATAAGGTCTGAGTAAAGAGTGCTGTGAAGCTTATTATATTGATTTGACAGTAACTGATGGTGTGCCATGTAAGCTTTCAAGATAAGCAACCCTGACATCACTTCTCTTGCACTTTTCAAAACAAATATAACTGCCATCTCAGCTAGCCCTTGAAACTGAACAGGCTGGGTTTGAGGCTTGTACTTGTCAGCAGGAATGCAAAGTATTTTTTTAATAAAAGCAAAGCTATTAGTTAAGTACAGCATCTATTTCCAAAAACATTGTTCTTTTTGAGGAACTCTGCAAAGACAAACACATAGAGAATGTCTCCTTAAATTAATATGACTTTATTGTTTCCATAGATAGATGACGCAAATGCCACCAGTAAGAATTCGCCTCAAAGTGGCCTGTGAAATCTCCAGTCTCTGTGCCTGAACCAGGCCGCGGCCCCACTGTCCTGTTCTCCTGTCCCCTCAGCCCCAGAAGGAGGCCGACTCCAGGCTGCTCTTGATGTTGTTCATGTTGTCCCGCCTCTCCTTGGTCACCAGGTTGGCCTCACCCTTCTGCAGGCGCCGTCTCATGGCGGACTTCTGCTGCTTGGTGAGCTGTCGTTTCACCTTCTGTTTGATCACCTCCTGTAAGGGGACATGACCAAGTCGTCAACAGACAGCTCTGCCACGAAGTCTCAACAAACCAACCAACCACCTGCCTCAAAGATGTTAACCGGACTGACTGTTCTTGAGAACTTCCTGTAATACCACATAGGATGAGTGTTTGACCTAACAATAATCATTTAATGTGTCTAACTGGGCATCAACAAAGTTTTCTGGAAAAAGTTGCCAAAAGTATCCAAAAATGAATTCCAGGAAAACTATTAAATCTAGACATCCAACTACAAACTGATTAAATGGCAGGTAAAATAAAGTAAAGCCAAGTCCAAACAATGTTGCTGAGGTTTTTTTTTTTAAATATATCAAAGAAACACCTTCAGTGCCTTATTAATATAATAAATTAATTATACAACACTACTACACAAATATTGGTACAGAAAATCCATTTTGCTGAAAGGAGGGGTGTGATGCAATTAGGACGATGAGCTAGAGAAGTGTACTTCAGATGTCATCTCTGTGTAGACACTCTGGTTTAAAAGCTTGCAGCTGGTCTGTCAGCAATGCTTAAGTGGCTAATACAAAGGAAGTCAGAGACACACATTAGAACTACACCTCCGGAAGGGTTCATTCTGGGCCTGTTTAGCAAAGTGCAGCGGTAGAATGGTTACAGCATACACAGGCAGTAAAGAACCCTAACTGCCAGACAGTGGTTCTGTGCAATCCAACATTGAATTTACTAACAATAAACAGAGTGCAATATATTTCCAATGATTCCACCTCTGCTGTTTCACTCATACCCTGAAAACATGTTACATGACAGGATGGCTGAGATTAAGATTTTACACAGTTAACATGAGCAATGCTAGCTCATACCATTAGCCTCCTGCACTCAAGATCTCACTGGCTCCCAGTGAGGCTGCAGTCAGTGAAACCCGATACCTCCTGGGTCAGAGGACACGTGCAGCACAGCCCACAAACTGCCCATTTCCTGACCCCAGAGAGGCCCTTAAGGTGCTCCAATCACAAACTGATCCCATGATCTGCTGACCGTGTGGTCAGGCCGATTGATTTTTCCCTTTCCTCTCTGCTGCCTTAACAGCCTGATGGTCCACATTTGGCTTCAATCTAAAGTCTCCAACTGCCCAATCTTGTATTAAACATAAGATAAGAAACATAAGAAAGAAAAAAGGAAAAGAATTGGACTGATAGTGTTACTAACATACATTAGACTACAGAAGAACAACATCTACAGCACAGATTATTTAATCCACAGCACATCTTTTTGTAAATCTACAAATCACACCACATGAAAGGCAGTCCAGGGAAGCACGTATCAAGTGATTCTTTTAGCAAAGTAAGTAGGAATCGTCTTGCTCGAAAGCAATTACCGTAATGACCACAAGGATGTAGTCCCTTTTAAAATAGTTTTTAAATGGTCAGTGCTCTGATTATATGAGTCCTGCAGCCCTGGGCCTGCTGCACTGCCTCAGGCGGTACTCACCGGTGGAATAGTGGAACAGCTGGCCACGCTTGCCACGGTCGTCTCACTGGTGGTTCTCCTCCTGTGCTCATTGATGTGTTGTAGGCTCTCTTGGTTTCTGCAGACAGAGGGCATACTGTGATTTCCCAGGGGGAAAAAAAAACACTCACCTGGAGTAAGGCAGCATGCAGTAGTGGAATGTATGAAACTTACACAGCAAATGACAACATTTAAAATGATACAACGGGCCTTGACAGTCTTTGGGGGCAGGAATCCTGAAGGCTTTTATAGCTTTTCAAACAGAAACTGATCCATACCTTGAAAACCTAGAGGTCTTAATTCCAATCTGAATAATGCTTTCAGTTGAACAATTATAAGATGAGGTTGAATACTGCCCACCAAACTGCATCCTTTCAGAACTGAAACTACCCATCTGTGACATATAAATACACCGAGCTCCATATAATTCTGTACTGTGTAACTCCACACCGTTTTATTACATGGTGTACAGCTATTCTCACCTTGCTCCTGTGATTTGTATGCTCTGTTTAAGGGTACAGCCTCACAATAGTCCTGTCTGTATCACAACCAAAACATAACTGTGAAACTGGAGAAAACCTGAAGTTTAAAAAGTAAACTCTAGTCGTGTCACTGCAGCGTTATAAATGAAAAAAGTTGCTCTTGCCAATACCTGAAGGGTCTGAACTCTTTGTTGTGAGCCGAGAGGTCGACTAATTCAGGGCACTCGTTGTCTTGGTCATCGTCACGCCCCGGCGTGTCGGCTTGCTCCTCTGTGTCTGGCGCTGTTGGGGCGGCTCCGAGGCTGTCGCCTGCTTCTTTTGTGGTGTCGGGCCTGGGTGCGCCCTCACTGGACAAGGCATCCTCCCCCACCTTCAGTCCTTCCAGCTCCTCCATGGCCTGCCTGAACTCCTCCATGTCGCCCTCCGATGGGCCGGCCTGTGAGGCCGCGGCCTCGGCGTGCTCTTCCTCATCCTCGCTGTGGCCCTCCTCTTCCTCGGGGCCCTCGGGGTGCAGCAGCTGGTCATCCTCCTGCATGTCTTTGGTGTAGCCGCTCGCAGAGATCTCTACATCCAAACAGCACTCTCTCCTGTGAGCAAGACCATAAAGGAGCTTTTAGGCATCATTCATTTGCAAAGATAGTGCTTTCCAGAGCCTATTCAACAGATTTTTTGCTGAAGATCAGTAGTAAAGTGCCTTGCTGTAGGAGACAGCAGTCTATGAGACCCTGGTCTTGCAAGACCTTAGGTTCTTAAAGAATAATGAACAAAATACATTGTATCTAGTGTTCGTGATAAGCCAAGCAAAAATTCTGATCAGTTAATTAAGGTGACATATATAATACTCACTGCTACATAACATACCTCTTGGTGAGAAATCAAGAGACTTACCTGATGTCTTTAAATGTGGGATAAAGCTCACTTTCATAATTGAATCGCTTGCTGAAGAAATCTCTGATACATTTGACATCCCGATCAAAGTACCTGGGAGATTATAACAAAAAGGAATCGTTTGGCATACCAAACATTTTCAGTTGTTTCCAATTATCTTAAGTACTATTCATCAACAAATAGTGATTATCACCATTCTGCATTCAGATGTGAAGTGGAGACCATTTGGGGGAAGTCAATCATGGTGACGTGGTCATTGTCGTCCAGCATGAGGTTGAACTCGTTGAAATCTCCATGGATCAAGCCATGATTTGCCAGTTTGACAATCAGCTCCATGATCTCGCTGTATAAGGCAGCTGGATCTTCAACTTCATGAATCTGACATCTGTGAAATGGATGTTTCAATGAAAGTTTTGCTTAATCTGTAAATACACCATGGGAGGTTCACGCTGAAAAGCTTAAAAATCTACATGTCAAAATGAGTTTGCAGCTCCATTGGTCATCCAAGAAATGTTTTTTTGCAGGAGTTTAAGAAATCCCTGTTCCAATTATCCAGGGAGGTGCCCAATTGTCAGATGACCCCAGGAAAACTGGCAAAAAAGAAGAACTGCATTGCCCCCCCCCCCAGACTGCAATTTTGTAACCTGAGGGCAAGAGAGATTTGTCTCTATGCCACATGCAGCTGTTTTATGTTTTTGTGATAATCTAGGATGAGCTAGACAGGAAAAATCTGAAACTACACTGCTCTGCATCAATTGACAAAATGCCTGAACTCAGACAATGCCTATATTGTTTTCCTCAATATTCCAAAAGTATCAATAAAGTCTGTTCTCCTGCATAGCAGTTTCGTTTATGTAGTGCCTTAGAGACTCAATTCCCAAAATCATAAAATGAGACACACAAAAAAAGATTAAGGTCACATCACTAACTTCCAGTTATTCCATAAGCATGTTCACGTTGCATACTACCATAAGAGCCAAAGCCTTTTCGCATTATACTAATGACATTTAAGAACAATATTCCTTAAATCATGATCAAATGGCCGCTTTGAAGTAACTGCACATCAGACCTAACTACTGACATACAGTACTGACCTTAACTGTGTATGTGGTTCTACAATATACAGAAGATTTTGAAGCTGACCCTGACTGTGGGTGGTTCAACAGTGAAACGCTGATGGTGCACTGCAATACACAGGCAAATCATGAAATTTCATGCTTAACAGAGACATGGCTCAAGCCTGGGGCATTTATCTCCCAAATGACATTGTAACAATACCTATTTTTCAACATATTGCTTGAAGTCTAAGAAAAATAATGTTGCTAATGAGCACTACTGATTAGCAGTCAAAAAGAATGTAGGAAGTGGCAACTCACAGAGGATATCCACTGATGAGCTCCATGACGACGGCATGCCTGTTGTAATCCACTGGTTTTGGGACAGGAAATCCTCGGTCATACAAGGCCTAAGTGAAGCAGATGGGGGGGGTGGAGGGTTTAAAACTTCTCAGTAATTGCTAAGATCTAATTTCTTGCACACAAAAGACACATAGGTTAAAGAACATACAAAACACTGCAGTTTATTAAACTGAATAATGTTGTGTCAGGGAGTAAGAGCATGCTTAGCATTACACACAGAGCACCACCATGCTGTTTCAGATAATTAAGAGGTATTGCTTTTTGCCATGCCTCACAGAAATGTTACCTTCATGTATGCATATTCCTTCATCGCAGAGAGGCGTGACAGATAGAGCCAGGACATCTTGTTTCTGTGCTTGTGGTAATCTCGCTTGTTCTTGAGGTTTCGGAAAGAAGTCCTTCCGAGTCTGTGAAGTTTGAGCGCAAACTGCTCCCCTTCTGAATTTGCAACGATGTAGATGTCTAAGGGGCAGCATGAACCACAGAATCAATGAATGTACAAAAACTCCATGACTAAGGATATACTGTTTGAATGAAATGTTCTAACACTCAAACTGAATAATAGAAATAATAGAAAGGAAATTTTTAGGCACACATGCCATCTACAGAAGATTTTTTAAAATTAAATAAATAAGGATTAAGTGATTGAAGTGACCAACATACACTTTAACCATCCTGATATCAAGTTCCACACTGCTTGTTTGTTGAAAGCTCTGGCATACTGGATAATTTTAACGAACCCCCAAAAAAATCATATAAAAATTAAAATACCCTTATTAGTAATTCACTTAAGGATTGAGTATTTTTATTAACAAAATAAGAATAACTATATATAAGGGTGGAACACTAGTATAGAGGTTAAGGAGCAGGACTTGAAACCAAAAGGTTGCTGGTTTGATTCCCTGCTGGGGCACTGCAGCTGTACCCTTGGGTAAAGTACTCAACCCACAATTGACTCAGTAAAAACACTGTCACTGATGTAAGTCTCTCTGGATAAGATTGATTGTTATATGCCAATAATGTGTATATATATATATAATGTGTATATACACACACAAAAAACTTTGTCTTTGCTTTACATAATCATATCTTCAATGGATCTAGGGGGATAACAGTCCCTACCTGACTCTTTCCCCACACCCATCTGGTTCCCAACAGACGTCAGCACATCTCTGGAGCACAGTGTTTTTAAAGCCAGATAATCATAGCCCCCGTAGTTCAAACGGTATCCTTGTACAGCTAGAACAAAAAAAAGAAAATGGTCAGAAGATATGCAGCTACCTCGGAAATAAAAATAACGAAGATATCGAAATCTTACTTTTCGTGCGTTCATATACCACCAGCTTGTGTTTAACGAGTTCTCTCAGTATCTTATTGCATCCCCCGTGTTTGAGGCTTGCAATAGATGCGACGAGGCTCACTGGGACAACTTCATGATTCTTCATGCCCATTTCAACCTACACAACAAGAAACACAATGTGGGAATGTTGACTTACATTAGCTATATTTATTTGACCAGCTGTTAAAAAACGAATAAGCAGCCATGATCCGTGCCTCTGATCATGTGTTGTGCTATCTTAAACGTGACAAACATCTAAGTTATATAGCTACTTACAGCAGTGAGGACGCGGAAATCGTCTCTTGTAAGGTACCTCAGAATTACAACATTTAATTTCCCCATGATGTTGCCGAACTCCCACCGCTGAATAGAATATCTGGATGAATTCAACAGTGAAACGTGTAGCTAAAGCTACTGTACAGCCATAACACTACACGTGGGAACCGGAAAAGGCGTTTGAGTTACGTAGCTCTGTGTAAGACGCAGGCGTCGGGTCCTATTGATATGTATATGTTTTTGCCGTACTCAATAAAATTTACAACGGAAGAGAAGCAGAGTGATTAGACCATTACTTTAATACAAACCACATATATATCACTATGTTTTTAAATATGTAATTTTGTAAATGTGCTTTTGTTTCAGTAGTTTAATAAAGTTTACGTTTTGTCCTCCAGGAAGGATTGGCTGTCAAGGTGAAGCGTCAGTTGTGCAGGTGTAGAAATTAAATAACACGTTAACGTCAACTATTGGATTCATTAAAGCGTGTAGAATGAGCAGCTATAAAAACTGGATTAGACTGGAACGGGATCTTGAAACAATACGGGGCAATACGAGCAACTAACGGCTATTACTCGTTTGTAATGATATTCTCATTAATGACACCAAAGAGAACTGTTTCACGTAAAAAAAAAAAAAAAAAAAACTTTACACCAATCTGTTGAATAAAATAATCTCATATCTACGGTTGCCGCTCTTTCTTTAGCAGCTGTGTCTGCTCCTAAGCGAAGCATACAGGCAAACGTTTTCGATGCTCTACATTACATCTATTGTCCTTGTCGTAGAACCCTCCTTAACCGGAACTCTTTAAGTCAGCCCAATCTAGGTGACAACAGGAACTGTTCATCTCAACAAGGAAGAAAGATAGAGGGCGTGTTCTCCCTCAATATATAGAATCCCTGTCTGAATTCAGTACTGGGCAACCTCTGCTAACTGGCTAACTATACCATAATTTGGTGCTTGATTTGATATTTACTGTCAAGAAAACATCACTGTACTGTGCAGCCACAAACCTGTCAGCTGATTTGCTAACTAGATGTCAGCCATAAATTCTAGCACCAGTTCAGCAAAGGTAAGTAATGGATAGCTATCGCAGTGGTCAGTTCACTGTTGATAAACTACCGTTAACGCATCACGCTGCTGTCCGGATCACGCTGCATGGTAACGCGCATATAGATAGGCAGATAGCTAGATGGCTTGCTCAGTTACTAGAGGTAGCTAATAAGCTATGAAAGCATCAAATCGTTTGTCAGCTACCTACGTTAGGTAATGTTAAACTGGCTAGCTAAACTTTGCGCTTGGGATTTATAAAGCAAGCAAAGTTACAGTTACCCATTAACCTTGGCTTTTTTTTCTGTAGCTAAGTTAGCAACATGGGCTACGAATTAAGTAACCAGAAAGCTGAGTACTACAGTATGATCAAATTCATTCATTCAAAGGTTGAAGGATGTGAAACAACTGTCTGTGGTTTGATATGTAGTTATGATATTAGCACTGTTATATTGCTTGTTAACAGGTTAATTTAGTCAGCTAATTCCATATTTTAAGAATGGCTTTATTTCTCTGTGCACACCTGTGCTGTGCTATGAAATCATGCGTGGAACAATTACTGTATATACAAACATGTTGCTCGGTCACCACGTTTTGATTTTAGCACCGCCTAGTGCTCACTTCAGGCAACAAAATAACCACCTTCCGTTATCAGATACAGTAGGAGTGGTTGGTCAGCCTGGGCTGCAGTGTGCAAGAATATTCTTAAAAACCCCAGACTCGCAAGACCCACAGACTTAGCTTGCTAGCTATCCTATATTCGCAGCATAGTGTCCAGGTACCTTAGTTGCCCATGCCTCGCCATCTAGAGCCTGTATCCTGGCTCAGTGCATCTGCTAGTTTTAGGGCCTCCTGCAGTGTTTTCCAAACTTTGAATTTGCACATATGAAGTGGGGTTATTTAATAATCAGGGACAACAGAATGACCTATATTTAGCTTGACAAAAATACATCTCCTTTGGTACCTCCAAGGCTCGCCCTATCATAGGTGAAAGGGCATTTTATACTATGCTATGCATTTTTATTCCTCATCAGTTAATTACAGTTAAGACTTAGAAATGCAAGCGATTCTCCCTATATCCCTAATGCTTGCATTCAACATTTGAATGAATGAATTGCAGTTGAATTGCAATGTCATGTTCTCTTAACTTGATATGTGGTTGCACGGTGCGATAAATTCCAGACAATTGCATGTTCTCTGAATTGTAACATTACATGTTTAAAAGAGGTATTGCACTTTAAACAGTAAGTAAGTAAACAGTCAGTGGAATGAAATGAAACCTGCATACTATACAATAAAATGGAGTAGGCAGTTATTTATTATGCAGTAGTAGGGACCTGATTATGCATTGATTTTCATGAATGTACAAAGCTGGAGAAAAAAGTAAAAATACAACTGTAAGTGTTTAACTTGTAAATTTTAAGATATGTGAGTTTCTCTGGAAAAGAGCATCTAATAAGCAAATGTATGTAGTGTAGCGTACAAGGCTGTATTTCATTATCTCCCTGAAAAGCCAGACACACTGCTTTTTAGAGTCCTACTAACAAAATGTTCATTCCAATGGCAGGTAGATGGCAAAAAAAAAAAAAAAAAAGTTTTGGGCAAGACGATAAACGAGGTCTCATTCAACGAACAAAGATGCCGTTGCCAAAGAGCAAATACTCTGCATTCCATCATGGAGGTAGATTTATAAACAGGTTCAGCTCTGTGTAAATGCGGTCTGTTACAGTGTTTACACTGGGCTCCGCAGTCACAGATAGACCTCTGTTCTGGCACTGTAGTTCGGCCGTCTGGATTTATTGCGAAACCTGTTAGCTTTCATAGAGTCAGGGGGAAAAAAAAAACAGCTCATTTTTATGCATTCAGAAGTGACTGGCCAGAGGTGGCTGTTGACTCTGGTCAAATTCCTCGACTCATTTATTTTACATTCTGTGGTCAAGCAAGTGCCTGAGTCCCAAGGGATGCCCTGGCGTGCCCCGACCAGTCGCTGAGAGAAGAAATGCTACAGTCTGTCTTAAAAGTTGTGACAACGGTGCACTGCTTCAGCAAGCAGATTACACTGTTATTGCGTCTGATTCCGCTGTGTGCATTCAGGTCAAATTACCCTCTCTAGTTCAAAAAGAAAAACAATGGGAGAGTGCATTTACACATATTAATATCTGATAGTACAGTCAGTCTTAATGATAAAATGGGAAAGCCATAACTGAAGAAACGCACATAAGACTTTTCAGTATATTTTTGCAGAGATGAGATGTTCTGCCTTTTCTGCGGCCTGATATTTAGGGGTAATTTGTAAATGGAGTTATTGGCTGCCAGGCGGTGCTTTCTTTCCTTTGCTTGATGCTGGTGCATTACAAACAAACAAAAAGCAGTGTTTTCTCTGTTTGCGACATTATGTTAAAATGACACTGATTCGTTTTGTTTACGTAAATCTATGGTTACCCATTACAAATGGATTTCTGGCTTAATCTACAGTTCATTACAATCTACAAGTTCATTCTAGTTTCTTATACCATCGGTTTGAATAAATGCAGATAATTAAAAAAAAATTCAATTATTGACATAGCTAATGATGTACTCATTATACTTTACTAGTCTCCCCACAATAATATGTGGAACGTTGTATTTCATTCACATTTTGGGTGTTTCTATTGATAATTGCTGATGGGAATGATAGAGTAGGCCTATGACTATTACCATGAATTTCTGTGTTAGTTGACAACAACAGTAAGCTTCTTAATGCCTGAATAAGGGTTGACTCTGATTATGTACATAAAGCAGTGCTTCAGCTGCTGAAAGTGCAGTTGTTCCTGAGGGTTCTCGTACCATCAAGTGCTGTGCTCGGACACATGCTTTATGAAATCAAGTTACCATCGAACAAGTCACCCATGTGCAAATGCCACAGAATCAGAATTGTGCCTTAACAGATCAGAGAGCTAGCAGTTTACAATGCATGGTCTTTCCTTATTCAAAATAAAGTTAAACATTTTGGTGGAGATGCGTAAATGTCGACTAAATGGAAATACCTTGATTAGCAGTGAAGTGCAGGCCCGCTAAACCCATCAAGAGAAAAAGTATTATGCCGTCTGTGCTTCAGACATGAGGATTGCGTTGACTGAACTGCACCATAATGTGACTGTAATGCACTACGATGGAGAGGTCTCCGATTGCTGGAAAGCTTTCTTATTCTAGTTAAAACCTTAAAAGTTCCCGTGGCTGTTCTGTGGCAAAATACCATAAGCGCTCACAAATAATGCTCCTGTGGACATACAAAGCACACAACAAGCCAATGGCAAACAGTTAGATCTGTAATTGCTGAGTATGGCCAAACAAATATTTTCTGTGTTTTTTTTTCTCACAAAGCCAGCACCCTGGGGTCTCCTTTTAATTCTAGTGTCTTCTGGTCATCATAATCTGCCTTGCAATCGGAAACCAGCTATTGATGAGTGGAGCTTGTTGGTTTGTGAAATGTCAACTCTTGTTTAATAACCAAGGTCCTTGATTTACCTCCTCAGTAATGAACCATTAAAAAGAGGGATCTTCCATAAATTAAGTCTCGGCTATAAATATAGGACAGAATATTATAAAAGTGGGTATTTAAATGGCAGACTGTTTCTAGAGTAACTGGACTGGAAATCTTTGCCTTGTACATTTTGTGGTTATAAATGCAGATTAAAATATATTTTCAGGGCCTGAGCAAATATGGGATTATTATTGCTGGCCTTGTGTATTCATGCTGTAGCCTGCCAAAATCCCTAATGTGAACCATTGCAACTGACAACTTGTCTGAAAAGTCTTTTTCTACACTTAGGAGAATAGTGGTACCCAGAACTCACCAAACAGTTATACCCATAGTGCATGCTTGTAAAACAAATGGCTTTTTGTTCTCACTCCATACAGTTGTAAATAAGCCTATATTAATACTGGCTCTGGTGCCAGTTCAGTGTACCAGGAACAGTTTTACAAGAGAAATTTGGTAATAACAAAAACAACCATATTTTTAATGGGATTTTTGGCACTATCTCTTTTTATCATAACCTTCACCGCAATGTATGGCAAAGATAAAGTGTGATATTGCTTGTAAGATGTAAGAAAAGACAGCCTAACACAGCATGAAGCTGGTTGTTGACTATGATGAGCACCACTAGGTGGAGTGAAGATTATGCGATATCTCCAGTATTTGTACGATTCTGAAGAGGACATCTGAAAATATGATGGCTGTATTAGGATGAAACTTTATGGAATGATTTCCTTTGAGGCGCTCCTCTGAGACATTAAAATGCTAGAGTTGCTGTGACAGTGTGGCAGAGGTATGCCACTTTCATGTTTTTTGCATCACTATGGCTACACAGTTCGTGGTAAGTTGATTAGCTCCCTAATGTACTGACAGACAGTTTGTTGTCAGTTAATTGCTTGATTAATGGCTTTTTAGAGGGACTCGGCTAGAAAGCAATCTGTGTGTTAGGAGTCTGGGGTGGTGTCTGTTTGCTGTGCTACAGTGGTTTGCCATGAGAGAAAAATGGGGCTATGCATGCTTTCAAATCAAAAGAAGACGCTTTGCTACCTTTGGTAGTAAAATAATCATTTTCGATGGGAATGCTGAGCAAACGAGCTAAAGAGGGTAAGTGATCGTGCTGAATTGGTTTCAGTCATGGTTGGGGGGGGGTGTAACCTGTTGTGTGGAGTAGCCTGTAACATCAGTGGCCTTCAGTTAGGTGCACAAGGGTATCTTTGACTGTCCTCACAGAAGGCTCTCACACTTTACCGCACGATTGTTGTTGTTGGGGGGGGGTGGGGGGGGGGGGGTGGCTGAAGGTTCTGAAGCCAGGTGCCTGTTACGAGGACGACAATGTTTACAGTGTTTACCGAATATTTGGAGCGAGGCGAATTCCCTCCAGCCAGCAGCAGCCTGTGTGGGATCCATTAAAATGTTTGTTTTGGTGTTACGAGGTACCAAATCTGCATGTTTACGGCTGGGTGCCGTTTTCATTACAGCTGCTTAATCCTGGAAATGAAATATTAGCATGTCAAATTATAAAGCTGTCATCCCCACTCTCTGCACTACCAAAAAAAAAAACACAACCAAATGAGGTCTCTCTTTTGGCCTGATTTGATCTACCAGCAGACATCTTTTCTAGTTGTTTGAATCTGCTTGGAGCATATCGGTCCCTGTATGGGGAATGCAGACTAGTTATGCAACTGCGGCCGTGTGGAAAACACAGAGGAGTCATTCAACGAAGGGAAGACAGGAGCCTCCATCGTGCCTCAGATGCGTTTAGGATGTTATTTTATAGAGTGCTGTGCGTGTAGGAAGTGCTTGCATGTGGCACTCCGGTCCAAGAACAACCTGTCAGTCCCGTAATGATGACCTCGCCGGTGGGTGTGGGCGGCAGGCAGCGGGCGGCTGAGGCCCGTCGTTCAGCAGGCTCGGGGAAGTGGAAAGCTTGACTAATCCCGGCAATCGGCGGGGGCAAGCCCTCTCCCGGGGAGCTCTGAGGAACCAGACAGAGCCCGAAGAGGGATTCGCGGCAGGGCTCTCAAAACGGAGGCCGCGTGATGTGTTCGGTGACATATATCACACTCTTAGCGTGGCAACCAGAGGTTTACGATGTGTGAACTAGTCACTGGTTGTGTGTCTTTGTCAAGAATGATTTATGGTGGTCCTATTGTATTTTGTTCTTCGGGATCAGCAGGTAGTTAAAGTTAGTAACACATGCCACCACAGGGTGTCACTGCAGCTCCATGCCTTGAAAACAGATAGAATGATATCATGTGACTACTAAACTGACAAGAATGGTGTAGAAGTGGATATGCTATTGAAAGGGTCTGTTGCGTAGATTGCGGTGTCATTATGTACTGTAAATGAATTTCAGAAGCGTTCACGTATGACTGTTGTCTCTCCTTATCACAGCTGCTTGCAACTGGCTTGATTTCTTCTGCTAGAAATGCTTCAGACCAGCCTGAGATGACTCTTGCTCGAAAGCACATGACCGGACGTAAGGATTGCTGCTGTCCACTTACAGAGAACAGAGCACCCAATTGTGCTCCTGCTGACCATAGTCAGGCCTGGCAGTGCTGTGGCCTGTGTGTGAATCATGCCTCGGCGACATGATTCAGTAACTATCCCCCTTCCCACACTCTGTGCAGGGGCCTCCCCAGCAGACTCAGACCAGAGCTTCGACTTTCAAGCTTTTCATCCGAGTCTCTGTTGGCGGGTCTAACAATTATCAGCTGTTTTTGGAAGGCACCTGGGTTGATTTTGGGGTTTCAGAGACCTTCGACCACCTCATCAGCAAGCCCACTTTAACAGATGCACCCACCCACTTTGTTGGAGGATGAGATCAGCAGGTTTTCAGCGTGTATAAGTGTTGCGTGTTTGGAGGAGAAGGTGATGACCGGGCCCTGGAGGAACAGCGGTCAACTGATCTTGTGCAAATGAATGGCTTTTTGCTTTTCAGGAGTAGTTAGGGTAACTCTGCCAGGTTAGAGGCGCCCCATAAAATGTGATGTTGCTCTGTGGCTTCTGAACAGCACGGAATCCAAGAGCAGTCATGACAGAACCTGGGGCTTTCTTCTGCTCTGGTGCGTTTGGTAGGGCAGCATGCAGTGAATGAGCTTTCTGTTTGTTGTGGTAGCCTTTGTGTCACACAGCATTGTGTAACCTACACTGAAACAAAGCTTTCTGTGTATGCATTCCCTTTTACATCACCACCATATTTATTTTTGACAGTCAAGAACCGAGCTGCTCTTTGGTTTGATGACATTATGCCATTTGTTTGCGAACAATGTTTTTACGATTCAAAAGTGCACTTGAAAGCTAAATATTTGCAGCTTGGTGCACGAGGATGTTTGGCTCGTTACGGTCCTTAACAAAAAGAGTTTTGAAAGGAAAAAGCAGAAAGCAGTAGCACACAGGGAAAAGCCTATCTTTTTATCTACTGCATTTCAAACATTTTATGTATTTGGCTTTGTTTTAAGCATTCCCCATCCATCCGGTGTTTTTCTACAGAGCAACTCAACTGAAACTGTTTTGAATATGAGCAATCCCCTTGGCTTAGCCATCCAAACTCTTGCACTCGGTTTGTTTTTGAACCGGGTCCCACCAGACACCTTCAGCTGTTATTTAGATAGCTACCCTCAGCCCGCGCTCTCCTCAGCTTTGAGCTTCCGAGGCCTCCACTGCCCCGTCTCTTGCTTTCAGTGGGTCTCCGCTCCGGGCAAAGTGGGGCCGAAAGGAGATGAACCGACCAATCTCATCGAGCTTCATCAGCTGGAAACAAAAGGACCAACCCCACTCTGCAGAGGAGAGAGAGAGAGAGAGGGGGGAAAAAAATCAGCCCCTCCGCGCCAAGGCTAGGGTTCACTCTCCGGTCACCTGAATCTGTCAGTTTAGCACGTCTAAAGCGGCGGTCAGCACCCCGGTCCTGTGCGGAGGCCCCAAACATTGCCTGGCTCATTATTCCCCCGGGAAGGTCGCGGCCTTGACTGTCAGACCGGAACTGCACACTAATTAAGCCCCTTGTTTTGGCACTGGAAGTGTCATGTCTGTAGGACTTCCTACTGGGATTAATGCTGCTCATGTTCACTTTTCATAAGCGTACAATGGGAGGGCTTAGCCCAGGTTCCTCTAGAGGCGAGCTGCGGGCGCTGCTGCTGTTGTGGGTTTGTGCAGGGGGAAATTTCCTCTGTCCATTATGCGCAGGGCCCCTGCCTCAGACTGCAAAGTGTGATCTTTTATCTGCAGAATCAACCCTTCAGTCTAGATGTGGTGGCTAGATATGCCTGGGGTTTGGAGAATGGATAGGCACGCCTGTATCTGAATACGAGACGGGGCTCTGGTGCTTGAGCGGCAAGCTCAGAGGCAGAGGAACAATTCCTAGCTGCCCTTCCTCTTCCTCATTTTCTGATTACTGATGTTAAATGCTTCTGATGAGTTAGGTAGCCCAGGTGGTTACACCCAGAGATGAATGCAACTTCCTGTATCAATGTTAAGTGGAGTTAACTATATGGTCTTACAGAAGTTGGCAACTGGGGCCGTAGTGGAGCTGAACACTTTTTAACACGAGTCGTGTTTAAATTTCTTCATCTTAACTTTTTCATTTATTTGATAGTTATGTGTAAAATATGACTACTTTTGATTGCATATCTAACAAGTCACAAGGACTGATGAGGTGTTCTTGCTCAGATTTAATGTTTTCAACTGAAGTGAAACTTTTCAGCATGAATCGTGTGCACTGCGGCATTGTAAGAATAGTGCAAAAGCACAAGATTTCCCAGTGGGAAATGCTGAAATGGACTTTTGCCATCTTTGTGTGACAGGGACAGCCACTTAACGCTCCTTGCGTTTTGACATACAGACATTTTGGTCTGCTTGCTTACCAATCCAGCTAGTGACTTACTGTGGATAAAGTAACGTGATGGTACTCGGTTTATCTGAACTCCTGCTGATGTCATCCCAATGATTTAAAAATCATTGAGTGGACATTTGTTGTTGGCAAGAGAAAAAGGCTATTCTTATCACAGCTCTGAAAGGCTTATGTAATGTCCGCATGGATGGACATCCTCTTTAAATCAGGATACGCAGCGCTGGAAAAGTCTGTCTTTATTTGGTTTTGGGCCTGTGACACTGAAAGTTTAAAAGTGTTATTAAAAAGTAAAAGCATGGCAGGTATTAGTCCCAGCCCTGACTCTGAGGTCAGTCAGTGTGCTAAGCCCTTGATTTGTTAAATCTGTGTAGTTTATGGAAATATAAAGACTGCTAAAGAGAAAGGCATTAGCCCTGCTTGAATCAGCTGCAATACGTTTCCTTGTGTTTCACCGTGTCATCCTGTCTTTCCACTGTGTATCTTCCAGAGTTTGTTAAAGGCTGTCATTTTTCATTGTTTTTGCTGCATTTAACCTCGAGGTGCAGTTGTTCATCCACAAACATCTGGACTGCTAGTATCATTACAGTACCAACTGACTGCCACAGAAAGAAGCTGTGAGAGGTTACAGCACCTGAGGCTCTAGGACTGTGTGCAGTTAGTTTAATTGCATCAATTAGCTTCCACGTTGCTGCCCCATCATTACCATTGTTCTGCATACTGCGGTGGCAGGGTAACCTTCTCCATATGTGCGTTACACCCCCACGAGCATGGCGCTGTCCCGTTTCACGGCTTCACAAAACCGCATCCGAGGTCTATGGAAAACCCATGTGATCACCGGAGCTTGAATCGCATGTGGTATCAACCAGTCTGGGAGTGTTGTTTGCCTGGTCTGACACGGGTGCTCATTCAGCTTGAATTGGATACACTTCTGTTACTTTGTGCTGGAAGTCGCTCTGCATAAGAGTATCTGCTGAATGAATGTAATGTAATGTAACGTCCGAGATCCTGAGCTGCAAAAAGTCCTTTCTCTGGTTCTGAATGAGGTTCGCGTTCCTCTTGTGTCTGGCATATGAGAGAGGAGTTTCGTGAGCGCCACCTCTGACACCAGGCGTCCTCCTATTCAGATTTCTCGCTCTCATTTATTCATTGCACAGTAATTGCATACCTAAACCCACACCGGTTCTAGTTTCTCGAACTGGCGTTGGGGGTTTCTTCCTATTACCTCCTAGCAATGTGGAGCGAACCAAACGAGATGGCACACTTCTGGTGCGGGAGATAAGCGGGGATGGGTAGTTATTGTGAGCGGTTAATTAAGGGATTTGGGAACTCGGGGACCCTGAGGATGCGCACTGCCACGGATTATGCTGCAGCGCTTCATTTGTTTACTCAAAGCAGACATGGTGGCCGTGTCATATATACGGCGGTGGCAGTAATGTGGACCTAATTCTGGACTTGAGATCCGTACAGAGATACTGCTGTGGTTTCGAGGGCGCATTATCCCTCCAACTCGGGTTTCTTCAAAATGTCATTCAACTTCCGATAAGCGAGATCAGACTTAATTGTGGAGACCTGTATAATGGATCTTCAGACGGCCTTATCTCGTGTTTTCATTGTCACATCTGAGTTTTGCCCGCTCACAACGCTTACGCAGTAAGAATGCCCCAAACGAGATTTGATTTGCCTGGAAGGTGAGAATGAATGATGAAATATGGAGTGCACTTGATGAGGTTTAGAGAGTTAGCCTTCTATTTTAAAATCGCTCAGTGGTTCAAAGCTTACGTTCCTTTAGCTGTCAGCCATGAAATATTAAACACTAGTATTTGCATCCCTTGATGCCAGTTAACAGTCAGAGAAGATTAAGCTCTGAGTCTGCATTGCCTCTTAGGATGCTAATCCAGTTTAGACTGTAAAACATCTAACAAGCTTTCCTGATATATGTGGATAAGTCTTCTTAAACATGTACTAATATAGCCTGTTGTGAGATTTTGGTGACACACAACTAAAAACTGAGCCTAACTACTAATATATGCAGGTTGCTAAAGCTTAAGCTTTCGAACATTCCTTCCATAGTAATTAGGTGTGATACTGAAATGACACCCCCTTCACACATGTATTTGCCTCCGTTTAGATCTGCATAGCATGACAGCATAGATGTTTCTGTGTCCAAAAGAGGCCATAAATATTTACTGAAGTCAGGCACTGGAGGCAAGGATTTTCTCCATATGCAGATGACATTTTATAATCATTTTGAAAAGCTGAGTTGCCAAGTGTTACATTTAAACATTATACTGCTGGTAGACTACATCACCAGTGTCTGAAATTTGACACACTCACTGTGCAGTTTAGGCAAAAACATTCAGCCTGTTCCATCATTCTGTAATAGTTAAAATATTCAATGTAAGACTGAGGCCTTCAAGCCTGCCACATTGTGTCCTAGTTTTTAACTTTGGTAAACACATTTAAGCAAGAGATGTGTCTCGTTTGTCTTACACACCATTTCTCCATTGTCTGAAAATGACAGCATGCCGTATCATTAGGTAAGAAATCAACTCTTGTTATGTTACTCAGAGTTAAGGACAAACTGAAATGTCGTGGGTAGGTTGCTGGGTAAAGAAAAATGCAATGTGGTAGGACACTATCAAGGTAAAAGTAAGGACAATATGTAAGACGGTGACATTTTGTCAAGGCAACTGTAAGGACAAACTGCAATGCGGTAGGATTTTATGAAGGCCAGTGTTTATTACTCAGACATTAGCAGTTTTATTATTTTGCCTTTGCTACTTCAGCATGTAGGCAGTGTGCCAGGCAAGGAGCACTGAGTTGTCTGTATCTCTGTAGGAATCCACTACTGACAACAGCCTGTCTCATTCTAATGCAGCAGTCCTTCAAAGTAAAATGAAACCTCTTGCCTCTAAGTATCAGCCCTATATTTAGCAACAGTGTGTGTACAATTCGAATGACTTGGGCCTAGATTCAGTCTAACCGCAATGCGCTTTCTCCTTAGGTCTCAGTAATGAATTTCACCAATGCAACTTTATCTGTGTGTGTGTGTGTGTGTGTGTGTGTGTGTGTGTGTGTGTTGTGGGCGGGAGGGGGGGTGGTCCACAAATATATTAAGAAGGATTTTGTAGGAAAAAAGGGAAAGAAAAACTGTAAAAGGTGCTCATAGTCATTACAGTAAGGATGATGTGCACTGCAGTTACATTGGATGTGGGTGTTGGTGTCGTGAGTATATTTAAGGTGTGGGTCCAGAGACAAAGGGTGCACAGGAACCGTGACCCTTAGACAGCAGCATGTAGTGTTTCTCCCGCTGCCTAGATGGCACTCTTACATCATCATTTTGTCCTGTTAATTGCTCTGCGAGTTGGAGATGCTTTGATCTCTTCAGAGAGGGTTCCGGAAGGCAGATGTGTGAAAGTGTGAAAGCTTTGAAAAAAGGAAGAGTGAAGAAGGACTGAATCTAGAGTGACCGCAAGCACTGCAGGGCAGGCTATGGGGACCTGAGCGCTCCCTCTTCATCTCAAACCCTTAGCGTAACGTTTGATTGCACGCACACACAATTTATGAGAATGTTAACTGTCTTACTGCATGCGCCAAAGAAGCATTTCAAGCTGAAGCTTTGCCTTTTTCTTCCCCTGAAAAATGGACAATCAAAACAAATAGGCTACTGGTAAGAAATATCTAATATAAAATCTTATTTCTACCCATGGGCCATTCATTTCATGCCATAATGTAATTTTCATGATGAGAAGAAACAGGAAAAATCCAGCCGTGTACGCAGCCTGTCGGCCCGTGTCTTTGTTGTATCACTGAAGATGATACGGTTGCAGTTTTTTTTTTTAGGAGGCTCTGCGTTTTTGGGAGTTTTTGACCCCTGCCTGTGTTGTTTGGCGCATCATGGCTTGGTATGTCGGATCTTTCCTTTCATTATGCAAACCACGATCAGATTGTGTAACAATGACTTGCCTTTGCTGTGCCACAGAGTTTTTCCTGTGACTTTCCCAGCACTGGGGGAAGAGTGCTGCAGACTGAATTTGTCACCCGGGGGGGTTTGGAACTGTGAAAGTTTGTTTGGAGGGCGCAGAATAAATAGATGTTTTAAAAAAAAAAAAAAAAAAAACAGCGAGGCCTGTTTTTGTTTTTGAAGTTTGGGATTGTAAAATAAGAGCGTTGTTGACAGGCCCAGATTTGTATGCGTACCAAGCAGGTAGAATTTACAAAGTACACACAAGATGGTGGCGCCTCAGTTCACCGCAAACTGAATTTTTAGAGTGAATCTTTTCAAAATATATTGCATTATGACATATTTTTCTTCATATATATTGTCCCAACAATGTTCTGAAAAATTTTAACGACCCCCTTGGTCATCCCTAAAGATGAATAAAAATATAACTGCAATACTGGCATCCGTAAATCTGGAGCATATCACAATAGTGCTTCAAACGGCCTTTTGAAAAAGTCAGTATTAAATATTAAACCTGGGTAGTTTGGGTTGGATGTACCAGACGTGTAAATTTAGTCTACCTCACATGAAGTCGAATAGCTTGGAAGCAACTTGGGCGGTCTAACCAAAGGACTTATATTTTGAATACGTAGATACTTTTTGCAGATGTCATGTAGCAAAATTAATTTCGTGCTGCAGCTGCACATTATTTTTAGGGACTTTTAAGAAGTATCTTTAGAAGTTAACTCGGTACTGACATTTCATTTGTTTCCTTTCTTCGATGCACATTCCATTGTTACTTGTAATCCTCAACCAATCTCTCCTGCATATCCTCCTTTTTATTTTGAGTTTTTAAAATTTACACCCCACAGCAGCACAAATGACTCAGTTTGCTTAAATAACAGTTTACAAACTTTCACTAACGGAACAATTCAGTGGGACTGTGGAAGATACTGTGTGATATTAGTCACACAATAGTTGGACATCTCTGCCTGCACTAATAATATTAGTGTTTTGAATACTCGAAAGGGAATGAGTACTGGTCGTCGAAAAATAATAAAAACAAACAAGAAATGCAATAAAATCTTCTAAATAATATTAAAGTTATTTTAAACATTTATTTTTTTTCCCTACTGCCTTTATAGCTTTGTCCACTAGTTGTTGTAATTGTACATCCTCCAAGGAGAATACAGGTGCATGCATATCATATAATGGAATTCCCCTAGAATGCAAACAACATGTTGAATTTGGCTACATCTGTTAAATAAAACATGCCTTACTAACGGTAATGCTAATGATGTGTTTTATTAGACTAGTAAGTAAACTGTAAACATTTACGATAAATATGTCTTCCCAGTCTACGTGCAAATATGTCAACCAGCAAAATATTCACCATGAAGAAAACATACACTAATTAACATTAACACATATTATGGGTTTTCTTAGACTGGAAAGTAAACTTTAAATATTTACAATAGAAATGTCTTACCTGTGTATGTGTAAATATGTTAACCAGCAAAAATATTCACCATGAAAATAACAGAGAATGCACAAAGACAAAAGAGCTTTAGAGATGAACATGAGTGTTTATCTGTAGAGCAATCAAAAATGCTGGTGTTATTGACTATATGGCTAAATCCAATGCAATTAAATTATGAAAGTTACTTAATTGTCAACAAATATTGTAAAGTGGTGTATTTTTGCTTTAACTTGTCATGCTGTGATTTCTTGAAGTGCGGACATGTTCACAGCTATTGCAGCGTACAAGTCCAAAGTGGAGATACGGTCCCTCCACAGTGGTTTCTCTGTTCTTCTTTGTAGGTGTGTTGAGCATTGGCATGTAATTTCTGATTTGTGATACAAACACTTCCGGTTTCACAGATCATGTCCAGAATTAACTCACACCCACTTCCTGTTGGACAAGTACCTAAACAAATACAGGTACAGATACAACAATAATAAACAGAGCTTAGGTTAGAATTGGCAGTAGGTAAATTAATCTTACATCTGTTGTAGTACCCACAGCCAAGGTTACTCCACCATCAGATAAACTGTTCTAAACCTGAAACAGCTTTCTTTTTAAGGGAAAATAAAAGCGTTACTGATCCACTGAAAAGGTCCAACTTAATTACTATGCCAATATTCCATATTCAGGCAGTATTTTCATTATGCTAGCAAAGGATGCTGTAACAGGATATCAGTTTCCTCTGTATAATCTCTTTTCTACACATTTTACAGAGTTAGCCTTAGTTAGCAATGAATCTCCATTTTGTTTAGGTGTTGCATAAAAGATCACTCAAAATATTTGACAGTTTTGCTTATTTCATAGAATGTGCTTGAATTGAATTGTAGCTTAATGTCAAAACTGTCTTTATCATGTGTAGACACTGTATTAAAATATCTTAAAGGGAGGCAAAATTCAAGAGGATAACTGCTACAGTTAGAAGTATCTCAAAATAATTTCAAGAAGTTTCAAGAACATTGAATTGGTTGTTTGAGAAACATGTTAATTTCCCATGGAGCAAACCATACTACTCCTGGACTGCCTCCCTCTTATGCACAATTAGCAAAGCTATCCCCTGAACATTTTTAATGTGATAAAAATTACCTCATACAGTTTGGTATGTTTAAAAGTGATTACAAAACTTAAACATAGAATGGTAGTTGACATGTTTCAGTCGCTAAGCTGACGGTCATGGCAGTGGAGTCTTGGGTGTGTCCGAGACACTCTCCCCCATTAGGCCGGGTCCTGTGAGTCTTGGCTGCGGATGGAGTCATGTGCGGAATTAGCGGCAGGAACCAGCTGTTGACCGGTAACTTTTCCACATGACCTGATGTTCACAGGCGGACGCGGGCCGCAGGGAAACCCTCGACAACGGCCGCGCCTCTGCGCGGATTAGCCTCAGCGCCTCTTCCCACAGCCCAGACGCCATGCATTTTCAGGCCAGATGTGTCCGAAGGAACCTTTCGTCACACTCCAGTACAGCGGGGCTTTTTTTTCCCTTTTTTCCCTCGCTGCCCCCATCTGGTTCTGGTGGGAATTTGGCCGGTGTTAAAAAAAAAAAAAAGAAAAGAAAAACAGGTCATTCTCAACTTTGTCCCGGTTTCTCTATTCCCCCCACCCAACACCCCCCCCCCCTTTGAAATAAAATTCAGCTGCGAATGACTGGGAGCTTCTTAATCCACCGGAGTGCAGGGGAAGGCTGGGAAGAGGGAAGGGGTCGGTGAAAGAGCAAGGCAGCCGGCGGAGGGCTTAAGTCACCACAGGATGTGCAGGCCATAAATTATTATTAATCTCTGTCTCTCCAGCAGGCTCCCCGGGCCTGTATAGGAAGTACTGCGAGACTCAGCGTGGAGAGTTAAAGCAAAAATGATTTCAGCAGACTGCCAGAAAAACCAGGCTCTGCAACCACAAATCAAGGAGTTGACTATGGGCAGAAAATAAAATAATAAGCTACAGAAGTCAAGATGATTAATTGTGGCTCTGTAAGCTCTTTTTTACATATACTACACAGAGTGGCGTCTTTGAAGTCCTGTTGATACTCAAGATTAAAGAAAGATGAAAGATTGCAGCATTTCCATACGTCTCATAATTGCGAGGCACGATGATTATGATTTGGATATTTTTAATTGCTGTGAAAATATTGCAGCTGGTCTGGTTTGTTAGAATCCTGTTTTTCCATGTTGCTTTTCAACATGTTGAGATTATCAATAACTGAGAACTATACATCTCAAGATCAAAAACAAAAGCCTTTTTGGTTTTCTGTTGGTTGCAGAATTTATTAGCTAAAACGGAAACAGATCAAGCTGCCATGATGGCTATTCTGTGCTAACTACTGAGTACCAGGGATAAAAAAAAACCAGCAGTGACGATGTGTCACTGGGCCATATGCTGTATGATTTTAATTTACTATAGGTAAGCCAGTGTTTTGAAGTTCATGCTTCAATCAACATCTAGAACGTAGGGTTATACAAATTCAACCAATTTCGACCTACCCGTCAGATGCACATAAGAGCTTCCCCTGCAGTATAATGCATTCTACTAATGGATCAGTTCATAATCAACTACTTCATTGTATGCATTGTTCCAGGTTGGAAGGTCTCAGGCCAGGTTCGCTTCGAGCAATGACATGATGTCTAACAGCACCTTTAAAAGGTCTCCTTTGCTGAAAGACAGTGATTCTGACCTCACACCCTCTCTGAAAGATAACACAGACACAGAGGTAAGTGGACTCTGATACTGAGACATACTAACTTACAAAAGTATGCCTATGTCTTGCCCTTCCTCAGCTCCCTTACCCTACAGTTACACGGACGACATTGGAGCTTATGGGTGTTCCTGGCTTGTGATTACTAGGTTACAGAACTAATAAAAATGTTGCATCATTTGTTTCAGCAACGTGTCACGCTGCCTTCACTCCCATTGGTAGTCGCCGTGTCGCATCGCTCAGTATTTGCATAAAATAGACCTCTAGTCTATTTTAGCCCTGCCTAGTTGGCTTTGCAACGGCCGTTTGTCTCTTGTCGCTGTAAATCGCCAACTCTCATTGAAAATGAATGGCAGCCGGTTTCTCTCGTGTGCCGTCCGTGTGACCGTAGGGTTAGCTGGCTTCCGATTAGTGTGTGCATCAAATTCAAGACCCTGGTGGTAACTTCCTGGGCAGTTAAGGTCACCAGATCTAATACCCCTTCAGACATTACACCCCTAAAAACGTTTTCCACTTGGCAACCTCTGGTCATTTGGCAGTTCCTTCCATTCTTGGCTGCACATCCTAAAATCGCCTTCTTTATCTCATTCCCCCCCCAGTGGTGGAATTAGTTACTTGCTGCCATCAGAGCTGTAGAATTTCTACAGCTGACAAAAAACCCACATCTGATCACCAAAGTGAAATATGATGTGTAGTGTAGCTGCACCATATCACTGTTAGTCATTAGTACGGTAGTGTGATGCATGCTAACATTCTGTTATGGATTATATTCTGGCACTGTGTAAGCACTAGGATATAAGGTAATGCTGTTCTTACAAATTATTGTTAGGCACTATGTGGGCAATAATGTAATGTATGTATGTTGCTCTTAAGGATACTTGATAAGCACTATATGTATGCTGGAATAATTTCTGCTATTTTAGCATTGTTTTTCACCGTTAAATTTATTTACTGTGTTACTGGATGTTCTTAACCTATGCCTTATTGTTCTTGTTACTTGGCTGTGCTGTATCTAATCTTGCCATGATTACTCTAGATAAAAGCCTCACTCTAATCAATTAGTCTAAAAAAGGCTGAACGTGTTTTCAATAGAATATTAATGATTTGTCATATATGTTGTACAGATTTTTTAAACCTCATCTTACTTGAATTTACACCAGTGAATACTAACTAATGTCATGTATTTTCTTCTGTTAGAAATCCATTAGTGGAGTGTGCATTTCAATGTATGCCATTTAGGTTGTACAGAATCAGTAATGAGAAATATTCCCCTTGAGAAAAAAAAAAAAATAATACTCTGTTTTCTTTTCATCTCAGAGACTTCAGAGGGAGAATGCTAAGCTGAAAATGGAGCTTGAGGACTTGCGGTAAAGCGGCATTCATTCCTATTAGCACCATTTGTAGCCCAGGATTAGGCAGTTTCTCAGTGAATTTGAAAGTCAAGAGTACAATGTCAAATATGCCAGCCAAAGTGCTGTGTTGTTTTCCCAGATGCAGAATAACCAAAAATATGCTTCCCTAACTTGATGTAAGCTTTCAGCTTTTGAAGTGCAGTTTTAGTTCACACTCAATGATTAACCCTTTAGGAACCGTATCACGCACGGGTGAGCCATACATAAGGCGTAATCCAAAAAGAATTTTTCAGTGAATTTTTCATAATGCTTGTGCTTTCAATGCTGAGGTCCATTTTTGGAAACCAGTTAAAACGCATTTCCTCTTCCCCCTGCAAATGACAATGTCTGTTTGTCACAGATGCGAGTTATTTACTGAATCACTCTTCCACATGTTTGCTTGAAAAGTAGTATCAGTGCTGAATTGCAAAGGAGGTTTGAAGTTATACTTTTTGTGTGAAGTCATTTTCAGGCATGCAGATTGACTCAGCTCTTCAAAAAGTAAAATGCCCTAGATTTAAGCACTTTGGGAGCCTCTTTTAATTCTACCAACTTGTATCATTTATTCAGAATTGTAAAGCACTATACTGGCATAACTGCTCTAAAAATCCTCACAAATAAAAGCAGTTAATTTTTCTTTTTTTCCCAGATTTATCCTTCCTCCTTGGTAAGGGAGAGGGGTTTACCTGTGAGCATTGAAAGGTTGTAAGGCAGACATTTTTTTTTCAGCAAACACTGCTCTCACTTCCTAACTGGCTTCAGGAGGGAGTCCAAGCCACCAGCAGGTGGAAAAACAAAATCTATCACCCTGATGCCTCGCAAAACACGGCCGGTCTGCCGTGTGTTTGTGTAGAGCCCGACTACATCCAGGCCTAATCGTTTGAGGAAATGTATATCAAAATTTAGCATTTCAGTTTTCCATATCATTTTTAGTTAGTACACTCTAGACTGACGTCTCAATCTGGTTCTGAAAAGAACCGTTGCAGTGTTTCTTAAGGTGCAGTAATATTTTTTCCATGCAGTGTCCTTTTAGGTTACCTTTTGGATTAACTTTTAGTTTTATGACATTTCTGGCCTGCAGATGCAATCGCATTGAGTTTGCAAATTCCCCTATATGCACCTGTTGAAATTAACATCAGTTAGTGAAGCTGTCACTGACGAATACGCAAGCCAGGCAGTTTAACTGTTTGCTCTTCAATCTGAAATAGGGTGTAGTCTTGATTTCTGCTGTTGGGGAAATTATTGTGCTCTCTTTCTACAAGGGCCCAGTACCAGCAGTTGCTAGAGGAAGGGAAAGAAGAGACATTTGATGAGAGGAGAGTCAATCTGTTGAAGGCTCATGTGATGCAGCTGGAGAGACAGGTAAAAGTTATAATAATCGAGAAGGTACATCACAAGAGGTGACATGTACTATCTGCGCCAACCCATAACTCACTCCCTCCCTGCCTACCTCTGTCCCATCTCCCTGCCCCATTCCCTTAAACCATTATAGACCAACTCCAATAATGTGTGTAGTTTAAATGCATATGAATGGTAGGCAGTCCAGCAACCATGTCTTCAGGTTATATCATCTGACACCCCAGATACTATTGCACAGTTTTATTTTATTTATTTTGATTTTATAATGGTGGCTCTTATGGGGTAGACCTGATCAGTGTTTATTTTCCTGAAATACTCTATTGAGAACCTGTGCTGGAGGGGCTTATGGGAGGAAAAAACAGCACAGTTGTTTTGTTTGATCACTGGAGCAACCTTAAAGAAGGGTTTGCAGGGAAGTTTGAACTTCTTGTGTTGGCAAATTCAGAGAGGCATCGGCAAAGGTCCTTTATTTCAAAATAAAGGAATAAAGAAATAAAGAAAATATTCCCTGTATGGACAACAGAGGTCAAAGACGACCATATATGTTAAATTTAATCTTCTGTTCTAGCAACCAACAACAACAAAATCTACACTGGATACAGTAACCGTAGCAACGGTCTTGACATAAATTGCTTGCCCATTTCAGTGGATAAATGTTATTATGGAGATATAAATAATGAAACTAGAGCTGTAGCTGTGTGACTGAAGACCAGAGAGCTCAGTGTTTGTTTAGATGTTAGACTGCAGTAGAGCATGTGAGTTCAGTTTATCACCAAATCTACCCTTTCCAGTATTGCCAGTTGTTGGTGAGAATAAAATGCAATTTGTAGTCCAGACTTCAGTTTGTACTTAATCAGGTTTGACCAGGAGCCTGCTACTGAAATGACAGAGAAAAGAATACATAGAGAAGAAGTGAAGGATGCACTGGATATCACAGAATGAGCTGTTAGCCTCCTTGTGAAAGCTCCTGCCCCCCTGCCCGCCCCCACAAGGCCCCCTTCAATGCCGCTCAGACGGTGGTTAACAAACATGATTATAATTCAGACTCCTGTTGACTCAAACGAGCCACAGCTCCAACTGCCAAATTCAGCAACCCAGCACTGCCCAGTGTTCGTACAGTAGCCACTGCGTTGTTGCCATCTATTAATAATCAAGAATATTACACTTTTACAGCAGAAATTTTCCAGCATACTGTGGTGATATTCTTCCTGCTCAGACAGTGCATCAGCTGCATTTCTTCAGGATTTACCACTGTCTTTGTGAGCAATAGGCATCTTCAACAGAGATATATGCATTCAGTTCAATGTTCTTACATTACAAGCACAGACATTGTAAATGATCATTGTGAGTAGAATACATTCTCTATGCAGAAAATATTCTGCACAAAGAATGTAGAATACATTCATTTAGTTTCGCTGTGTAGATTAATGAAGGCTTCTCTATAGGCCTTGGCTGTTATTCTGTTTGGGAATGTATGTATAAAATGTAAATGCATTTATTAGGGCCTTGTTTTATTAACTCTTTCAGGTTGTTCTCCTGTCTGAAGGATTGAGTTCCCAGACGTGCCGTTGTCTGGAGGTGGAAAATGCTCTTGAACCCCTCACAGACACCCTGAGGTTTGTCATATTGCAATATTGCCTGTTGTGTAAAGCTGTATGATATTAAAGCAATACGGGTCCAGAGGGCTTGGTGTGGTTATGAATATTTGCATTGCTAGGCATTTTCAGATCTTGCAACCCCAAGCTGTGGCAGTGTTCATTGCATAAAGACCACAACCTTACTCAGATGTTCTGAATATATCAGAAAGATGAAAAACATTAGAAAATAATACTTGTGTGAACAGTTAATACATTTCTACCATAGTGTATCAGCTGTAAACTATTTATAACCATCTTACTATATGGGCTTATTTGAAAAGTTATTAAAAACAATATAGTCCAAATCTTCAGGTTTATTGAACATTAGCTGGCTTGGTAGAGCACAGAGTTAAACTGATCTACAGTGGGTATAAAAAGTCTATACACCCTTATGAAATTGCAGGTTTTTGAAATGTAAAGACAGAAATAACAACAATGTAAATGTCAGACTTTTTCCATCTATAATGTGGTCTTCCAGCAAGCAAAAATCCAGAGAAAAAACAAATAGTTAATTATTAGGAACATTTTACATAAAAAACTACAACACTCTGATGCATAAGTCTGCACACCCTTTCATAATGGGGCCTCTATCTGTGTTCAAAGTTAACCAATCACATTCAAAATCATGCCTGTAGGTAAAATAGCATATACCTGTCATCAATGAAAGTGATTCTGATTAAATCCAGATTAAAGTCAGCTGTTGCTGTAGGATTTGCTTGAATGTTTGGGGTTGCATCCTACTGGGAGAGCCATGATCCGCAAAGAGTTGCCAAAGAAACTGCGAGAGCTAATTGAGCTAATAACTCAATAATGAGGCTACCTATAGGCCAACAGCAACACTGAAGGAGCTACAGGAATTTCTGGCAGGTACTGGTCACTCCTTGTACAGTATGTGACCACCATCTCTCTTCTGCACATGTCTGGGCTATGGGGTAGGGTGGCAAGACAGAAATCCTTTCTTACAAAAAGGAAAATCCAAGCCGTCTAAATTATGCCAAAATATTCATTCAGTCACCCCAAACCATGTGGGAAAATGTGCTGTGGTCTGATGAGACAAAGGTTGAACTTTTCGGCCTAAATTGTAAAAGATATGTTTGGTGCAAAACCAATAAAGCTCATCATCCAATGAACACCATACTGACTTTGAAGCATGGTGGTGGTAGCATCATGCTTTGGGGCTGCTCCTCTTCAGCTGGGTCAGGGGCTCTTGTCAAGATAGATGGGATAATGAATAGCTCCAAATATCAAGATATTTTGGCACAAAACCTGCTGGCCTCTGTCAGAAAGCTGAAGATGAAGAGGAATTTCACATTGCAACATAACAATGACCCAAAGCACACATCCAAGTCGACCAAGGCATGGCTTCAGAAAAGGAAAATCAAAGTCTTGGAATGGACCAGTCAGAGGCCAGACCTCAATCCCATCGAAAACCTGTGGAATGACCTAAAGAGAGCTGTACACAGGAGATCCCCTCGCAATTTGAAGGAACTTGAACTTTTTTGCAAAGAAGAGAGGGATAAAATTCCAAAGTCTAGATGTGCAAAGTTAATAGAGACCTATTCACAAAAACTTGCTGCTGTAATAAATGCAAAAGGTGTTTCCACAAAGTATTAGTTTGGCGAGGTGTGTAGACTTATGCAATCAGGATGTTGTAGTTTTTTTTTTTTTTGTTTAACATGTTCTTAATAATTAACTCTTCTTTCTTCCTCTCGATTTTTGTTTGTTGGAAGGTCACATTAAAGATCAAAAGAGTCTGACATTTATGTTGTTATTTTTGTCTATACATTTCAAAAATCTGCAATGTCATAAGGGTGTGTAGACTTTTTATATTCACTGTCGCTATATAATCTTAGATACTTATGTCAAGCTTATGTTAGCTGGTAGGCTAGTTCCTAAATATTCTTCAAATGTTGTATTTTGTACTTATCAGGCTTAAGTATTGCTATTACAAAATACAAATGCTAAAAAGGCTCCTAATTTCATTAGAAGTAGTAGTAGTAGAATCTTTTGACAGTGTTTTTCGTAATGGGTACTGCACTATCAAGATGAGATGCTTTAGATGTTTGCTGGTATATTTGTCGTGAACCATCTGTATATTTATGAATACCAATAGACATACTCTCTCTAGTCCCACAGATGTTGTGATTCTTGTAGATTTTAGGTACACTAACTGCTTTGGAAATGTCTGTCAACAATGTATTGTACTGAAACGATCCCATTGGCAGAATTGCGAACCTTACTGTATGTTTTTATTCTCCATGGAGTGGTGATAGATGGTAGGTGGATTTTCAGGTAGATGTGAGAGGCACCTTTCAAGAGATACCGCAGGACAATTGCCTACTTGTGTGAGCAGAAATGTATGTTGACTTTTCCTCTTTTGCATCATTTAGGTTTTTTAGGTTCCTTCTCGAATGGCATTGTTGCTTTTTTGCCTGTTTCAGTCAGTTATTACATTAAATGATTTGGCTTTTCTTTTTTTTCCTCTTTTCCCCAAAGTGAAAGCGAATGTCAAAGTTGTGAACATTGATACGATTCGCGAGATAATGTGATAATGCCCTTATCATGAATATTGTTACGATATAGATGCATATTGACCAATGAGCAAGCAGGACAGGAGCCATCCCTTTTCTGCACCATGCTGCAGTGAACCAGAGCATGCAGTATGTGAGTTCCAGCGAGCTAGATTTTTCCATTTGCAAGGCAGATGTTTTTGTGGTGAGTGACATGCTCAGCCGTCAGTTTTTCTGTTTGTGGGGCCCCGTGAGGTATTTCATGCAGATAAAGTAGCTGTTAAACTTGTTGTGATAGAAATCTAGTCGTTGTCAGAAATATTACATGCAGGATCCCAGTGGAGCATACCCTATGTAACTGAAAAGGTAAAAATAATGAAAAAGTAGTCAGACTATATTAAGCTGGTTCCTGATATTCATTAAGGTTTCTGTGGAATAAGTCAATAAGCTCTTGTCCAACCAAGCACATCTTTTTTTTTTTTTTTTTTTACCCCCAGTTAAAAGCCCAAGGTACCCCTCGGAGTTTGTGTGCTTTGAACTAAAATTGATTCGGCGAAGTCGTATAGTGTCGGCTGAGCGAATGTTTATTTACTCCCGGAATAGCTCAAAGAAGCCTTGTGGTGTGTCCCTCGCGGTGCTTCCTCTGGACACAACGCCCTTATTGAGAGACGGCCGTTTCCTCAAACGCCTCGAAGCGATCGCACCTGTTCCCTGTCAGTGGCTTTGAGAGCGTTTCCTGTGACAGAGTGAAGGAGCGGCAGTAACACCTGGCCCTCTCCGGGCTGGGCTGCCGCTCTCCCACAGCAGCAGATGACAGTGACAGGCTGCAGCTGAGGCCGGGCTCCTGCGCCCGTCTCTCTCTCTCTCCCCGGCAGCGATGAACCTGCCCGATACGAGAGGGTAATCTCTCCTGCCCCCGAGAGCTAAGTGGCTGTTGTTGCGCTGCTGATCCACTTATCACAGGGATTACGGCACTTCGGCCCGACGTAATTTAATTTTATTACACCTTGCGGATGCAAAGCACTCCTTATTTTTTTTCACTCTTCTCATTGATGGAGCTAAGTGTTGGCTCGGGCTCTGAACCAGCGTAGCAAAGTGGCAAAGCTTAGGCCTGGCTCATATTTCCACAAAGTGTCTCTGTTTAACTGAAAAGGGTAAGGATTGATTTGACTCAATAGCTAAAGGTTTCAAACACTGAAACATTATTTTTCAACTGCAGACTCATCTGTAGATCTAATTTCTATACAGACAATGTTTGGTTATCTTGTTTCAATCTAGAATGTTTCGCAGGTATTTTCAATGAAAGTCAAAATTAAGTAACTTTCTGCAGAGGAGTTGGCTTTGACTATCATCCAAACCCTCTCTCTTACCCCTATACAGTAATAGCGTCTGTGTAAAATAAAAAAAAGTTAGCTGCGGTCCAGTAAACTTCAGTTCTCCAAGGTAACGTCTTGCTTCTGAAAAATGTCTGGTACTAAAACAGATGTGCACTTGGTGTCTGGACACTGTTATTGCTCAATAACACAGTCATAGTTTCACCTTTTTAAAAATGGAATTTAACTACACCGTTTGTGTGACTGTCTTGCTTTCAGCATGGTTACAGAATTGGAATTAGATTAGATAAACTAGAAGTTTGCAAATTCAAATCCTGGATAACGCACTATGGTTGTACAGTGCTGGCCAAAAGTATTGGCACCCCTGCAATTCTGTCAGATAATGCTCAATTTCTCCCAGAAAATGATTGCAATTACAAATGTTTTGGTAGTAATATCTTCATTTATTTTGCTTGCAATAAAAAAACACAAAAGAGAAAGAAAAAAAAGTCAAATCAAGTATCAATTTACACAAAACTCCAAAAATGGGCCGGACAAAAGTATTGGCACCCTTTGAAAAATCATGTGATGCTTCTCTAATTTGTGTAATTAACAGCACCTGTTACTTACCTGTGACACATAACAGGTGGTGGCAATCACTAAATCACACTTGCAGCCAGTTAAAATGGATTAAAGTTGACTCAACCTCTGTCCTGTGTCCTTGTGTGTACCACATTGAGTATGGAGAAAAGAAAGAAGACCAAAGAACTGTCTGAGGACTTGAGAAGCAAAATTGTGAGGAAGCATGGGCAATCTCAAGGCTACAAGTCCATCTCCAAAGACCTGAATGTTCCTGTGTCTACCGTGCGCAGTGTCATCAATAGGTTTAAAGCCCATGGCACTGTGGCTAACCTCCCTAGATGTGGACGGAAAAGAAAAATTGACGAGAGATTTCAACGAAAGATTGTGCGGATGGTGGATAAAGAACCTCGACTAACATCCAGACAAGTTCAAGCTGTCCTGCAGTCCGAGGGTACAACAGTGTCAACCCGTACTATCCGTCGGTGTCTGAATGAAAAGGGACTCTATGGTAGGATACCCAGGAAGACTCCACTTCTGACCCAGAGACATAAAAAAGCCAGGCTGGAGTTTGCTAAAACTTACCTGAGAAAGCCAAAAACATTTTGGAAGAATGTTCTCTGGTCAGATGAGACAAAAGTAGAGCTTTTTGGGAAAAGGCATCAACATAGAGTTTACAGGAAAAAAAACGAGGCCTTCAAAGAAAAGAACACGGTCCCCACAGTCAAACATGGCGGAGGTTCCCTGATGTTTTGGGGTTGCTTTGCTGCCTCTGGCACTGGACTGCTTGACCGTGTGCATGGCATTATGAAGTCTGAAGACTACCAACAAATTTTGCAGCGTAATGTAGGGCCCAGTGTGAGAAAGCTGGGTCTCCCTCAGAGGTCATGGGTCTTCCAGCAGGACAATGACCCAAAGCACACTTCAAAAAGCACTAGAAAATGGTTTGAGGGAAAGCACTGGAGACTTCTAAAGTGGCCAGCAATGAGTCCAGACCTGAATCCCATAGAACACTTGTGGAGAGATCTGAAAATGGCAGTTTGGAGAAGGCACCCTTCAAATCTCAGGGAGCTGGAGCAGTTTGCCAAAGAAGAATGGTCTAAAATTCCAGCAGAGCATTGTAAGAAACTCATTGATGGATACCGGAAGCGGTTGTTCGCAGTTATTTTGTCCAAAGGTTGTGCTACCAAGTATTAGGCTGAGGGTGCCAATACTTTTGTCCGGTCCATTTTTGGAGTTTTGTGTAAAATGATAATTGATTTAATTTTTTTTTCATTGTCTTTTGTGTTTTTTCATTGCAAGCAAAATAAATGAAGATATTACTACCAAAACATTTGTAATTGCAATCATTTTCTGGGAGAAATTGAGCATTATCTGACAGAATTGCAGGGGTGCCAATACTTTTGGCCAGCACTGTACACTTGACTAAGGAGCTTAACCTGAATAGTTGATATGTAAAAATGGTGTGTTAAACAAACATATGTTATGGATGTTGCTTTGGATAAAGATACCAGCTAAGCAAATAATTAATAATCCAGCAAATCTGGATGTATTGGAGAATATGTGAAGTATGAAAACAATGCTGGGGGAAAACCTATGTAAGTAAACTGTAAAAAAACTGTTTCACATAGTTAGTATTTAAATGATTGTCACATCCAATTCAGATTGTTTTGTTAGGGTTGGTTCTTTAACAGTGGATGGCTCTGTCCTCCTTCCTTATGAGCATTGAATATACTCATATTCATTTGTGTCTCAGGTCTCTGCTCAGCGTGGCCAGTCCCTCGCCAGAAGTCTCCATTTCGAGGGCGGAGCTTGCTCACCTGATTGAGATGTGTGCAAACGTTAGGCAAAAGCTGCACAAGAACAACAAGGTAATGGCTGCTGGGAGGCGAGTTCTCAGCTCCCCTTTCGATTATCGAAAACTGCTAACGTGGGCATTAGTTTTCAGAGTAGGGAGCCGCACTAGAGTCCCACAAGGTTTACAGCTATCTTTTGATTTATAACATCTTAACACCCGAAACATTGAGTGACTTGACATCCCCTCCAAATAATGACTGCAGTTAAATTAAATGACACTAAACGCCAGCAGCTCCTGTTGCCCTTGAGGACTGCAGTTTGCTTGTCCCTGCTTTAGGACATAACGCACAGACACACTCACACACACAGACACAAACACACACACACAAATACACTCGCACACACACAAACACACGCACACACACACGCAAACACACACACACACGCACACACACACAACTGCATTTGTGTTCCCCTCAAACTATATTTGTTGTGCTGAACTACTATAGTCAGCTCAGTTTGCATGTACATTATGCACTGCACTATGGGTTTATCTCACTGAAGGAGAAAATATGGCAAGGGAGCCTCATATTTCTCTTCATGCTCATGAGGTTGATCTATAGATATAAAGGCGTGTGGCTCATTAGATTATAGCTGGTTTGTGATGAAATGTTTTAAAGCAGGTTATTCAGAAATTATCATCAGTTATTTCCACTTCAGTCATCCTTGTTTTTTTTTTTTGGTCTTTTAGTGTGCTTTGCAACAGTACTCATAACTGAAGTGCGACAAAAGCACCCCAGTTTTTCTTTTTTTATTGTTATTTGTTTGATAAATTGGTGCCCATCTTTATTCAAGCACCAGCGCCTAATGGATATTGTGGCACTTGAACCTCGCACAACCCCGTCACTGTGTTACAGCTCGTGGCTTTCTGTTTTCATCCCCCAATTACCCAACGCATTCGTACCGTTCATTCCTGAGTGGCCTCTCCCGCCGTCTCTCCCTGGCTTGATTTCATAATAATTTGTGCCCTGATTTATGTTGGACAGGTTGAAACGCTGCTGAGAGTAGCACACATAATATCCGTAATTGATGTAATTACATAAACCATCTGTGGCGCTTCAAACAATGAACCGTAAACATTGTTGCAAGGCAAATCACGGGAGACGACTGCCGGATCAAGTGGCTGTGGATGGGGCTTGTGTAAAACAAATCTGTCTCGGGCATCCAAAAACAGCAATTCACTTTTATCTCCCTCGCCGCTTGGGCTCTAGTGTTTATGAAGCTATTTGGTGGCCTTTGCGCAAAGTGGCGGCGAATGCGGACTAGATACATTATTTTGTTACTCCTGCTAATTATGAAAGAGTCCCCTCTTTCCCTTCACTGCTCTCCGAACAATGCGGAACAATGTGGTTTTGACTTACCAGATTATAAAATTTACAGTCCTCGTAATTTAATTAAAGGGCTTGTATTTCTCGTCCCTAACAGGCTGTCCTATTTGGGAAATGCAATTAAACTGGAATCGAAGCTCATGAGGTTGATCTATAGATATAAAGGCGTGTGGCTCATTAGATTATAGCTGGTTTGTGATGAAATGTTTTAAAGCAGGTTATTCAGAAATTATCATCAGTTATTGTGGATTTGCTTCTGCGGCTTCTTATGATAGACACCATTATGTTGGGCACTGGAGAAGATGGTACACCATGTGTGTCTAATGCACGCGGGCAAGAAGCTGTGTTGTGTCCTGGTTGTAAAGTGAATGAAAAGGCCAGTGATCCTTCAAGTCTCAGCAGTGTATAATTTTAGGGTCAGAGAACAAAGGCTGATTACCACCATTAATACAGTGTATGGATTTCCTGCAAGCAGTAATGGGGGGTAGTCTTAGCTGGGACATTTGTTGTCCTCTGAATTATATTTTTGGTGTGGTTATCACACTGCATCTTGCTGTAATAGTTCCCCCTTTGCTCCCCTGTTGAAAAGAAGGCCAAGGATGATGCAACACTTATATCTGCAAGATAATAACATGCCACAATGATAGAAAGTCCCGTTAAGTAATAGCCAAGGTGTTATTACACGCTTTATCATTTGCTTGCTCAAAAAACAATTTTGTATGCCTGTCAGGCCAAAGTAATGGGATCATTCCGAGACACGGGCTGCTTTGTCGCAGGCGCCCGCTCGCGTCAAGGGGGAAATGTTTCATATCTCAGGATAGGCCGCACTTCATTTCTCTTCCGTTTTCATTTCCCGCTCGGCGGAAGACTTCAGAGGGTAGTCGGGATTGTTGCGAAAAACACTGTGAAATGTGCATGAAATCCTGCCGAGGAGCTACGTTTCGCCCGCAGCACTGCCTGGTACTGCGTTCAGTCTGTTTCTGTGTCGGAAGCCTCAGCCTTACCCGCGGCACGTGTGCTTGTGTACTACGCTCTGCGTTGGTCGGGTTTTTTTGGAACAGCAAGACCCGTTTTTAATGTCTATTTGTCAATTGCAGGTGGTTCACACACGTTTTTTTTCTTCCAAATACGTAATTAGTGCATAATCCCCTTCCGTGTGATCATTTTAAATTTACTGCAGTGCATAGTAGACATAAACCTTTGGCGGAGGGGCCAGGTTGCCTGTTAATTTAATCAAACCTGGTAAGGTTGCTACTTAACAGGCTGAGTGAATTGGTTTCCGGAGATGGAGCTGAGATCTGACTCTCCATTCAAAGTCAAACATGCACCATTGCAGGTACATGAAAGAGAATGATTTGCTGTAAAATGGTTATTTATTTATTATATACTGTATTGCATGTTCCTAAGATTATTGTCAAACAAAAAAAAAAAAAAAAGAAATTGGTATGAGGAGTGTTCATAACAGTGCTAACGTGATGACCTGTAATCTTGATTATAGCTTGATTACAAAAATTGTGAAAAATGTATTGAAGATTTCCACTTCAGTCATCCTTGTTTTTTTTTTTTGGTCTTTTAGTGTGCTTTGCAACAGTACTCATAACTGAAGTGCGACAAAAGCACCCCAGTTTTTCTTTTTTTATTGTTATTTGTTTGATAAATTGGTGCCCATCTTTATTCAAGCACCAGCGCCTAATGGATATTGTGGCACTTGAACCTCGCACAACCCCGTCACTGTGTTACAGCTCGTGGCTTTCTGTTTTCATCCCCCAATTACCCAACGCATTCGTACCGTTCATTCCTGAGTGGCCTCTCCCGCCGTCTCTCCCTGGCTTGATTTCATAATAATTTGTGCCCTGATTTATGTTGGACAGGTTGAAACGCTGCTGAGAGTAGCACACATAATATCCGTAATTGATGTAATTACATAAACCATCTGTGGCGCTTCAAACAATGAACCGTAAACATTGTTGCAAGGCAAATCACGGGAGACGACTGCCGGATCAAGTGGCTGTGGATGGGGCTTGTGTAAAACAAATCTGTCTCGGGCATCCAAAAACAGCAATTCACTTTTATCTCCCTCGCCGCTTGGGCTCTAGTGTTTATGAAGCTATTTGGTGGCCTTTGCGCAAAGTGGCGGCGAATGCGGACTAGATACATTATTTTGTTACTCCTGCTAATTATGAAAGAGTCCCCTCTTTCCCTTCACTGCTCTCCGAACAATGCGGAACAATGTGGTTTTGACTTACCAGATTATAAAATTTACAGTCCTCGTAATTTAATTAAAGGGCTTGTATTTCTCGTCCCTAACAGGCTGTCCTATTTGGGAAATGCAATTAAACTGGAATCGAAGCTTAGCACTTCAGCACGGTATATGATCTATCACAGTAATTATTGGTGCTGTCATCAACTTCTATATATTTTTTTACGTTTTCATATATCATAACGGGTAGGGTTTTAGCATAGAAAATCTTTTTATAAATGTGATGGGCAGGATGTGTGCAATTATTAATAGATCATGAAAATGTTTACAGTTGGTGCAATAAATCATAGAAATGCATACACTTAGATGAAGGTCATGCATTGCACAGTTGGTTTGGAAAGTGACATAAAAGTTTTATTTGGGGGATGAACTGAAATTGGGGTATATTTTGTTTCAGAAACGACCACAGATTTTGAGTGGGCATGAGGTTTCTTCACTTGGGCTGTGGGCAGTGAACTTTAAATATTGAGGTAGCTAGCCAACTAATCGGCTACACTGTTGTTGCTGGGGAAAACCGTGGTCCATTGTACATGTTGCAGCAACACCTTTTCATCTGGACAAACAGGATTTAACTTCTTCTTCCAAAAACAGGAAAAAAAAGTAACTGTGTATGAAAAGAATGATGTTCTTACTAAGTGATGTTCCTCGCTGTCCTGTCTGCAAACTCAACCTTGGCAGGCACCTCTGTCATCTCCACACAATCCTCATTTTTCAGGCTTGTTGTCTACCCACTAAGGTAGTAATTGTGTTGTCAGCACAAAAGGACCACGTTGTGTGAAAACTCAGAAGTGAACCTCAGAAATAATCAAAGAGAATTCCAAACATGCTCAGTTTTTTTTTTTACTTGCAAGAGTGAGGAGTTATTTGCAAGCTCTTTATTTGTTTATTTATTTATTTATTTATTGCATTTTTTTCCTGCCAATTTCAAATTGCACTGGCAATTTTTTTGTGGCTTTTTGCTCGCTTGTAGAAAGAATTTTGAAAATGTTCACATTCTTTGCATCTCATGGCATCTGTGACCTTCATAACAATTTTTTACCCATAATTATAATTCGCAGATGCCAGAGATCAGCTCATAAATAATTTGCAAAGTGTGAAATCCATGCAAGGAGGCATTATGGAGGGCTGTTGCAATTACAGTGTAAACGGTAATCTGATGTGGTTTCAGACCAGATCTGAGTGAGCAAGCACCTGAAGTGGTTTGAAGAGTAGACTCAGAGGGCAACTTTAAAGAGGATTGCAGCTCTCCTGTGCTGTTAATGGTAGGTAGCTCATCACTGCGGGGCCAGTGATCAATAGGAATTGTCCCCTCCCAAGGGGCCATGGAAGGGAGGAGCAGACAGACAGACAGACAGACTACCACAGGCTGAGTGGTAGTGGGAGTGAACAGAGAGGCTGAGATGAAGGTTTGGGTGCATAATAACAGTACAGTTGAGTGATTAATATGTTGTTAGACAATTGAAACTAATGTGGTCTCCAGCTTGGTAGTAATTTGGTTGGTGGTGAGGTTACGGGGTTGCATTATGGCTTGTTAATTTGTCCTCCGAAAGTTTGATGAACAAATGGACTTTATTCAAAAGGAAACAGAGAGCTTAAGAGTAAGTAAATGTTTTAGTTCCACAGCTGAATGTTCATACAGTGATGCATGTACACTAGATTGCCACTAGGGGTGCACTATGACTGGGACCATTTACATCCTGTGTAAGTTTTTAACTGTGATAATAACATGCAGCGAGCTGTGTTGAGCCTCATAAGAGAACATGTGGTCTTTGTTTTCACGGCTTATTAAAGATGGTCTGTCTCTATTTATTACCATTCAAACTCTCAAAGAGCCATCCATCATCGTCTGAAACACATGCATGCGGGGATTCTCAAAGAGGCCGCATACTTCACACTCAGACAGTGTAGTAATCCTTATTACTTAGCGTGTGCATGGGTGAGTATGAGTGCATATGTGTGCAGTGAGAAGGTATAGTTTATTTCTTCATGGTATTACAGTGCATAGAATATTAAGTGGAGTATCTGTAGGAGACAGTATTTACCACATCACATTATCAACAGAATATTCAGCTTTAGATGAGAGTATGAGAGCATATGACACAAACTGTCTGCTCCTTGTTAGATGAGAGAAAAAATAAGACATAAACAAGACAAGACAACAGCTAGAGCCAAAAGTATATGCAGAAATGTAAGAATATAACACTGATACTCCACCAAAAGGTTCTTTGCTGCAAAGTATGTTATCTATGTGAGGTAACAAAGTTATGGATCTTTGGTATTCTGCAGGATGGATCTGTGTAAAGACAATCCAGATATTTACTTTAAAATCTAATGATAATGCAGCCATAGCAAAACAAAATATTATTTCGACAGGTACCGCACCCCTCATTAACAGTAAATTGGTTTGATGTAAAACAGGTGTCAAGTAAATATGAACAAATTAGTTGATTAGTGGCTGTTGTAATGACATTTACATTTACATTTATTTATTTAGACATAATGCTGCCCTTGATTAACTGAACCTTAGCTTCAGATTAGACCAATTTGAGTCATTTACAATGCATTTCTCTGGTAGAAGGAATAACATCATGATGGGATTTAGCACTGAATCCTAACAGTTTCTACAGCGGGGTAGTACCAGGCCGAAGCTGTTTCACATTGCCTTGCCTGAGTCCTTATTTGGTGAGAGGCTTTCTCTGGGGCTGTGGCTGAGACGCCCATCTTTCGCCATCTGGTTTTCATCAGATTAATGTTATGGCTTGTTAAAGTCACACGCTGCGTCAAAAAGACCGCAGATTTGTATCGGGACCCGAAAGAGGAACAGTTTTTATGTGATAAGAGATTGCCAGGATTACAGCCATAATCCATTAACAAGGAAGCAAGTGTGACATTTTGAGTGGCCTCCGTCAATGTTGAGCAGCAGCTAAGACTCAAGTGTGATTATTACATGTAATAACTGTAAGGGCGTAATATATGAGGCCTTTGTGACACGTTCAAGAGGTATTGTTGTGTATGATGTGTGCATTATGCTTTAGGCCTCTTCACTCTTACTGCAGTATACTCTGTTGATTATTTTATTTAGACAACATTATATAGCTACAGAATTATCAGAGATTTAATTTAATATGTTGTGTAAACAGCAGAAAAGAACAAAACAAAACACTTACTAAAATTTGTCAAAGTTAAGGTCAAAGAACTTTTTGTTAGCCTGAATACAAGTTTTAGTTCCATTTCATTTACTTACTGATGGCCTAACCCAAGTTAAAAATGCAAAATGGAAGCATAAGAAATGTATGTTTATGAAAACACTGTTCCTGCAGTTAATGGTGTCGCATTTAAAAAAAAATAAAAAACCCTCAAAAAGAGGATAGAAGCGTGAAAGCTTTTAGATACTCGGTGCAGTTTTCCGAGATCAAATCAAGAGATCGCTCATTTGATGTGGTCGTGCGCAGCAGAGACTGCTGTTCAACATGCCACTAATGGCCGCATATGACGGCTGACGTTGCCGGTGCGGAATTTGCACGGCAATTCAAGCCAGCAATTTGTCCTTTGTTACTGAGAAACAACCAGAAATAAAAAAAATATAATAATTTGAAACGGTCTGTGGGGGATCCACAGCTGTCTACCAAATATCTCAATATGTTGGGAATAAAGAGAACTCTGCATAGATAATGACCTCATTCTCACAAAAAGAGAAATTATTCACTTCATGCGTTAGAAAAAAAGGGGGAAAAAAACGGTTTCATTGCTCCATTTGCCTGGAGGGTCTAAAAGTTCAGGAATCTGGGATGTTCCCTTCCACCATGAATGCACACCCTGTCCTCCCCAATTAGAGCAACGTCTTCAACTGTCCCCGCTTGCTGCCTAATTGTGAGGCTGGCTCATGTTTACATATAAGTGAAGAGAGAGTCCCACAGAGTTTGAAAGAGGCGACTGCCGAACATGCTCCAAGGCTTCCGTTTATCCAGGGCTAATTTTCTGACGCGGTTAAGCCACCGTCGGGCAGCCGTGCGGGTGGAGGCCCCTCCGGCACAGGATCCGCGAGGAAGGTCGAGGGTCGGAGGTTAACGGAGGGGTCAGGTGAACGCGTGTGCCTGAGAACCGCAGATAGCAGGGGGAGAGGCGATTTCTCCTGATAAGGAGCAGGGCTTTCGAGGGCTCGGCTGCAAAAAACGTAATTGCTGGTAGTAACTGCTTGTTCACAGAACCCCACCCCCCAATCCCCCCCCCCCCCCCCCCCCCCGCAGCCTGTTCAGGAAGTGGTCAGAGACGGGCCTGCTCTTGAACCTCAACAGATCCCCGGCTCACAGTGCAACACTCCACAGCCTCTGCCTATGGATCAGTGTAATTACTGCGCTCAGCCCACTGGGTTATTGGTTTAAAGAATGTCAGACGCGTATATCAAACCCAATTTGTTCCTCGGCCTGAGGTCACTCTTCCTCCACTCTGCCTCGCCAGCTTTTACAGGAACGTCAATACAGCCGGATGGCTATTGCGTCTTCTTTCTGAATCATCTGTTTGCTTTGTCTCTCATTTCTGTTTGGTTTGAAAACAGCACAGTATGTGTTGGCGGATTCGTTAGCCTACTGTGTATGCTATCAGTTACTAAACTTAATGCACATAATCCATTCTTGAAGTATTTGATTGTAGCTTTAAGGTTGTTTATACTTTTTTGTCTCTTTTTTTTGATTTTCTGAAGGCATTTGTGATGGTCTCGATTACTTACCGTAAGATGTTTAAAGAAATGCCTATTTGAACCTTTCAAAAAATATTGTTGTTGAAGTCAGACCTCTCTCAGTGTTTTCTGGATCTGCCATATGCATGCATTTATGTACTGTATTTTGCAGTTCTCTCAGTTTCATTCTGCCAAATGAATCTGTCCAGTCACCAGTCAAGAGGCACGTGACTGTAAGGACACACTGCACCTCCGTTCATCCGAGCCGGTCTCCTGCGCGGCTGCCCTTTTGCCACCTGGTGCCAGAAGATGTCACCAAATGGCAGTTTAAAAAAAAGAAAGAAATGGCATGATGGCAACTGATTCTCGTATCCTCGAAACACACCCCATGCGTGAGTAATATACCAGCTATAAAATTAAAAACACGTTATATTCGCAACCATGGAAAAACATGGTTTACTGCATGTAAACCACAAGAGCATTATAAACTGGTCTAGCAGGAGCAACCCGTTTGTAAAACATGGAAAAAAGTGGTTTCTGTCACATGTGGCATTACTGCCATTGTTGATAAAATTAGATGGTGAAGTTAAACAAAGTTACAAGTAAAGTACTACAGGGGTGGTCTTATAATATTCTAGTACATATTGTGTTTAATGTCCTTTGCAGATGAACATTCTGTGTAAATACCCAGTTCAGCATTAGAATTAGCATAATACGAAGATGCCATCCTGTGATATTCATCTGGACATGGGCCTCTGTTCAGTTTAACGGTGATGGACTTTGTCCCAAGCTTTGAATAACAAATTGAAGGAAATTTCACATTTTTTGCGTAAACTTCTTATGTTAATTTCAATGATGACTGAACTCAAAGTTGCATAAGATGAAAAATAACTAAATATAAATAAATTTTACCCACAGTTAAAGACAATGTGGTCAGGTGAAATTGAGGCCATAGTTTTGCTGTGAAAGATGAAGCTCATGTAAAACATATAAGCTAGACCTAAAAAGCAAGACACACAATGAAACTGGGGAAAATTGTCCCTTTCTTTTAAAATTGACTTTGGCTTCAAAATGTTTCATGACAGGGGTTCTCATAAAGCAGACATTTTTATGCAAAATTCATTCAGTTTGAATGCCAATTTATCAGGGTAGAACCACTTGCTATATTTTTGCTGTGTGGTGAAACATCTTTTTGAAAGGTTAATAAAATATTGAACGAGAGAATGATATTGCTCCAGAGTTAGCTTTGGATGCTGTAGATCATATTTTGCTATTTTGGCTATATATTTAGCCAAAATAAGCAAATTGGCTTATTTTGGCTAAATAAATTAGCAAAGTAAAAACCTTACCACCATAGTTGTTACTAACGGTATGCTTGGAACTCTGATTAATATAATTTACCTGTCTGTATTTGAAAAAGGGAAAATGACTATGTTTATAGTGTTAGTTTTCTGCTCGTTTATAATGAAATGTGTTTGAACATGTGACAAACATCTATTTTTTTATACAGTTATGTGATTTTCTTCATCTTAATATGAAATCTGATTTAGATGTGTTTTATATTGGCCAGTAAAAAGTTGGTAAAATATTATATTTGTTGCAAGGTGAAAACTACAGTTGGAGTCCTCAAGAAAGTACCATTGGGCAGTCCCCACAGCGGTAAATGTGAATGCGACTGGGATGTTATCCAATAGCCTCTCCTCTGCATTAAAACAGAATTGAAACCAATGGGGTGAAATGTAGCTTTTTTCCTAGGTTCGGAGTTTTGATCCATTTACTGTCTTCTGCAGTTGCATCTGGCAATTTGTGACACTGACTTATGATCACAGACTAATGAGGCGAGCTATACTGCAGCTAGTGAAAAAAGAAAGAAAGCAAAACATCATTAGCTAGCAATCTCGCCAACTCAAAAACAGTGGCCCATATCTGCTAGAAAAGTAACTTTTTCTGCATTAGTTGGAATGGAAATGGAATGCATTAGTGCATGGAAAATATCTTCAGTTGCCTTTGAACATTGTTCTTGCCAGGGAGCACCCACAATGTCTATGTTCTCTGCTATGGATAGCTACTTTTTACAGCTAGATGAGGCTTGCCTGTTGGCCACTGCATTTGCATTGCCCTACTTAGCTACCTTTGTGTAGGCCACGTGGATGTTGACTGCCCCTCAAATTCAAACCTGGCATTCATCAAACTTCGTAATGTGCAAGAGAGGAGCATCAGCTTCAGTTTAACGTCAATTAAACTCCACTATTTGCCATGATAGAGCTTTTCTATTAGACAACAGTGACCTCACTCTATAATCATACAAATGTACTGTGTCCGTTACTGCTGAATTAAAATCATGTGCAGAAGTAATAAGAAATAACCAGAAAGAGTTACTTGATTTTTTTTTTTTAAAGCTTGCTGTTTACTGATTCACATGTAATGCATGTTTTTAGCAGATTCACCAGTTTGGAAATGCAAAAACTACCGTGTCTTGCTCATATATTGTGAAGGCTTAAAGACATAGACCTGGTGGATTTTCCTGTTGTTTTTACATCTTGTTGCTTTATTAATAGTGAATCTGTATTATTCAGAAGCATCTTTCCTCTGCCAACTTTTCTTCAGGCTGCTGCAACAAACATGAAGGTAACAGATGTTTTCATCCTTATTGTTTTATGAAGCTTGTTGTTCTCTGTCTGAAATTAGGACTTAGTCACCTAGATAAAGTTCATTAAAGCTGCCTGCAAACTTAAAAGGAAATCTCCTCACTGAATGTGTCACAAAGTAACATTTCACATATACTGTCAGTCTTTTTTTTTTTTCCTTCAAAGCTGCAAATTGTTCTTTGTCCTTGAGTTTGTGATGATGTTAGTTGTCAGGCAATATATTTCAGCCTTCCCTCTCATTCATACAAAACAAAGTGTTGAATTGCATATCATCTCGCATATCGTTTCTGTGCTTTCTAACCTGGAGCTGCTCAATGCTGATGCCCCCGCGGGGGAAAAACAGTTTCAGCTGTTTCAAAAGTGTTTCAGCGTGATTTGTCCTGCAACACTACAACTGTCAGGTCTTTTCACCACAGCTAGACGAGATTAAAAGTGAGCGCTGACATTCCGGAAGCTGCTGTTTTTTTGTCCACGCTCACGGTGGATTTCACATAGAAAATAAACTTGGATTAGACGGTCAAATCAGTGCTGTTTACAAAAAAGCACTTGATGCAGATAAATTGTACAGAACAGTTGAGCCCGAATGCATGCCACTACCTTTTTGTTCTTTGCTTATGTGAGATAGTTTTTTCCATTTTTTTTTTCTTTTCAATTTTTATGCAAATAGAAATCTCAGGTTGTAATTGCCAGGTGGCATCAAAACACCAGCAGTGTTCCTGCCATGGTGGAAAGGCTGGTTTGAAGGCTTGATGGCAGCCCCAGTGCCTGCTGGGAAAAGGGGGGCCAGGAAAACAGGTCTCTGGAGTAGCGAGCACTCCAAGCGCAGATCAGAGGTATGTAGCAGATGGTGGGTTTGGCACGGGCACAGGGTGTATATAAAGAGGGCTTCCGTACCAGTCAACCCATCATCTGTCACAGAAGCCACCAGGCATGCAGGCAGACCTGATGTGGGGGTGTTGCTCCTTCCCCCTGTCTTGGCAGCCTGGTACTAGTTTGCGCACCCCGGTACAAAGTCAGAGACAAACAGTGCACACTTTGATAAGAATGCTCTGTCATGCTTGGCTTTATTTTCGACCGCCTCATGTTCTGAGCAAATAATTGTGTTTAGGACCGAGTGAGAAGTGTAATTGTCAGATAAAACACCTTTGGTGTGGGTTGGAATGTTAATGTAATTGCTAATCTTCTATTTGTGCTCTTCCTCATCCCAGTAAGCAAGCTTTAGAAAACAGTCAGTGAAAGTAAATACACATGCTATTTGTAAAGCCAAACACTCAGCATAGTTTTATCCCACGTTTTCATGAGGTAAACTTAAAAAATAAGAGGAGTGACTTTAAAAAAGTCATTTAAAAAATTCTCTAATCTTTTCAAATGTCATTAATGTGCAGCATCTAAAAGAACAGTGACAGTCCTGTGACGTGGGGCATTGGACTGTTGGACATGCAAGGGTGGGTATCAGTAAACATCAGTCTGCCGTGCTTAAAATGAATTACTTATATAGGACACATAAAAAACAACAATCAATGTCCATGCAATTGATTTAGACCCTGCGGAGCACAGCAGCACCACTGACGCTGTCAAAAAAGCAAACAAGCAAACCTTTACTTTGTGGTCAAACGTGAAATTGAAGGAAAACAAATGGAATTGCATGTTTACAGCATGGATCAGGCTGCATGACTGTGGTTTTGTGTAAATATTTTGGACACGTGTCATTGACTTTGAGATGAGATAGATACACGGAGGAATAACTGTGTGCTGTGAATTCCTGACCCAGAGCGAACGCTGGATTCATCACCCGTTGAAACTTAAGAATCGATGCACCGAAGCTTGCGTGGTGCTTGCCTGTGTTCTACATTAAATGACCTGCTTGAAATGAGAAGCATCATTGCTAGAGTGTTGTCAGTGCATGCCTCTGTAATAAATCCCACACACTTCTGCACCTTTTTGCAGAAGTGAATGTGTATTCAGTATGTGTATTGTATGGTTTGCTTGAAAAACACCAGTAAATATGTTGATGGAATCCAGCTAAGACATGTTAAATAATTGAAACGCTCCATATTTTAAGATTCGAAGGGAGGCTGAAGTGAGGCCTCTCTGGCTTACCTCAGGTTTTAGTGTTGATATGCAGTAGGAGCACTGATGGAGGCAAAGCCTGTGCAGACTGTCCCAGAGGCTTCTCATGGAGCCTCTACCGAAGCACATTCTAGACTTTTCTCTACATAGCTACCCACTCCCAAAACACCACCAGCCAGCTTTGCACCAGCCAGACACTAATAGGACTTTATAAATGGAAAACAGTCTAGTACAATTTTTATAATGGTCTTATAGCCTTATTTTTACACTAAGACCATTTTAACATTCAAGATGATTTCTTTTTTGTGTAATTACAGTCTTCAGAAGCATACAGGAGAACGAATCCAGTCATTATTAATGTTGTTTTAATGGTGGCTCAGAGGATGCTCTCAGCTGGTTAAGTGGCAGACAGACATTAACATACTGTAACTTATAGTGGGACAGTCATTAACGTGTCTTTTTATGATGGCTCGTTATTCTGCAACGCTCGAGTGGAGCATCTGAAAATAGTCTTCTGCGGAGTGCGCCAGGTTCCGTGCGCAGCCCAACCCAGAACCAGGAGCTCTCTCTAAGAATCTCACAGAACTCTCACTGTTGGGTCTCGTGCCTCCCTGAAATATTCCAGAAACTTTGCCTTGGCATACCTTCATGCCAGCTGCATCCGAGCCCTGGCTCAGACAGCTGCAGTCTTCCTGCGTTTTTTTTTTTGTTTAAGCCCCGAAGACGGGTCACAGGGAAGTTTTAGAGTTACCCCTGAGAGTTCATCAGATTTAAACAGAGCTGTCTGGCTGCAAAGAATGTGTCCGCCCGAGGCGTCATCAGTGCGCATTGTGCCGTGCTGAATATTTTCTCTCCATTACAAAGCCCGCTCAGACAGTCAGAGTGCATTCCTTTCAAAAATAACAAGCCCGTAAACCAGTCTACCTAATGTCGTAAAAAAGGCAAGGAAAAAAAAAGCTGGAAGAGATTTGCATTTCTGAGAGAAGCATTCAGCGTTATTTTACACTTTCCTTGGTCAGCTCGCTGCTGAAGTGGATCATCTTGATAAACAGCCTGACGCTTTGAGCCACCGCAAAAAGAAATAAATGAGGAAGGTGGCTTAAAGATTCTGTGAATCGAAAGATTTTTCTTCATCCAGATGTCATATGGGGCTCTGAAATGGCAGCTAAAAAGCAAAACATGTCTCCCCAATCAAAATTGTTTGCAAATGTGTCAGCCAAGTATTATCTCAAAGCGTAAACTGAGATCCGCACACCACTGTAATGGCTTTCCATCAAGTGGAAAATAATGTGCATGAATGTAGATATAAGAACCAGTGGCAGTGTGTGCCATTCAAATTCTGTACAGTTCTGTGCAACACGCCTAGAAAGGGGAAGCATATAATTTTTCATCATGAGCCGTCCATTATCTCCCAAATAGGAGAATATTTTTTTCCTTAAGGCCATATCCAGTCACATGAAGTGTCATGAGAAAGTATTGTAATCATTGTAAGTATTATAATATAATCATAATCATAATAATATTCTAATCGTTATAAGTATTATAATGATTATACTTTACTGTTATATACACAGTATATATAAGGGAGAGAGAGAGAGATTCTCTTTTTTCCATTTCAAGCTTCCCTCAGAATGTCTGCATGTTCTTGAAGATACCTAAACACTAACTGTGGGTTATGGCAATGTCATCTGATGGATTGCTGTGTACATAATTGCTGTATTTGTCTGGAATACGCTGCTGTTACCCTTTATTGCTTCAAGTTCAAACAGAGGCACAAATGGAGGGAAAATTTGGCACAAGAATAATCTTCATAGAAATGAAAAAGACAAAATTGGCCTTGCAGGTTAAAACTGCAAGTATATATTGCTCAAAGGAAAGATAAGGTTATGAAAAGGTTATGAAAGTTTGGGAATCTTCAAAAGAAGCAATATAGGAAATGTCAGGTCCTATATTTTGTTTTCTTTACTGATGTAAGGCAACATGATTACAGGTCAACAGTGAGAGGAACCAGGGCAGATTCGGAAATTAGGTTTTGACAACCAGTTTCCCTCAGAGAAATACAGTCTGGATGTGTGTTGTCAGTTCTGTTATTGTACAGTATGCTTTTAAGAACATGTTAGGAGTCTGGTTGGAGATGTGGCTCTCAAAGAATTAGAAAATTTGTTATATAGTGTTCAATTCCCTCTTAGTGCTATTACGTTAAGAAAAAGACAAGAGAATTTTGTTTTTGCCTGTGTTCTCACCTCATGCTCATATTTTGAGGTGGAAACAATATATCTGTGGTCTCAGAGTTCATTTGAGTCAACATGTTCATGCAGCCGTGACTTTCGTTTTCTCTAACCACGTTCCCTCTTCGGAATGCAAAAGGCGTTACAGAAGCTCTAGATGAAAGTGACTAATTGTCAGTCATGTTCCTCATTGACAATGCCTTTTTGGGCTGAGAGGTGCTCTGTGCTGACACAGACAAAAATGAACTTTGAAGACAAACTGCCTCTTTTTAGGGCTTTATAGTACGTTTCTCTCTCATTGAAGCACCCATGTTTGAATTACAGTGTGGTTGAATTACAGTGCAGCCTCACTCTTCTAGTTAAATTATCTAAATCAGTCGTAGAAGGACTTTCAGATGCATGTGATAATAATTTCTTATACAAATTGCTTATAACCTGTTCCTGTATATTGTATAAAGTAATCCTGCTGCTCTGATTTCCCAAGGTAGCGGCTACCCGTAAGAAGGGCATGTAATGGATGTTGAAACGCGTGGAAATAAGAACAAATGTTATTTCACAAAACTGTATTCCGTAATCCTGCCTTTGCACATATAGGTGTCCACTGTGGAAAACCTCTCCATGCCTTGGGTATCATCCAAGAAGAATCTGGTGAAACAACCAGTCACCCTGGTGGATCTTTGCTATGGGAAGATAAACAACTTAAACCTTCAGCAAGTGGTAAGTCCAGTTAATCACAGGTCCCTGGGTAATATTTCTTTGCTGTCAGCGTCTGTCTGTACTTTGGCTCAATCAGTCATCGCTCATGCATGTTGACAGGCTATTTTTATGGGGAAGCAGGATTTGAAAAATGTGATGGCATTCTATATTATTCTCTCATAGAGGGGCAATTACTTGATATTCTGTGCTGCTGGTAAGGAGGGAGAATCCCACTTGAAATCTCAGTATCCACAAGGGTGCATGAAAAGTACATAATGCATTCAAAAAATACCGCAAGTAACCCATCTGTATGAGTAGAAAGTATTTTTCTGAGTGATGATCAGGTGATTGTTTTTCATAACGAGCAAATATTTATGGCATCATTGTGGGTAATATTAAGGAAAAAACACCAATACAAAATAAATGGAGGTGTTGTCCTTAATGGCTGGTCCCACAGGCCCAATATTTGCGCTGTAACTCTCTCTCTAACAAACTGTCAGCTGTGGAAATGTTTGTTAGAATCAAAAGGGTTCAGGGCTGCCATTTTAGATTAACTTCATTCAGAATGACTTTAAGGCAAGTTACTGATGTCCATTCACCAGATGGTAGGGGCTTTTGAATAATGCAGTAATTCATAACGCCATATCTAAGGTGAATGCTCCGTGGTTCCTGGGATATCATTGAACTTCTGTCTTTGCGGAATGACACAGTGGTCCAATTAGAAGTGTGCCTGGGTCTTTCATGATTGAAAACAACTGTTCAAAAACCAGTCACTGTCATTAAGCAATGGGGTAATTAAAGTGGGCTTTTGGCCTCCTGGATTTGGGACGGCTTTCCTGGAGGCGTGCTTGCCCCTGGTGACGCTGATCATTATTCTTCTCTGAGGTTGTGCAGCTGGTATCGCCGGCGCCTTGACCACGCTTTGGGAATCACGCTTTTTTCCCCAAAAGGCTGTTTCTGTATCTGCTGCTCTCTTCAAGGTGAGCCATTGTCCCTGGCCCACCCAGCGGCTGTTCACTGCCAGCGGGCAGTAGGCACTCCTCCGAGGTGGATTAATGAGGAGTGCTCCCGTCCTGTTTTTCACACCGAAGTCAAATTAACTACGTTGTTTTTCCAGGTTTTGAAATCAAAAGGGGACTCTGTCCATTTTAACTACAAAGAACCTCGTCCTTAAATTTGAGTTGTGTAAGTGTTGCCTTGCTTGCAAACTGTTTTTTGGTCTTGAGACCACGAGTCTAATGACTTTGACTGTTGTTGAGTGGACCCCCCTCAAATGCAATAACATTCACTTTTTGAATGTGACGACATAGGTTTCATTAGTATAGTGTGTACTTTACAGAAGATTAAATTTAACTTGAAAAGACATTTAGAATAGACATTTTGGTACCGTAACTCAACTAAGGTGTCACAGTAGCAGGTGAGTTTTCGTCAACATTTGCATATTCTTTCATTAACTGCAGTTGTACTGTAAGTTCAGTTGCCTTTGTAATTACTGTGATCCACATGAAGTTGTTTCCATCCTGCCTAGTTGATTACCAATATCCTTTTTGTTGTTTATATTTGACACTAATTGGATTCCATACATATTCATGAAACTGGTGAATTTACTATTCAGAAAGGAATACATATCAATTTCTGTTGCCAGATGCAGTCTTCAGCGGTTTATACAGAAACCCGTATACTGTATATTCTCCCTGAAATTCGGCTGTTTTTTGTTCGACTGGAGCATATTCTTCCTTGAATCCCTTGGGGTTACCTCAAAGTGCTTGTCTCTTGCTTAAAAGGCTGGAGGCAGTCAGTAACTTGAATCGTCTCAAGCCGGTATAAGCTGCTGCCAAATTTTCAAGAGACTCCTGCTCCTTTGAGGGAAGAACAAACTTTCTTAGGGTTTGAAGGGGCTGCATTGCTTCATTCCTTGTTTGCATAACTTATCTCCCTCTTACAGCTGAATATAGAATTATGTCTCTTTATTGATACAGCTATGTGAAAAAAGTATGAAAAATAATGAAACCAGCGGTTAAAAGAAGATGGTATTTGTGGACATGTAACAATGGATGCGGAATTCAGCATCCATTCTTTGACTGACCTCAGGAGCTCAGTAGGTGTACGCCTAAAAAAATTCTCTTTTTTGTGTATGCCACAGGGTTACATGTGAAGAATTCAGGAGAAATCCGCCCTAGATTTTTTTTTTCCACTGTGAGATTGCTACCTAATTTGACCATGTAGCCTTGATTTTTGTGATACCTGTCCCATATTTTAGCTTGAAGAAGATCAGATATCACCATTTTAATGTACAGTAAATAAAAATGATTTTGTATACACTGTACTTCCAACCCCAACAACGACTTCACATATATTTCATTTACAGATCCTTGAACATAATTGTCAATTTCTTTGGTGGATGGATGTTTCTATATGTAACAGTAGTTATGTGAATATCCCTGGTTTCTCCTTTGCTTGGGAGGAGGTGGAGGAAATGTTTACGTTTCTCCTGTCATCATTTCCTTTCCTTTAGTCTCTCCTGCTGAGCCTCATTTTTCCAGTGCAGAAGTAGCAATGTGGAATCCCGTGGCCAAATTTAAATTTAAAGTGGATATTCGCCCCCAGTGACTTGTCTGGTGACATGACTTGTCACACCAACTGAATACAGGGTATAGAACAACCAGAGAAGAAGAGCATTTGACCATGATCTATGAACACATTTTACCACTCTGCATTAAATTAGTGTGAGGGCTCTTCAGAAAGGCAGTTTTAAGTTTAAAAAAAAAGGTTTAACAAAAGTTGACTTTCCAGGGTTAAATGCATGTATTATGAAGTCAGCCTCAGCTGATATTCTCTGTGAAAGTTCTTGCAGAAGGATTTCTGTCAAATAAAATTTGATACATTGGTATATTGATTGATTTTATTGTACATGTGGCCCATGACCCGCACCTTTTATTGTCAGTATTTGCTTTGAATAATAACCTAACAGCACCCTAAATAAGGATGTCTGCTAAGTTATTGAATAATAATGAAGTAATAACATCATTTTTGTTTTTCCTATATTTATGTGTGATTACCATAGGACCCAGTGGGCATGTACAAAAGAGATCATGACCTGTTTAAATTTTTATTTGTTTGTATTCATCTTAAATGCAATACACATTGGAAATTCACTGTCCCTCTTCACCGCACAGCATAAAACTAAAGGCTGCTTATTAATGGCAAAATAATGCTGTTTGTGTGTGGGTGCACACAGTGTTTCCAACAAGGACAAAATTGCATCAGGGAAGAGCAATAGTGGCCACAAGTCTAAGCTCACTGACAGGGATAGAGATACTTAACAGGGTAGTTGCTAAAACCCACAAAAGAACAGCTTGAAAAATTAACACAGAATTGAATCTATACCTCTGTGACCCAAGACCAATGAGCAACAATGCATAAGATGGTGTAATCAACACAAAACCTGGACCTGAGTGGTGGAAGAAAGCTATATGGTCTGATGAGTAATCTTTTACTCTTTTTCCCATTTCTGGATGGGTTTAAGTTAAGAGAAAGCCAAAGAGAGCCTTCAGCCCATGTTACCTGTTCCCAACTGTTAAACATGGTGATATATGTTGGGCTATTCCATCTCATGGATTGCGTCTGATTATTACTCTGTGTAGCAGAATTAGGGCTAAGGAAGACAGAGCCATTTTAGATGACTTGTTTCCTCAAGATGTTCCCATATTCCAAGACGATAACCCCCATACACACTGCTAAACAGATTCGAGAGTGGTTTAATGAAGTCAAACACCTCCCCTAGTAACTAAGTCTGAACATCACTGAATCTTCATGGGAAATTCTGGAATGTAGGGTATGGGGCAGATTACCTGCTTCATCTCTTCAGAACTGGAGGCTTGCCTTATTGAAAAGTTGTCCAGTGTCCCGCCAAAAATTGTTCAAAAACTGTTCAAAACTTGTATAACAGCATAACATGAATATCACCCCGCAATAAATGCAGTGCAGTCAGGACAGTCTCTTTGCTCTCTGCAGGTGAGGGGAAGACATGAAGACATGTATCACAAACTCATGTCGAGATACACAGTGGTACCATCAAATGTACCTAGACAGTAGTGAGAAATTGCAGTGATGAGATTTCAGTAAGTATCGAGTGTGCTTTCAGTGGAAAATGACAGTCGTGGGGAGATGCAGTTTTGCTACATATCCATTGTATACATTCACGGTTTTTCAAGGGGCACGTTGTTCTGGATCAAAAAGTTCAGATCTATCTGAGAGGTCAAAGCATGCTGAATGTCTAGGGCCTATTCTAATATACAGAAGACCGAAAAGTTCTGCTACAGTATTAAGGACACATATAAGTATATATTGTTATTTTGAGTCTTTCGGACTCTAAGAAAGAATCTAAGGGAGTTTGTTTGGTCTTGTATTTTGCTCCAGTGTTTCGTTCAGTGGTAAACAGGCAACACCCTCCACCAGGTCAGCATCAGCTTGTGCGCATGCCCAGGAATATTAGACTCTTTCTCACTCTGTAGGTATTGATTTTTTACATGAAAGACATTGCCTGATTCTCTTCCCCCTTCCAGCATGAAAAAAATCAGACCTTTTGACACGAAAACGTCTCCTCTCTCTCGATCTCGGTCAGTCAGACAGAGATGGCAGGCTTGCTTTTGCGGCAAGCTCAATGAAAGAAAAAAAAGTTGAAAGGAGACGGGATGGGTTTTTTGGACGGTGCGCTTATGAGAAACACATGTTGATTCCGAGGCTCACTCCGGCAAACCCACTCCCACCTCCCCGAAATCTTCACAGTGAGGCTTCCACCTCTCCCGGCTCACCCCTCACCCAGATGGCAGAAACAGATGGCGTTTTTTTTTCTCTCTCTAAATTTCCCCGCCACTTTGCGCGCCTCTTCCTTGAGCATGCGCAGTCGTGACGGGGTGTGGGGTCAGGTGGGGGTGCCCTGTGTAAAGGACAGGTGAAACCCAGCAGAGATGGATGTCGCATTTTCCTCCCGATTCAAGCCCGCTGTTTTGTCATTGGTCTCGGCAGTGCAGGTCCTGTCTCCACCACTGCTCTAATTATATAGATGTAGACCAAGTCAGAGGTGGTCACTGCGGTTTTTACCATTATTATCTATTAAGTCACAAGCCACCAATGTCTTTCTCTCTCATATATATATATACAGTATATACACTATATATATGTATATATATATATATATATATATATATATATATATATATACATATATACATATATACATACATGTATATGACGTGATAATATTATTTAACTTACAAATGACCATTTACATATAATGTCTAACACAGATGTAACATCTGATCAAAGACGACCATTACTGCAGCAATTTACAGTAGCCTGTGCTAAGAGCTTATTGTTTTACTACTGAATGATCACCATGTAAAGCATACTATTTTTATGGAATTGTTTCGCAAGAAATGATTGAAAGTCTTCATATATGGAACTAAAGACAACATGGGTCACCCCTCTTGGAGGCAGTTTGAGGAAAATGAAGTGTTGCGTAAAGGACTGAATGGCCACAGATTTACATGGTGGAGCTTAATCGAGTGGGTTTGAGTCTGTCAGCCTCGCTCTACTCCTGGTCTTGGATTCTCATCCTCAAAGCTGTTAGCACTTACAAGGTTGTTAGATATGGTGAGTGCTGAGGTGAGGTATGTCATCTGGAATAATTTCACACTTCGACGTGTTCCAGCCATTGTAACGCACTGCGCGTACCCTCTAAATCAAGCCCTTGGCTGCCCACACTACAAATTGGTCGTAAGTCCACAGTAATCGGGAGCATATGAAGCCCCTGGTCCCAGCGCCCCAAGAACGCGATTCGGAGGCACGTCTGTGGGCCATTTTTATGGTGTCTCCTTAGACTTGCCAAGATGGAATGGGAAGAGAGTGCGTAACGAATCGGCACAAAGTGATTTATAAAAGCTTAAAGGCAAAGCAGTCCCTTTGTTTTGTGGAACAAAGCATGAAGTGAAGTAATCCAGTCTCGATGCCCCTTCAAAATACTTTTTCAGAGTGATTTTGCGTTTAATCCTATATTCCTGGCCGGCAACAAATAAGCGCCATGCGGCTTTGTGCATCTGTTTGGAACTAAAGTTGCACTATAAATATTAAACCAGTGTCAGTGCGTAAACTGCTGGTTTTGTCATGATTCACACACTGTACGCTCTCTTTGCTCTTCAGCTGTTCCATTCTTCATTACAAGGCTGTTCATTACGTACTGCATAATCAATATCTGTTCTTTCACTCCAGGCATATTACGTCTGAAAAGGATTATCCATTAAAAAGGATACTTCTGTAAAGCCACTTTTAACAATGGAATTTGTGACAGGGATGTGAACAATTGAAGTGTGCTTGAAAAATATTGTATTGGGTGGTAAGTAGCATGAATTTAATATTCCCAGAGAATATTATTGTTTATAGTTAGGGTAAGCATTGATCATGTTTGATTGTTCATTTCCCTCTTTCCTTTAAGTTACATGTAACTTTTCTTTTAGTAATTTTGTTGGTATTTTTATCTTGCCTGAGCTATTTCAAATATAGGATCCAATTAACCTTTAAGCACTGTGTGGGAAAAACAACAGCCCCCTCCCCGCCAAGTATTTACACACAGTTTTTGTTTGTGCTAATGTATTTCAGCAGGGATTCCCTCCAGGGGCAGTGGAGGGAAACAAAAAGCAAACTCAGAAAGGGTGAGGTGGTGTTGAAATGTCTCAAATCAGTAGCTATCGGTCATGAGAAGCGCTCCCTCGCAAAGCAGGGCGGGGGCAGCTGTGCAAGCCCGGTCTTCTCAAACCGATTATTTTGGTGCCTCGGACAGCTCTGGCCGTTTGATCCTTGTTTTCATATTTCAAGGCTAAAGTCAGGGCTCGGCCTGCTCTTTGGTCTTGGCGGGACAGCGCTCCCACACAGAGTGTTTGTTTTCGTTCACACCACCTCGAGCTGCGCTCCGGCTCTGCAAACACCGGGGCCCTACTCCGGAGACGGGCCTGACAGGCTCCCTGCAAGCCCGGGCCGGCTCTCGGCCGCGCAGCTCGCGAGCAGGTGCAGAGGGCCCCCGCAGGCCCTTGACCTCTCACCCCTGCGGGAGGCTCTGCTCGTTTGACGACGCTGACAGTTGCTGTCTTCCTCTACCCGCCCTCTTGCAGAGCGCCCTGGAATCCCGGCTGAGCCAGCTGTTCAAACACCTGCACGGGATGAGGCAGACCCTGGGCTTCATCCTCGCCCCAGGGCCCGACCCCGGCGACCAGGCCCGGCAGCTGCTCACCCCCGCGGCCTACGCCCGCCTGCTGAACCAGGTGACCCACTGCAGCCAGGAGCTGGACCGCTGCTGTTCCGACCTCCTGACCCTGTCTCTGATCATACCCTCTGCACCCTGGGTGAGAAAACTTTCTAAAACATATATTTCTGGTTTTATATTTTTGTATATAGACAGGCTCCATAAAGAAGCTAAAGCAGTGGTCTGTCTGTGCCCCAGGATAGTTGTCTTTTCCCTTTCTTTCTGAAAGCCCTCAGCTGCTGGGGTCAGCTGAATTGGTGAGGTCGGCTCACAGTGTGAGTGTGTAATGAGGGATGCTGCAGTGTTGAAACCCATTAGGTGCTGTTCAGATGTGCTGTGCATGAAGGCCTGTTGGGCCAAGTTTTAATAGCAGAAGGTTACGCTTTGGCTGAAAGTAAGTTAAAAAAATAATAATAAAAAAACTCCTAAAGCATTCAAACCAAAAAATTGACTGATTAATACATCGTGGCTTATTACAGGAAGATGATGGTTTCTGACTGTAGTTTCTGACTATTGCCTATTGGTTTTTAAGGCATTCTGTTCCTTCCCACTATTAATAGTCAAGAAGACCTTCAGACACATTCAGGACAACCTTGCAACAAACAATACATAGCTCTCTACAAACGAGAAACCACAGGCTAACATTTTTCAAAATTAATTATTTGAATAAGCAGAATTACAATTCTTAATTTGTCTATAACTGATTTTTGTCTTGTCTATCTTAGATTTTTACACTCCCAGGTCAGACACAGTTGTCCTTCCTTCTCTTCATGCGTATTTGATATTAGTGGCTTTCTAATGGTGGGTCAGTTATTTACAAGCTTTTTTTTATCCTATGTAACAGCTTCTGATACTGTACAAAATAGCCGTGTATTTGTGTTTTCCGCTAATTGCATATAAGTGACTGGGGAAGCTTTCGTTTTATTTATGCTGTAATTATACACCAAATTCAATAACAAAATAGAAACCTTAAGTGCTGGTCTTTCTCTCATATTCCAGTAACAATAACTAATGACCGAGCTAAGTGTAGGCCAATAATTTCACAGTGAGATGATATCTGTCCTCAAGTAGCGAGGATCAAATCAATCAGATAGACACGTAATAGTCTCAAATTCGGGGCCTATGATTCTAGGATAACTGATTGTTTTATCTTCAGCTGATGCAAGACTTGTCCTTTGGGGGTATATGGTATAGTGTGTTTTTACATTTACGGAACAAGCACTAGTATGAATACAACCATGGAATCTCTTTTCCAGACATGATTTTTTTTACAAAATATTAATCCATGTTCAACAAGAGTTTCATTTTTCTTAAAGACAAAACATGCAATGAATTCATGAAAGCTTCAGTACTAGAGTGATACAAACAAAAATAAGAGAAAATTTGTACCCTTGTGCCCTTGTACTGAGTATAGGATAAGGTGATAGTTCTTTGATCAAAACATTTGAATTAATACAGTAGGTAATTTCCTGGGGTACATGACTGTGACAGTAATAATGAATGGAAAGGTTTTTAATTATAATTTTGGAAGGTCAGGGGTTTGGCACGTCCACATCTGTGCCACATGAGTTTGCCCCCTGGTCTGGCTGGAGGGCTCAGATGGGTGTCTCACGGCAGCCTGAATGGCGGTGTGTTGGGTGAGTGGGAGTGGAGTAGGAAGCACTGGCCCATTGCACAGTCCGGGCTCCCAGTGGGACTCCCCGGCTTCTGCCTGTTGGCTGGAGCAGTGAACTGCGTTAACCCTCTCACTGCCTGCCCCGCATGGCTGCAGGACCAAATCCACACGCATATTCATCAGTCACTGAAATCTGTTCTGTTCAAATTTACATAGCATAATGAATTGTGACTGTGTCTGAAGATCCAGACTGGCCGAGGCTGTGCCTCAGAGAGGACGGCATTAAAGAGACAGACTTCACCCCTCGTTCCCTTTCAGTTACATTCTGAGCTCTCTGGCCTTCCACTGTCTGTGTGGTTATTTCAATGTAGTGGATTCTGATCCATTCAAAAATAACTCGGTTCCAAAAGTGGTTTATCTGTTTTATGCAGACATTTTATTAAAGTGCAGCTGTAACCCTGATAAATTGCACTGTATCAACATGACGAAATACTTGGATCACGATCACAAAGTAGCATTATTTCTTTTTTCCCTAAAGAAGCTGCAGTAGCCCTTGAACTGACACAAGCCCAGAAATAAATGAGTGAGAAAGTGTAGGAAGTGAAACCATGACGAATCATCACAAGAAGGACTCGCAAAGAAGTGAAGTAATCGGCGTCCTCTTTGTATACCGTTGCATATTATTTTAACATGAAAAATAGAACCAAAGCATGTGGAAAAAAAGGCCACAGTTAAAGGAAATCGTACATCATTGTGACTGCGCATAGCTTACATTCAGTGTCTGTAGAGGAGCAGAGCTAAACGATCTTTGGCCTGCTTGCCAGGAGACAAGGGGTCTATAAACTGGGGAATACGAACCCATCTGTTAAATGTATTGCTCCGAGCCGCTATGAATAAGAGCACACAGATAGGGCTGCTGGTGTCCCTGGTAAACCATGCATGGGTCCCCCTTTCTGCCTGAGCGGAGATGCACATACCAAAAACTTCATCAGGAGCGCGGGGCATCCATCATTTCCCCAGCCCTATTGTAAACAAAGCCGGGGAGCGCCTGGGACCCCCCGAACGGTGGCCCTGTCTGCACCCACAAGATAGATGCACCGACAGCTTGGAGCGGGCATCCCGCGAAACACCAAACAAAGCGCCCCATCTGGTCCCATATTAAAAGGGATTGGATGATTTATTTTAATATTTAGATCTGTATACACAAAATGTTATTAGCCATTTGCGAGGCGTGCCCTCCTGGCGCAAAGTAATTGGAACTAAACGGCCGAAAGTGCGATGATGTATGTCACGGCGGTACGCCAATGCGCAGCGTTCACTTTGTCCAATTGCTCTATGGAGTGGGTGTTGTAAATCATAACGGGACAGGCGTTCGAGCACCGTCACCTTGCTTAACGTAAACGTTCCATTCTGGGTGACGTTCTATGTTATGTTGTTGCGTTGTTTCATTTGTCAATAAAATTTGTGGCCATTTTTAAGGGGAGAGTTGAATTGAGGTTAAAGTTTCTTAAATATGCAGGAATACGTAGTGTCAAGAGCATCACAGATCATAAAAGAGTTATTAAAAAGAGTTATTCAAAAACTCAGCTTATGCTCAAAGATTTCTGGATGTTGAGTTTGAAATGGAACAAAATCGGCTCTTTTTTCTCTTTTCTCTTTTCTGCCCCCGCTTTGGTTACAGAGGCTCTCTGATTTGCATACAGCACTCCTGGATGAGCTTCAGTAAAGATCAAGAAGAAGGCTTTGGCCCATGAGATGTCACAGTTTGATAGCAAAGCCTTTGATGTGGGCCCCCCCCTCTCTCAGGAGAGAGAGGCAGGGCTGTAGTCCAGGATGGCCCTGCTACCTGCCATTAAAATTGATCCAACGGGCTCAGCAGCTGTGTCCCCTGCAGCCAGAGGCTGTTCCTCAGAGCCGCGTGTTCGTCCTTCCCTCGTCCTCTCTAAAAATGAGAGAAGGGGGCCTGCGGCTTCAAAAGGCACACTTAAGGGCCTGAGGTATAATCTAAAAAGCGCAAGTGCCACGTCTCACCCAGGGCCATTTTGTACCCAGCGTCGACCGGCCAACCGCGGCTCTCCCATTTGCTCGGCTAAGCTGTTGATCAATTGGTCGCTCTCCTGCCTTCACCCCACGGTTTAAGCTCCATGTCGTCCAAACCGCTTGCTATCGAAATGAAAAGCGGCGCGCAAGATTGTTCCTTTGTGTTCGATAAGTCTCCCGGCGGTTTTCAATATGTCGAACTGAAATTGTGTTTATGCAGTTTGAAGCACGCTGCTCTCTTTGGTAGCATTTCCTGGGAAGAGATTGAAAAATGTCAAAGGGGGAAAGGGAGAGATTGTGTCAAGATGAATGCTCTGCGCAAAATTCACCTTGATTAACAAAGCTTTTTTTCATTTGGAGAATCAAGCTTTGACATTCCTGATATCTACTCTACAGAAAGCCTGAACATATATAACAAATTTTTCAAAACACTTAGACCCATAGTTCCTCCACACCTTTATAATAAACCATTTATCATCTCTCTACAAATGGAATTAGTGATGAAATAATACTAAATTAAGTAGAATCATTTGATGTGAACATATTGGATCACAGTATGGAATAGCAGATACCAATTTATATTTGAGTTGTAAAGAGTGGAGAAATACCAAAAGGAGAGAACGGCTCTCTCATTTCTGTGCACCCGCCCCCTCACCCACCAGAAAAAAAACCCCTTTCTGTTCTCTTTTGGCAGTTACCCCTGTACCCCTGAGAGGAATATATATGTTGCTTTATTTGTTAGGACCCTGACCACGCTGTTTTGAAAACATGTCAGCATAGCTCTGGAGTTGCGAATGACATAACGCTTTTTGACACAAACATTTCGAGAAGGAGTCGACACCTGGGTGGCAGCTACCAGACCATGGCCGTGCGGAGGGAGAGCTTTTCATCAGGGCTGTTTTGAATTCACGGGAGCGTGCACCGAGGTTGTGTAAGGTGACGCAGTCACAAGGGCGAGGTTGCTGACCCCGTGTTAAAATAGCGCCCCGTTTCAAGCGACCCCTCCCACCCCTCAATCACCTTAACCTCGATCGCACTCCATCATACAGGACAGGTCACTTTCTAATCCAACGGAACTAAACAGCAAGGTTGATTGATCACAATTAGGGATGTGAATGTGAGCCTCAGCCCGGTCGGCTTATTTGAAAAGCTGCCGTGAACTGTGTCCGCGGCCTAAAATAAAGCAGCAGGGAGGATTGGGACTTGTGTTTATATTTACCCTCACTGTAGCCCGATATTGTCATCTCTTATTAGCCCAAAATCTATCTGTACGAAAAACAGAGACACAGGTCACGTGGTGTAAAAGCACACATTTCTGCCTTTCCTCTGAAACGTCTGAATAATGTAACATTTTTCCTTTCGGTAATATTGTTTTGCTGTATACTTAGTAGCCTGGTGCAACTCTCAGTGAACACATAAATCATAAATAAAAGGCTTGGTGCAGGTAATGTTATGGGCACCGAAGTATTTATCTGTCCAAGCCATTCAGGGCTGGTATGATTATACATACAAAACAGTTAACGTCAATGATGTTGTGCGTGACACAGCACGCTCATAACTGTTTTGTATAGAGTAGTAGCTTACTCAGTTTGTCACTTGTGCTGTGCGGAGACTTTTATTTCCAGACTGCCTTAAACGTAACAGTTTATTTAAATTCTTACCAGAAAGATGCGGATGGATATGCGTGTTTGAAGTCGTGTGGATGGGAGCGGGGAACTGAAAGCATGGAACCAGCGTGTTGCATTTTGTCTTGATATTTCTCAACCTGTCTGCAGTATTTGCCATCCTAATATTTAGTTTTTTTTTTCAAAGAAAAATAACTGCAGGCAAGGTTGTTGAATCCCACTTTGCCACCACCACATCCTACTCAATGTTTTTCAACATGTGCAAAAAACCAAATGTGGACAAAAATAAACTGGCATGCCGTGGGATATTTTCCAGCGGTCCCGGGGGGTCTTGCTTGATTTCTGTGTGATATTATATGTTACGCCTACTTTTTAAATTGCAACATGTCATTTACAAATATTGCGAGGCACAGAAAATGAAACAGACTGTGTTCCTCTTCATATCACTTTCAATTCTTTCCCATCATAGTGCTGGTTTTAAAATAACTGTACACATGCAGAGCCACTACATTGGTGTCTGTAAATAGTCTAACACACCCCAGATGAGGGTGCCATAGTTGTAATTGTCACAGTATGACAGCAAGTGTTTTCGAACATGTTTCTTGAAAGAAAAAAAAAAGACAAAATATGATATTGCAAATTACCCAAGATGTGCTGTATGCATGTTCCCCTTTTTATTGAGTGCTGCCATGCATGAAGTTTGCTGAAATACCTCAGAGTATAAACTCTCTGTACTAATAAATAACCATGTAGACAGCTGGTTGGAGCGTGCAGGTATATTGGAATAATGTTGTCTTAACATTGTCTGAACATCTTCCCAAACTGCTGCAGTGAATACCAAATTGAATTAACCAAACCAAACAGCAAGATGGAAGCTGCAATCTGTATAACAAACAAACTTAATCATCTTTATACAATGCTGAGTCATTCAAGTTTAGTTTAGTCTTTAAAGTGCTGTTGTTTCAACTGTATATCCGAGAATTTTTTGTGATGTTGCAATAATGGTATTTTGTGTGCAAAGCACGGGTGCATTTTGTTCAGATTCAAGGTTGTACTTCTGACACACAACAGAAATTGATTCCCTGTATTGTATATTCAAGATGTTCTTTAGTCTCACATTTGTGTCACATTAATGGCAATTGATGCCTTGTGCATTGCAAGTTGCTGTGCATAAGGGCATATGCTAAACTGATCTTTCTCTCAGAGCAACTGCCTTTCCGCGAAGGCTGTAAACACTGCATTTCTTGTTTTGCCGATGACAATGATGGAGATAAGGCGCGCTAATGCAGTTACTCACCGGCCGCGCGGCATGAATGAGGGGATTGACTCGCCAGCGCGGCAGGATGTGGCACAGCTGTGGGGCCTCTGGCCGCTCTCCGAACACGTGATGCGGATCCGTCAACAAAGGCCCTGTGTGCCGGGGGGTCGACGGCGGTGTCAGTATCTCCCTGCGCTCTGAAAAGCCCACCCGCGATACGATCTGCTGCGGTGTTGTCATTCAGGTACGAGGAGCGCACAGAGGACCCCGCGACCCCCCCCCGAGGGTCTTATCGGTCCCTTCTTCGCGGTGATGGGACCTTTCGAGAATCACGATTAATTAGCGGACGAAAAGCCACCCTTTTGACAGCGAGCGGACACGCTCGTTTTTTTAGCGGCCTTTCCGATATAACTGGTTCGGCCCCTTTCCCCCCTGTGAGGAAGCACTATTGTGAAAGCCCCATTGTGAGAGATGGTTAAAGATTGTCATCTGATTGTCTGTTTGTTGGTCTAAATTTCCAGAGCGTCAAGTGTAGGTGGTTAAGATTGAATAGAAGATTTTATCGTGGAAACGTGAATGGATGTGCTCCACAGAGCATGTGTTCGCTCATGTTCAGAGTTATTATAAGTTTTTTGTTCCCACATTGATTTGTGATTATGAAGTGTACATTTGTATGACAAATAACATTCAATTATATGTTTATAGTATACAGTAGATACATGCATTTTCATATTCATGCAATATATAATTTAGTAGTAGTAACTGTAATATTTGGCATTTGTCCAGCATAACTTAATTATAGCAGCTAATGATGGCAAAATGAATTAAATTGGCTATACTTTTGACTTTCCCCGGTGGCTCACTGTCAGTGTGGGTTTTGCATACTTCAGACTGTAATTTTCTCTTCACTTTAGTCACGTGGTCTTGGATACCTCTAACGTGTCCTCATCTTACTCTGGACCGCCAGTATCTAAGAATTTAATTTGTGATCTGAATTGCATCTGAAATCCCTTGAGAGTCTTTCTTTAGATCAGGTTTGATCTTCAAAAGACCCATGAACGCCCCAAAGCCCTCACCAACCTAGATTTTAATTTGAGGGATTTTGTAGCTCTTCCCTTGATGTTTTCTGCACATCTTGACCATATCAATATTGCATAGCCAGCCGTGTTAAAAAAATCATAAAATGGGGAAAAAAGTTCAAAAGTTCTTCATTTATCATAAACAATAGATTAGGTTAGTTCAAGGTAGTGATTTTAAAAATGTACTCACATGCCTTCTACTTGCCATCTGTGCTGGGTAATATGTTTAATTTGTAAAGACATAATTTGTAAAGTTGTCATAGTTATATGCTGTAATGTGGATGTATATTTGTCCTGGTTATGCATCCAATGTAGAGTATATATTTCTAAGTGTTATACTAGAATATCTGTCATTTTATGTTTGCAACATATTTCTCTGTTTCTTTCCCCTGTTTCAGTCTACAGTTAAGAGCCTGACACACGAAAGGGCAGGTCGAAATCGTCGAATGAATAAGTCGTGCATTCTAATTCGCCAGCAGTTTCATTTAGTCTCGCCCGTATGCCTTATCACCTCCCATGTCCTTTTGGTGACATTCTGGTTTCGTGCCTCAGTGTATGTGATTAAGATTTTTATCAGTGTGATTTTGTGTGCCTTTCGCAGGTAATGCTGTCGCTTCAGTAAATGGCAAGTTATTAACAATATGGTCTCATTTGAAAAGAAGTGAATTCTTACAAATGTCAGCAGGAAATTGGAAATAAAGCAAATAAGGCTCAAACACCCACCATGTCGGTAATAAAAGTTCATTTTTTGTAGTATGAACATCAAAATAGCATATATCCTTAAATATCAGTATTAAGAAAGGTATGTAAAAAGTCCTGATTGCCCATTATGGAGCCGATGGAGGTAATAGACCTTTAAGCAGACACTAAATAATGTCATAACACAACAAAAGGCATGGGGAGTCTGGGCAATTGTATTAATGTACAGGATTCACAAACTATGAAGTCAGTCAAGCAGCAAAACTGATACGAATGACAATTTAAAAAAAAGTGAATGCATTGATGTTCTTTGTCGGAATTGACTCAAGTCTCAACAGTATGTCACATGCAAACTAAATAATATCAGTGATTGAATTGAGACAAGTGCATGAAATTGGCAATTTTAATAATAAATCTTTGCACATCCATCCTTCTCTCTTTAATTCTACCACCTTCATGAAATGGCCTTTTTTCTCTGAGCATGTCATTCCAAAGGTGCGATGTCATCGCCACCTTACCAGAACCATGATTCACAACATGATCTATTAGAGAGGGAGACAAAGGGAAGGCTAGGCTTTCTGTCCAGAGGGCAGTGAGCAGACTCTTTATTTCAGAGGAAATCTGCTCTTTCCATAAAGGTCCGTCACACCATAACCAGTCAATAAGTGGTGTAATGGTGATTGAATCACAGCCTGGGTATATGTATGCTTGTATCATTGTGTTATTTAGACAGCCATAGCTTTAAACAATCTCTCTTCTGGATGCCTTTGAAAAGGTTGTTAATGCAATGTATGCAATACAGTGCTGTGCTTTATTCAGTTATGTGGCACAATGTATTTTTATTCAAGAAAACACATTTGTTGGACATTTGTAGCGAAATTATTTTTAGTGCCCCATAGTTCCTCTTTTGTGAGACCACTGCAATTGCAAGATGTGTAACAGACACAAGTAATTTACAAGGCTGTCTCAGGTTCACAGCCATTAGCGTCAAAGTCTGGCTGTTCGTGTCTGGGTCCAAGAATCGCTCTAGCGTGGTGAACGTAGGGTTAATTACTATAATAGTTGGCCAACTAACTGGGTTATTTTATCCCTGGGATTTCCTCTGCTCACAGGCGGGATGTGGGGGGGTTGCTGGAGGACAGAATATAATGATCCTTTGCCTGCCGGGGCACCTGCCAGGGAGTCTGCTCTGTCCAGAGCTCAGTGTTAACCCTGTGCTGTTGGGTTTAAGGCTGAAGCAAACACCTGCTCCCTGTGGAGACCTCAGATGGGCTCATTTCTTTAGGAAAGAGATGGAAGCCGTTGATGGTCCCTGATTAGAGCAGGGCGGGGTAGTGAATGGTGAGACCTGTCAAGGTCTGAATCTAAGATGAGGAAGTTATTCGGGGCTTCGCCTGTTAGTGTGTAACCTTATTGTTTGAATCCGCCTCTGAAAGACCTGACCTCTTTTTAGAGACGTTTTACAAACTCAGATGGAATACTACTGAGCTGAGATGAAAAACGCATACGTTTCACGAAACTGTCTCGTGCCTGTAGGAAAGAATAAAAGTGTGAGGGTGGATTTCCTGTCAAGATGAATCTTTCACTGTTGCTCTTTGAGTGAGTCAGACGCCATCATCATTTTCTGTTAGTCTGAGACGTGGAAGGACTCTCTCCTCAGACAAAGGCCATTATAAATCACAGAGTCTACACTAGTCCTCTGAAGGCTCAGAGAGAAGTATATGCATGTAGTTTTTTTTGCTCAATCAAAGAAAAAGACGGAATTACAAAATGGGGAAGATTTTCTTGTCTGCTTGTTCCAACCCTAGTTCTATTCCCAGATTTTCTTTATACCGTTCTTTTTTTATTTCTGAGATCATCATTGCCAAGTGTTATCAATTCAGAGTACAAACGTTTTAAAATTATATAGAGCTGATTTAACTGAATACCAAGGATCATTAAATCTGGTAAACACTAATGGTTACAAAGGGATTCATTTACATGCTCGCTCAGGGCAAGTATTATTCGGTAAACTGTGGTATCATTTTTTCCCTGCCCACCAGCTCCACAGCAGCTGTGTCCATGTGCTCCCCTTCGTCCTCCGAGATGATGTAAACCCAGATGAAAAGAACACAGTCAATCCCAAACCCCCTTCCTTTACGATAAATATCTCTGAACCCCCTTTTTTTCCCTTCCTGTCACAAAAAAAGTCTCCATTTTAATTAATTGGACAAGCTCCAAGTTGGGGGGTTTAGACACAACGCGGACACCTTATCTGTCAGGAAGGATCAAAGCCCTGCCGGGTAATGGAACCAAGCAACCTCCGCGAGAGCCACCGCCGATTAATTAGCGCCTAATTGGCACAGGGCTAAACAGACTCACTGAGCATGTGTAAACAGGTGGAGACACAGGCCAGGTGGCAGCAGGGCCGTCCCAAGGGCCAGGTGGAATATGTGGCCGAGCAAGGCCAAATTTGGACACTCGCTGTTCCCTTTTCTTCGGACGTCAAAGAAATGAGTGAGAAGAGGTGGAAGAAAAGAAAACCGTGGCAAGTACAAAACTGACAAATGGTTGAAGGAATGGAAGCGAAATGTGCGAGACTTTTGCGACTTTGGCCTCTTTGAATAATGACCGGTTCAAACAACACGCTGCAAGCGCAGGCGCCACCGCAGTTTCTTAAAAAAGGACAGACTCAGAATGGCTACATGCAGTAGGACTCAGAGAGTCATGCTGAGCGTTCAGTAGCATTCTCTCAAGAACGTCCTCCTGTTCTCCTGCTCTGAGTAAACAAACCCCAGCAGAAAGCCGCTTCTGGGGCTTTCCTCACAAACTGCGTGACACATCAGATAAAATTCGCTTGTGAAAGTATTTTTCCTCGTCCCCTGCGCGGTCGGGACACAATCTGCTATCCCCATCTAGCCATGCCCCGGTATGGTGCGATCCCATTTTCCGAGGAGCCATCTCATGCGGCCGTTACGTGATATTCACTTCGTTAACATTCGCAGTAAAGATTGATTGCTGAAACCTGGTGAGCATATGACTTAAATTCTTAATTCAATCACTGCTTAGTAATGGCGCAACTCATTTTTTACTGTGACTCTGTTATTTTTCCAAACACATCTAAGTGGTAACTAATTGCGAAGCGTGAAGACGCAAGAGGAATTGAATGTTTTATGAGCCCTGGAAAGACGGTTACAGAGAAAAAGATCCAGCGGCCGTGATTAAACAGAATGTAGAAAAATGATCTGGCATAATCCAAATAAAATTTTCATTTGTCTCCTTTCCCTGAGTAATGCGCTGGCTCATTCCTCATCAGCGCTAGGTTTCCATTGGAAATCATAATAAAAATCCCTGCTTCAAAGAGGCTTTGTCCCGCAGAGACCCTACGGAGCGAGCTGGATCTGGGCTGCGCTCCTCCTGGTCGGTACAGCCGTGTGCTGTTTATGTGCGCCGGCCAAATAGATCATGGGCTTGTATTATACTTTTAATAGTAAACAATGAGGTAGAAGGCTTTTAACCTCTGACCTCCTTTAGATTATTCTAGAGTAATGATCAAACTCTGCGACTGTTTAAGCTCTTCTGGCCTGCTTCATGTCAGTGCTTTTCTCCTCCCAAACTTTCGCAAAGACAGCGGCTGAGAGTGCTTAACCCTTTCCCTGGGAGATAAAGCTGGGAGAAGAGGTTCCCTTTATCCAGAGGGGAAACACTTAAAGCTCATTGGGGATGGGTTTTTATGAGCGCCTTGCCCAGGTTCAGTGATACAACACCGTGACAAGCTACATGCGGATATGAAATAATGCTTACATTGCTGGTGGAACAGCTCCTACAGTGGTTTTGTGGCAGAATAAAACCTAGGGAGGCTGTCAGGCATGCTAAGCTTTCATAGACTGGCTTCACAAGTACTGCTGAACACTCCCGTGGGTTTATTTTTGAATATTTTTACAGAAAATGTGACACAAAGCTGTGGTAGGAATGCATGTTATGTATGATAACCATAAGGTCAATTAATTATAATTGCTCTTTTAGAGAACAGTTGTAGGTGTCCTTTAAATTCTATTTCAAGAGCTTTACAAGTTAGAAATATGGGAGGAAAGGTAAAAGAATTAACACAATGTAGAGCGTGGAATTGTTAAAGGTAGCTACTGCAAATATGAAGTGTCCCTGTAGGAAATAATAGTCTCCTCTCAGCAGGGCTACGTGCTCATGCCCAGGAGGGTACTCAAGGTCTAAAACACAAAGCCATTGTGGTTTTATTTAAAAATGACTTGCCTTCTCCTTCCGCACTGTATCGCAGACGTTCTTTCAAGTAAAAAGGATCTGTTTTGTTCGGCTTGCTATCGTGGGAGAGGAGGCGTGTTTCAAAGGGACCTTTTCACTGGTTTCAATCAGTCACCCTTGGACACAATGTCAGTGTTATTTCATACCCAAGGAAAAGAATGTCGCGCAGTATAATTTATCATCAATTGGAGAAAAGGAACGAACGAACGTCTGAGAGGCCTTGGTGACACGAGGGAAAAATATACCTATCTGAAGTGTGTTGTTCAGCATCAGTGGCACCAATGTCAAAATGTACCGAGATTTCTGTGACAACTGTCTTTTCATTAACTTTCCAGTTATGTTTTGACAATCAATTCCAGATGACGACGTCCTGAGATGAGGTTTTTGAGCTTTTTTTGTTTGCTTGTTTTCCCGTGTTCGCCCCTTTCCGCCCCCTGTAGATTTGCCAGGCAAGCTCGTGTCTCTGCGCCTTTTCCGCGCCGTAAGCTGAATGTTTACGGTTGCCTTGAGATGGGCGAACCTGCTGATCTCGCCGTTTCTCCGCGCGTCGTGAGGTTTGGGAGCGGCGCCTTTCCCAATGTAAACAGCGCGCCACCGAGTGTAAATCAGCCCGCCGTCTCTGCGTTTGTCTTCAGATCGCAGATGTGTTCACATCTAATGCCAGACACGCGGGGTCCTCCTGCGGAAAGGGTTGGCCAGATCACCGCCTTTTCCATCAGGTGATATTTCACTCTGTGCCTCTTTGCAGCTTTGCCACCCCCGTGGGTCGGAATATCGCTGCGCCTCGGTTTATGCGCCAAGCTGTGAAATGACAGATCCCCTATTGTTAAAAAAAAAAAAAGTTATATATATAAAACCATTGTGTGTACTTTTCCTAGGCTTTGCTTTTAAGGGATGAGTTATAGGTGCAGGAATGTTGAGCTGGTGTATTGCAATACTGTGGTTTGTTATCAAGCAAAGCGCTTTTAGCGGGACAAAGAAAAAGCTTTTGAGGCACACATGAATACAAAACGCATAGCTCTGCTGTGACGCTAACAGCATGTACAACGATGGATTTATCTGTTCCAAGTGTCACACCGGCCTAATATGGATTGCTAAATTTATACCTCATATGCCGCAGTGATGTCATCTGTCTGCCCTTGCCTGACTTTGAAAGCAGCATAAAAGTTGGTCCGTGGCCTGTTTGGACTGTGAGAACGGCTGGTATCAGCTACTGGCAGGGTGGTCTCTGCAGCACATAGAGAAGCCACTGTGTCCCGGTAACATGTGACCAAACCTGCCTGACCTCTCCTGATGCTACTGCGGCAAGGCCAGGGCAATCGCCCCGGAGAGGAGCGCTGAATAGCAGTCTGTATCCACCTCACATGAACAGAACAATGAGAGGAGGAAAGTCATTGCTTTTCCACAGCTGAGGTCACTGTTGTCATCAGCAGCATGGTTTTAGTCATTTACGAATGTCTTATCGTGTGTGTGTGTGTTTGTGTGTTTGTGTGTGTGTGTGTGTGTGTGTGTGTGTGTGTGTGTGTGTGTGTGTGTGTGTGTGTGTGTGTGTGTGTGTGTGTGTGCGCGCGCGCACAAGCGTGTATACATGCACAGGTTATTGAGTGTCAGCATTCATGTGTGTGAATTCTAAAGTGTGTGCATGCATTTCTGTGCAGGTATATACTTGCATGCACATACATATGCGTGTGTGCTTTGAGGTGTGTGTGTGAGAATGAGTGTGCATGCATTTGTGTGTCTATGTGTGTGTCTGTGCTTTGGGTTGTGTGTGTGTGTGTGTGTGTGTGTGTGTGTGTGTGTGTGTGTGTGTGTGTGGTTATGACTCTCCTTCCAATCGATGCCCTGAGCTTCTCGGGGTGCCGCTAATTAAGAGACTGCACTCCCGCTCTGGCCCGGTGCTGACAGTGCCGCTGTCTTGCAGGCCAGCACGGAGCAGGAGGTGACCCAGGAGCTGAGCGCGGACGCCGTGTTAGCGCTGCTGCCCGCCTTCCCCCGGGGCGCCCCCCAGCAGCGGGCGAGGAGGGCAGCCGAGGCCCTGGCCCGCGCCGCAAATTACTCCCGGATGATGGCCATGAAGCAGGTGGGCAGGGAGGGGAGGGGCGACCATTCCACTGACCCAGTGCTGCTACAGATCCACACAGCCTGCTGAGTCTCATTCCCCTCCACTCACAGTTTCATACATCTGCTTCCTTCCTATTGCTTCTGCAACCACACATCCATACTACTGTATCCACCTGGTAATGCTTGTAGTGCTTGTAGACAGTTTACTGCATTAGTACTAAACTAGAAACTAGATTAGCTCCTCTGTCTGTGTGCCTTACTCTGTATAATCATCAGGCTCTGTGTCTGAAGGTACCATGTCCACAGGGAAGGCTGAGTGCTCTTCGCTAATTCCCTCCCCCTCCCTCAGAGGTCATCAAAGCTGTTGTTTCAGCTAAGAGACCCAACGCGCATTAACCCTCAGAGAAAGGGGAGATGTATCAATCTTTAATGATAAGCAAAGGCCTGCGCAGCGAAACAGAAGGACTTATGCAGCACACTTCAGTCAGAGCATCACACCGAGGCGCCGCCTGTATAGCAGTTGTGGGGCATTAATGCATTTTTAAAGATCACAGTGTCCAGGCTTGGTATGGGGAGAATAAGCCCTTATTAATGGCCTTCAAAGCACGAACAGGTTCAAAGACTTGAACAGGTTCCCAAGTACTTGAACCTTTCACCAATGGCCACACTTTCCAAAATGTACTTGCATCCTTTTATTATATTTTTTTCATGGTGGCCTTTCTTCTGTATGCCGTTCTTTTGTGTTGTAGTGTAAAATGATGTGTGTTGCTGTCGACTCACTGTGACTGAATAGACCCGAGCTGTTAAGTTCAGGTGTAAGAAAATGAAAAGCTTTCTGTGGGAAAGCACACTTGAAGCACCTGTTTGTTTTGGCCTGAAAACATTTTGATGAGTAGAAATCCTCAGAGGAAGAAACACTCCTCGGAGGAGAAAACTGTGCACACAAACACCTTCCCATGATCAATATCTGAAAATGTTTTAACGACAGTTTTTTTTTTGTTTTTGTTTTATTTGTTGTGATGGACAAATGCTCCGAAACTAGGAGCCATTGGTTTCAGATGAAATTAAGGATCAATACTGCAATTCACAGCTCTGTCCTGCAACAGTACATCCGTGTCTGGGGAATTGGGCGAGCAGCCTTCAGACCCGATGCGAGACGAAGGTTTGCTCAATTGATCGCGCACCCTTGAGTCTTATCGGCAGGGCAAACAGCTTATTGTCTTTTGTGGTCCAGGTGGAGGCCCTGCAGGCGGAGCTGGACTTCCATCGCAGCCTCTACAGCCTGCAGATCCGATACACAGAGGGCCTCATCCAAGCCATACGCCAGGCCTACCAGGTCTTTCAGGAGAACGTGGCACAGAGTCTGTGCGCACCCCTGCAAGGTAATTGGAGCGTGCGTTGCCAATTCAGTACATGGTTCTACTGGAGATGTAAATGCCGATGAACAGGCAAACAGCACCCGTCACAAAAGATTACAATCCGCAATATCTCACCTTTCTCAGGTGTAGGCCGGCGTCCAGCCAGTTTTTAAAAAAGAATTAAAACACCCCGCGAGGCTGCTAATGGATCAGCACTCTGAAGTGGTCTCGGTTTCTAATTGATCACTTGTGCTCCAGCCATTTGAAAGAGCACGTGCCTGCGCTGAAACACACACACACACACACACGCGTGCCAGCAGTGATATTCATGCAATGCCCACCGGGGCCCTGTGAATTATGGTGATGATGGGGAGAATGACAATGGGCAGGCTGCTTTCTCCTCCACTCTGCGTCAGGTTGAGTGGCAGCTCCGCTTTGGGGACGGCTTCTGCCGAGGCCCCCGGAGCCTGTCGAGGTTAGAGGGGGGTCACGCTGTCTCGAATAAGCCGGTGGCTCAGCCTGTTTTTAAATCGCTCGTGGCCTAAACTGACTTAACTGCCTTTATGACGGCGGGGACAGACTTGAAACGCGAACCAACACCTTGTTTAAGCTGTTAAACTCGTATGTTATGCCTGGGTGGCTTCAGAGGGGTGTTAGGGGAGACATTTTTTGACTTCCCTCTGAACAAGCTAAAGAGCGAGGGGTGAGCCTGTCGGAGCCCCTTCACCCAGCAGTGGTGATTAACGGCAACTGGCGGATCTGGAGCGGAGATGATGTCACCCCCACCATTCTCAACGGCACCAAGAGGCATCTGCTCACATCTGTCTACAGCTGGGGTGGAATGTGCCACGGCCTCTTTTGGGGGGGGGGGGGGGGGTGCTTTGGGGAGCAGTCGCTTGGTGGGGTGGAGGGGTGGAGAGGTGGACGGGGGTGGCTCCCGCGCCCGCCCACGCAGCGAGGCCCGGCTGCAGCAGGCCTAGCGGTGGGAATCGGATCGCTGGCACTGCCGCCCACGTGTGAAAGACTGTCACTGAGCCTGACTGAAAACCCCACATGTCGAACTGAGGAGACCCTGCAATCTGAGTGTCTACCCAACGACTGATCCGCCAAACCTCAAACATCCCACCCATCCCGCCCCCCACACCACAATATGAGGATCACCCCCCCAATCCGCAAAACCTCAAACATCCCACCCCTATACATTACGTTACATTGTTGTCATTTAGCAGATGCTCTTATCCAGACCCAGTTACATAGGTTGCAATTTTTACATGTTGTCCATTTATACGGCTGGAAATTTACTGAGGCAATGCTGGGTTAGGTAACTTGCCCAAGGGTATAGCAGCAGCACCCCAGTTGGGAATCGAACCAGCAAGCTTGTAGTTACGAGCCCTGCCCCTCCCCACTATGCTACACTGCCGCCCCTCTAATTGTGATATGAGGACCTCTCCCCTCTCCAAGCCTCAGAGGTATGGATACCAGTGCTGGCTGTACTACTTTTTCACACTTGTGGCTGGGAAGTGATGTGGATGTGGTAATGCAGTGCTCCAAGTGTACGGTTCACTAGGCAGCAAAACACTCCTGTACCAAACGCTCTCAGTACAGAGGCTGGAGGGCTCCCGTGCCAAGTGAATATTAACCATGCATGACACCAGAACCTCAGATCATACTTGAGCACATGTCTCGAGCTGGTGAAAAACCATGGGGTCCATGGGATCTTTCTTCTGCTGTTAATTTGGTGTTTTTTTTAATCACCGTAAATTTTAAATTTGGTTGCATTCTTGATATGTATTCTTCACAGTGCTGTGAATGCATACTCCTAATTAGCTAATTATGTATACACAGACTGTTGAATGGAACCACTTTACATTATTCATCTTCTTAGCAGATGCCATTATCCCTGGTGATTTGCATATCTTGCTTATGTTTTACTTATTAACCATTAGTATGCAGCTGGATATTTACTGAAGCGATTCAGATAAAGTCCTTTGCTCAAGGATAAAGTTGCGTTGCTTCACCAGGGATTCAGACTTGCAACCATCTGATATCAAATTCAGGTAACAAAACTGTTGTGCAGGTGTATATCTGATGCTATAGGTTTAGGTTACAGTCTGGATATTTGGGCCCGTTGTTGGAGCTGTTGTCCTCACTCAGCTCACTGCAGCCTCCCCTCTTTGCAGACGTACTTTCATGTTACGACAGCCTGAAAAGCACGGCGTCGGAGGCAGCCCTCCGCGATTTCCTGACAGCCTTTAAAAACAACTCAGAGCAGATCCAGGAGGCAGCGGAGGCGCTCGACCCTTCAAAGAGCCAAGGTAATCAGCGCCTCTCCCTCTCTCCCTCTCCCTCTCCCTGCCGAAACCCCCTCCAACCACGCACCTAGCGCATACATCACAGCGCCTTCCTCTCAGATCAGACTTTAATGCCGACTTTACCTCATCCCTGACTGCTGCAGCGGCACTTTCATCCCACCGCCCCGCCATCGGCCTGTTTCATTACCGCGCATCAGAGGTTGTGAGGCACACGGGAGTGCTCATGAAATTCTCTGATACCTCTACATGGGCAAACCGCCCTAAATCAGACCTGTACCAGAAACATGTCCACGCTGCCATTTTATGTACCACAATTAATTTTGAAATATACCGTATTTCCATACTGGAGGCATTACAGCGTGCGTGGCTGCTCTAGCTTCTTGTTAATGTGAACGCTCGCCGAGGAAACGCTGCTTACCGTACGCGCCGGGTATGCGGCTTCAACCCACAAGCAGCTTGGAATGTTCAGAAGCAGAAAAAAAAATACAGAAGGGAAAAAAATGTTTTTTTTTTTTTTTTTGGCTTTGTAACGATGTGATTTAAGCTAAACTTAATGAGTTGTGCCTGACGTGTTCTGTGTGTAAACGGGCCCGGCTGTGAGGGCGGCTGTGAGGGCGTCTGCGACGGCGAGATGTGACGAGGGGCTGACAGCGGTGGAGCCGGGCCCAGACCTCCCAGCGAGGGAGAGCGGGCAGCCCTCCGCAGCCGGGTCGAGCGGAGGCCGGCAGACCGCTGGCATCGCCCGCTCGTCACGTGTCCCCCGCGAGGCGAGGGAGGGAACGTCGCGTGTCCGTTATTTCATCTCGTAAAATCCGTTGCTGAGGCCCTGTTCTCAGGGGGGTCAAATGAGGTGGCCTGATGGCAAGGAATGCAGGGTCTTCTTGCCGTGTGTTCAGAGGAGTCAGCAGCATGGAAAGCTTGCCGTTTGACGCCTGCCGAAGCCGCCAGACACGCCTCGGCGCACATGAAGGCGCAATTAGCATGCGATGCTCTCCGCTTTGTTTCCGCTTTCCGAGGGATGAAACGCGCTTCCCCTCACCCCTCTTAAATCAGCGCTACACGCCAACTGCCGCTATTTTTACTGACAGCGCTGTCTGCTGACTGAAAAACAAAGACGCCTCGTTTGCAGCAAAAACAGGCTTTAGCCGAATTTTCATCAGAGGCAGTTTCACACATTTCACACTTTGAAATTCGGTATACAGTATGTGATGCTTTATTTGTGCCCTTTGCCATTTCAGTGGTCAGTTCCCACTTAGTTCATATATCACCACTGCGGCGAGAGTGTAGAATTTCACAATTCAACACGTGCTTTCGAGGGCGAAATAATCAGCATTTAAGCATCTCGGATCTGCATTAATCCTCTCCCCGGCCGATCCAATGAAAACAGGTTCGCGGGCCGGTTTTCCAGCAAAGTGTTTGCAAAGTTTTTCCTGAGGTGGCCTGGCACGGCGGGGCCAGCTGCGTGTGGTCCCGGCCGAGGCGCGGCCGCTCCGTGCCAGAGGCCCGCTTCTGCGGCTGCCCGCTGCTCCTCCCAGGCCTCCCCTCTCCTCGCCGGCTAGCGCGCTGCCTTTCAGCTGGAGTCGGCAACGTTAAATATTTACACAAGGGACGGAGGAATGCCGCTTTTATTGCCGTGCGGAGAGAGAGAAAATCGTGTTGTTTTAATAGCTGGAGGTGTTTTTGCCACATCTCAGCGTTTGGCTGAGCCGCTTTGATGTGCTCTTGAGCCTCGTAGCTCCTTAACCGACCGTGTTACGTGCCACTCGCCAAAGCGTCTAGCAGTGGCCTTATCTGCGTGCAGCTACACAGCTGGTGAGGCGTGCTCCTCTGAAAACCCGACGATCGACATGTCGTTTAAGGAAGCATTGCAGCAATGTTGGAGGAAATACACGTCAGCACAAGCGAGCCGTTATTTGTTTTTTTTTGTTTTGTGGAGAAATTTCTCTGTCACCGTTAGGTTGGAGTCCTGTGTTTTTTCTTGCACCTCATCGTTATGCCACATCACTCGTGAAGGTGGTGCGGGACCCAGAGCAGTCTGTTGAAGCACTGCACCGCAGGAATGCTGCTGACAGTGTCGCAGGCTATATTTTCAGCTACCGGTAGCCATTGTTTCCATTTCATTCACACATTAGCTGATTTTATTCTGCTGGTGTCACGCGGTGGGCCTGAAGCTACTCTGTCCTCCGAGAGGGGCTGTACACAGCGTTTCGTACCCACATGCAGCTGGGCCGAGCGCTAGCCTCTGACCTCCCAACTTCAAATATTCCTTATCGCTGCTCCTTTGTGTCTGTACAATAACTCTGCGACAGTGTGTGGCTGTTGGCTTTTGTTATCTGTCAGTGTTGTTCCTCTGTCCTTACGTTCTATCTACGTATCAGTCCATGTCAGAGGGGCCATCAGGGGACGTGGCCCTGAACCCGCCTCTCTCCAGTCAACGATCCAGCCCTTTGTTTGCTCGGAGCCAGCTCAATAGGGACCTCGGAGGGTAAATATGCAAATGCGCTGACATTGGGCTGGGATTGGTATTGCCCCCCCTCCCCGACCCCTGGAGGTCATCTGGCCCCGGGGCTGCCGAGACAGTAGCTTCCTCTGGGCGGGCGGGGGCCTAGAGAAGGTACACTGCGCTTGGGGTCCAGGTGATCCCTCCGAGCGGCGAGATTTACGGCATTCCTGACACATTCCGAGACACATCAGAAAAGCAGGCCTGATTTATCTGCGTTTCATTTCACACTCCCACCTTCTAAACCCTTGCCGTCATCCGCCCCCGGAACGGGCGCTAAATCTTCCCCGCATCGCCCTCCACAATGTAAACCGGCTGTTTCGGTTATCAGCTCTGCTAATGTAAACAGGGTGAGGATCTCGCAAACCATGTGCGCCTCTGTCTCCAGAAATGCAGGTGAGCTTTCTGTGCTGTGAAAGCAGCCGCTGCCTTGCAGGGAAAACTCAGCTGATATACAAGTATCTCGGGTTACCAAGAATAATAAACTGTAATTTCCTCTGATTCTCTCATCGTCTCACCCCGCACTGCTCTTTTGCTTGGTCTGTGCTGTTTCTATTTTGCTGAGCAGTGGGCCTCAAAATTGTTGACCGCATTGGTGTAAATTATACAAGCCACATATTAGGAAATACAATATTTATCTTTTGGAGTCTTTCTGCAGGTTACCAACTGTGTGAATTAAAGGAATCGTCTCGAAACTGTATGATGATTAGCCCGCTGTCTGATCCACTAACTGTCTCTCCTGTGCCTGTAGGAGATGAGGCCCTCTCAAGGTATGGGAAAGAGTTCTTTAGCTCGGTAGAAGAGCTGCTGAAGGATTGCGCGTCTCAGAGGGACAGAGCCGCCAACGAGCTGCAGTTGCTGAAATCGGAGTACGACAAGGCCTGCGCGAGCCTCCAGGCTCTCAGGAAGGAGCGCAGGGAGCGCAGGGCAGCTCCGAGGCAGCAGGGGGCGCCACCTGGGGCGGGAGGAGCGGAGGGAGCGGGACGGGACAGCCCGAGCGAGAACAGGGCAGACGAGGAGCCCGAGAGCCAGGCCAAGGCGGCGACGGCACCCGCCGTGCTGCTGAAGCCGAAGCCAAGCGCGCTCAGGAAAGCGCTGTCGGCCGACCTGCCGTCCGCCACCTCCGAGACGGGCGCATCGCAGCAGTCCCGGGTCACGCAGAGGCCAACCAATCGCGGGCAAGGGAAAAGCCCCACCAGGAGCAAGAGCTTGAAAGTGCCTCCCAGGCCGTCGTGGCAGAGCTAGCAGGTGTTGGGAGGTGGTGGGGGAAGGGTTTACGGAGGGGTGGGGGTGTGGGGGTGTGTGAGGATGTCTCGCTGCGCTCTCAGTCTGGAGCTCTGAGAACTGGGACACAGAGCAGCGCGTGGCAAGAGAGACACCCGGGTTAATAGCTCGTGGAAAGCACTCCGGGAGCGCGGAGCCGGCCGACGTGCCCAAGGAAACGAAAAGCACTTAGAGGCCGTGTTTTCTGGTGTCAGGAAAAGTCCACGTCTTTTTTTTAACAGGTTACAGTGCTCCAGCGGTGCATTCGTGGCCTTTCCAGCGCGGGGGTGGGAGCGGTGAGAAACGGGAGGCACCTGCCTTTATTTTTTATGGCCTCTGCCTCACCCGGTTTCGCAGCTAAATTAAACATGCAGGTGCCATGTTTTTATGGTTGAGCAGTGGCATTTGCCGCTGTCTGGAGGACCCACAGGCGTCATTAATGATTTAAACATTTCTCTTGTGTGTTCTGTGAGTTAATTACCTTCCCAGTGCTGCTGATGGTCCAATCTTCTCATGACATGAAGTGTTTTTACAGAAAGACTATCTTTAAATACCCACACATTTATATTTATAATGCGGAATATTTATAGAGTAGAAAAGTTTTTTTTTGGTCAACAGAGGAAATAATTGGTTTGAGAGCTGAATTTTTGTGTTTCTCATTTGAGGTAATCCAGTCTGGGATATGAGCACGGTTAAAGTGCAAACTTGGTTAAAATGTAAATTTTCATATTCCGCTTTAATCACAAAGCTGGATGAACGATCAAAACACCCATGTGATTTTCATACTGTAGCTCATTATCCATGGAAAGCGCCAAACAAGAGAGCATTGAAATAATCCTCTGACAGCCTGTCTGGGGTAGCTGGGAGAAAGGGGTGCATCACGTGGCCTCACAACCGACTCGCTGGGTGCAGACCAGGCCCAGATGATGTCACTGCGAAGATGTACCACAGTGATGACTTGGCAGTGAGTCAAATTTCAAAGCATCGTTTTTTATCTCTTTAACTGTGAAATCATTGGTAAATTTCATTTTTGTTTTTTTTATTTTTTGATCCCTATGCAATGATATTGATTATTAAAAACTATTTATTTAATATCCCCATTGTTGCTCAGATGTGTGTTATGAGATAACCTGGGGTCATAAAAACATGCTTTAAAGTGGGCTGAAACAATAAAAGGGCCCTAGTCTAATAATTTTGAAAATGATTCATGTATGCAGTTTGTAAATTGGGATAGCATGTGTGAAAGTCTGACGTTTGAAATTTAACAGTGTCCTACGTGGCTAAATTTTGGGATAGTGCACTTTCATTTAATATTGCGTTGTTTGAGATCATGCAGATTGAATTAAACGATAATCTTGCTGATGTCTTAAGGTTGCACACCTGCTCCTTCCACTTTCTTGAGACTAAAACAAAGGCATATTCCTATGCCTGCCAGTAAGGGTAATTGTCAATAACATCAGGATCTGAGGTTCTCAAGGTTTAAAATTTCAAGACTACACTGGGCTTCACGTAAGCAGACTAAAATTCTTCTCTATTCTTATAACGTCAGTGAATATATATCCATTTCTGTCGAGTCCATTTATATATTTTGGATGGAAAGCACCAAGTAATGGCAACCTGTTCGAGATAAAAGATTTTCTTCTGTCTGCTTTTCCTGTATTCATATATCAGTGAAATAAACTTAGCCACTGATCAAGTCTCCCATCATACGTATGTGTACCGTTTAGAAAGCCCAAGAGGCATAAAGTGGCCCATTCAGACAAGGAACAGCAGCTTAATATGGCAGTTAACTGAAAATGCTAGAAGTAGTGCAACACTAAACCATCAGTCTTTCTTCAGATGTCTTTAAATGGCAGCTACGCTCATATATCACAGAACCTACACCCATTAACATGCCTCAGAGAATGTGGATTTTATCATGCCAGTAATTTTTTGCTCTTTGAATGAACCGGTACAGCAAAGCATTGTGGGCCGTGGCGTAAAGGATCAGGGAACAAAGGGCCCCGCCCCCCGAGCTGGGTGCCCTCCCCTCTCAGGTAAACCGTCACTGCCACTGACGACCGATCTCGTTTGCCCCCACCCCCCGCCTGTCCTCTCCCCAGACAGAAGTACGAGTGGGATGCATCCGTCACCCCCCTGCATCTACCCTGCTCTGACAGCTCAGATGCAAAAAAAAAAGCACAAGAGAGACAGAAAGAAGGACAAACAGATAATAGAGAAAGAAAAGAAGAAAGCCATTTGAGTGATTCTCTGCCGTTAGCTCTCCCTTAATTTTTAAAAAGAGCCCTTATCCCCTAAATTCTGTGCTTACTCATGAATAACACATGGACGGCGTCTCCCCTGCTCCCTTTTAGATGTACATGAATGGCGATGGCTCAGTGCCGACCATTTCCTCTGCTTGCAGGGCTAACCTGATTAGCCTGTTGTTGTGCCATAGTCTTCTGACAAATCTGTTTATGGACAGAAAAGGAAGAGAGGAGAACATAATCGCCTAAAGACCGCCTCCCCGCAGCCCATCAGCAGAAAGGCTTTAAAGATATGGCCCTTTAGAGCGATGGCTTTCTGTAATCACATTGTTCATGTCGAAAGCCCTGCGTATTACGTGCCATTCAGATACAAATGTGTTTCATTAAAATCCTGCAAACAATGTGAAATGCCCATTATTTAACTAATGACGCGAATCCCTGCAAAGCTCGATGCAAATGTAGTGTTTGGCAGAGGCATAACTTTCTCAAATAAATAGAACATGAAAGGAAGAGCGCAGAGTGCTCGTCTTTATTTATTTATTTTAAACGAAACGCGTCCTCGTACGCTACCACGGCAGTAGTCTGTTAGTCTCACTCGCCAACTTGTATTGTGGTTGTAAAGTGTAAAGTTTTTAATCTGTGCTACCAACTCTTACGTTGAGTTGCTTTATACAAAACATCAGTTTTATACTTTGATTTCACATCTCCTGTCTGGGCTGAGTTTTGCTTTGGTCATGAGTTTGACCAAAGCAAATGAGTCTCACAATGGTTTCTCATTCCCAGTGCTGTGGTTGTTTACATGTCTGTGTGTATAGTGTGCTTTCATCTAGGGCAGTGCTGAGGTATGAACATGATGCCTTTTGAACACCATTGACAAGTCTGACTTTTTTGTTTGTCTATAGCAGTTGCATTTGAAGAAAAAGCAATGACAGTATGGTACAGAGTAGATCAGAACCGTTTCTCTGAAGCAAGATTTTTGCTGTATGTTTTTGAGTCAGTCTCTGTCTGTTAAACTTGATATTCTCCAGAGGCCTCACCCACGCGGATATTAATCAGCTCGAGCCGTGCCTATGAACATGAATAAATGGATTTCTGAGAGCTGAAATATTTCCCTTTATAAATGACATCAGGCATTCCTTGAATGACAGATCAAATGACATCATGGCAAATCCAGGATGTTTTAAAAGCACTCCGATTGGATGGAAACCAGCGCCCTCTGACACTCGCAGCTCAATCATGCCAGGCAAAGTCATAAAGTTTTATAACGCCAATTTGATTTCATTAAGTCCTTCCCACGCTGTTAATTCATTACATCGATCCGGATGGATTTATATGTCCAACTGCACCATGCGGGATCCGACTGATGATAACGGTTCTGGGTTCAGATGTTCTTGTGAAGCGGGGGGGTGTGATGTGGGGAAGGGGGGGGGGGGGTGGATTGAGGAGCGCTCTAATGAGACGGGAGACGGCGGAGAATGGGCTCAGCTCTGACCGTGTCGGTGTGGCCTTGTGTGCGGGGCCGGGACTGCCGAAAGCCCTGCGGACTTGCGGAGGGGGAGATGCTGGGAAGGCCGGATTAAGGGCTTTAGAAATACAATCCTGCAGGTGACATCATCCGAGTAAACTTTGAGCCAGAGCTGCTAATCCAGTTTATAGTGTGTACCTGGGGGGGGGGTGCTTGGGGGTGGGGGGAGTGAGGAGGAGGCCAGCGCTGGCAAGGAATGAAAAATTAAACAGGTGATGATAATCCTGGCCTCTGAGTGGGGGGGAGAGAGAAAAGGAGAGAGGGAGAGAGGGAGAGAGAGAGAGAATCTGCTTATATTTCCATATTTCTTACTACAGACCAGCCTCTGCCAGGCATCAAAAATGCCGTTTCTGCACAGCTAAATGTGGGCTGTGCAGATTTATGTTGTTTACCAGCAGAAAATGGCTGTTAAAGTGGCCCATATTCATTCATTGCGTCTGCTATTTAAACCCTGCACATTATACATAATGTTTTTTTTTTTTCTGATGAATGAGTTCTTACTTTAGCAGTTGATTTACTAGGTTATTGCATTTTGCATTTTGTTACATTTCTGTATCGCTGCAGGATGCCAAACAGGGTAATGTATATCCTGTTGTGGTGTACCTCATTCGATAGTGTAGACTGTGAAAGACCGGCATGGCTCGTATTGCATTGCAGACATGCACCACGTGCTGATGCGGTGGTCTCATCTCCGCTCCTGCAGATCATTACCTGCATGTGTGAGGGCAGGAGGTCCAGCATACAGAATCGACAGTTCAGAGATTCAGTTTGTGTGAAGCCCCGAATCCATGATTAGAAACAGAACTGGCCACATGGATGGAGTCTGTCACTGCAGGCAGTGGGGGTTATGTATATCCTCTGTGTGTTTGCGGCCTCACTGTGGAGACGATTAACATATACAGCTATGTAAAAATAAAAAATGTAGTTTTGGAAGTTATGGTGTATTCCAGGAGCAATGTGACTCCATTCAGAAGGATGCATCTGTCGGCAAAATCAGGAAACAATTCTCCTCGCGTTTCATTTTTCACAGGATGTCTGCTCTGCTGAAAAAAAGGCAGCTGTTAGCTCTGATTGGACTACAAAGGGAAATCAAAATAAACTGTTTTTAAGTGACTCTCTTTTTTAGCGTACGCATATCAGGTGCACACACATACAGAGTGAGAGTGATAGAGCACATTCAGTGTTTTTCTTCTTAGTGCCAGGAGATATCGCCCAGGTTCTGTGTGGCTGCTTGTTGGAGGGAGTCGGCCTAAAGATCAACCCTTCTGTGTCCCGGGCCCTCTGCCCCCGTACCCCACGCACTCCTTGTCCTCTTTCCCGGCACAGCTGTTGTAAAGTAATGTGGGTCTTGGATTGAGAGCCCAAAACCAGCTGTTTCATTACCTGTAATTAGAGCCTCAATAAATGAATCATTTCCTTTGGATTGTAACTGCTGGGGTTTGATTATATCCTTACAGACATTAGCCTCACTGGACGGGTTCCAGTACCAGCTGCCTCGCAAAACACACTCCCCTTAGATGCCGAGAGACGCAGGGAGTGAAGTGTAAAATGTTATATGCGGCTCTGAGGGTTTACTGCAGCGAGTGAAGTAATAATCCAAGGCCGTGGTGCTTTTGAGGTCGCACCATCTTACTCCCAGCAAGTCAATACAAACACTGAGGAAATGTAGCATAGACAAGTCATGAGTCATTATTTAAGTTTTGTCATGAACAAGACAAGTGCAGACTGAATTAGGATAGAACCCGTTTAAATCAAGGGGCGAGCACCCTCAATGAGGCAAAGCTGAGTTTTCAATCATCAGAAGAAAAATATGACATTTGTTTGTAAGATGCGGAGGCACACTGAGTGTTTAATTTCCCTTTCGCATCTATCAGAGCCGCAAATGCAATGTCAGTTAAGCAGAGATGGAATTGTAAACAATTATTGCCAATGTCTCTGAAGGGCAGACGCGAAAGGAGGAGTCCAAAGAAACAAAGAAAATGATTTATGATGGCATCTTCCGACAGAACGCCGAACAACAGGCGGAGGCAGAAATTTTCAGGAGAGGGATGTGCAAACGGAACATGTCCCTTCTCCTCTGTGAAGTAGTACAAGGGCTGCTCATAAGGACTGAACATTATTATTTATGATTTCAGAAAATATGGTGAATATACTTTCATTGAGTATGTTATGTGCCAGCAGCAGTCATCTTTTTGAGGTGTGCAGTTGCATTCACCATGTTGCGGGGAGAGACTCTCTAGGACTGAATTTGATTGCAGTTGTCACCGTTTCAATTTATGAAGGGACTGATGTTTAATAATAATGTAGTTCTACAGTGAAGAGGATTATTGCACATGGATTCTTACAGTCGAACAATGCAAATCAACAGAGAATTTCAAAAAGAGGGTGAATATTTGTTTCTTTGTTCAGAGGACTTCATTGATATGTATGAGTTGCAAGTGATCACAGTATGTGTAGCTCCTGTCAAGAATTTTGACACGTTGAGCAGTGCACGTTAACTACACACAACACCGTGAGTCTTTTGAAATGGAACCAGCACAAGCTAAGCATTTCATGAACCACTGAACTGAACTGGACCTTATCGAGATCACCGCCGTACTGTGTACTATTAGTCAGAATGCAACCCTGTGAAATCTCTGCTGGATTCAGGATTCCCATCTTGACAAAGACATAAGGATTCATGTACTTGCAGATCTCTGTGACATTCATTGGGCAGTAGGAATTTCTGTGATTGAAGGGACATGCCCAGTAAACGTCCAGTTGTGAAGCTTTCAGGGGAGGTTTGTGTTATATCTGAGATTTTTATTCTCTCTAACAAAACACAAGGCTTTCAACACCTTTCTGCCGTATAAAATCCAAACACCCATGAGGGAGATAATAATGTTTAATGGTTTGGTTTGGTGTTTTCCTTAGCTATTCTTAGCTGTGACTGGCAAATTTTCAGGTCTGGACGGTTGAGCGCGTGAGAATATGTTTCAGCTCTCCTTGATTTTATTGATTGTGGGGTACTTAATGAGGCTAATGACTTCACACATTTTAATTAGGCACCCCGATTATTTTTCCTTCAAGTTCCAACTCCCAGAGGCGCCGAAACAAGTGCAGGATTGTTTTTTTGTGTCCAAGACTGAGCGAGAAAAAGCACGGCCCTTTTGCTGTAAGTATGATGAACGTGAGTTTTCTGTGTGGAGTCTCTGGCAGGCGCTCGAATGTTATTCCAATGGCTGGGTGATTTACAGGGCCACGGGGGAGTGCCTGAACTTCCAGCCCCTTAAGCAGATCCTGTCTCTGCTTTCAGATTTAATGTTTCTCAAAGGAAAGTGACACTGCGAGCGCCGACCAATCGGCTCGCCGCTTCCATTAATTCTTTTCAGATTTTTCCGATTTTTAAAAATGGGTGCGCCCCACAGGAATTTGCCTTAAGAACTCATACTTCCCCTCTCGCTGCGTCCAGAAAAACAATAAAGCGGACACAGATTCCATAAATATCTAAAATGGGATTTGACGTCTGCTCCAAGTGCACCGATTCATTTCCTTGCGCCATAAACCAAACCGTTGCTCTTATTCAGAGAGGAGGAGGGGAATATGCAGCAGGTGAGCTGAGGAGTTACTTGCGAGCATGAAAACCGGCGTGAGGGTTTTTGTGTGGGTGTGTTTTACTGTGATGGTGCTTTGTTTGGTGAAGCCGTGACCGGCGAGGACTGCTTTCAGGGGCGGAAGGATTCGACCCGCCCCTCCCTCTCCTCTGGCCCCCTCTGACGCGTGTCCATTTTTCAGCCTGCGTACGCCGGGTGCGCTCGCAGCACCCTTTGCATGAAATTAGCATCTGATCAGGGAGGGCGGCACATGTTTCGCCGGTGTCCATTAATTCGTTTCTGGTCGGAACAATGTCCTGCAGTTAGCGCCCCGCTCTTCCTAATGGGCTCCGCCGGCGTCCGCAGCCCTGCGGCCTTCTGGGAAATGGCTCATCTGGCTGAGACCTCGCCTCTGCAGCTGTACCCTCTGCATGTGGGGGCCCAGTCAGCACGGAGGCTTGGACACTGGAACCTTTTTTTTAGGGAGGGAGGAGGGGGGGTTACCCAAAAAAGAGCCAGTAGACAGTAAGAATACAGTTGTAGTATATGAATAACCCTGAAGGAAAGCAGCTACGAAGATACTGACAACCCCCAAACAGAAATTAGCACCTGGTTTTAAGGAAATTGGTCAAATTTATTTCGTTTTAACCATTAAGAAGTATTCAGAATAAAATCTCAATATTCACTTGGGCAATACAAAGAAATGCATGTTTTGTATCTGATTTGAATATCAGCACAGCTGCTACAGCACCCTCCTGTGTTCCTTCTTCAGTGTTCATATGGAGGGACATTCCAGGAAGCCACCAAAGGAGAACTAGCAGCTCTGAAGAATTTTCAGCTCACAGTTTGATGTTCGAGCCATCAAATTGTACAAAAAGTACATTGAAGTGATTAATTAGCTCACTACACAGGCAGTAGCAAAAACACAAAGCTTTCAAAAAGCAAACAAAAAAATGACATTAACAATGCCATAGAAATGAATAAAAAGGTACACGTGAAACAGTTCATCACATGTTAGTCTACTTACAGTACAGAAACAGTGTTTCTTTGTGTAAAGGAGGATTTCATGCTCTGGGATGTGCAGGGGTTTCAGAAATGAAATCTAAAGGGGGGGGGGGGCTGGATGCACTTTCCCGCCATGTGATGAGTAATGTCTGAGAACCCCACATCTGCGCACACCTTTTGTCTGCCGGGGCGGGGAGCGCAGACAGACGCAGGCGGCTCCGTCGCCCGACTCGCGGCGCTGCGGGAGGCGGCTCTGATCAGACGCTGTTAGCGGCGCGCGCTCTGACAGCGGATCCCGTCGCCGAGCGCAGGTGCCGTCTGATCTACCTCTCCCCCCCGTCCCGCCTCCGCACAACAAAGGCCGGCGGATGCTCCGAGGATGGGCGCTCACCGCAATTGGAGCCGTCCCGACTCTTCCCCTCTGGTCTTCTGTTTTTGACTCTGCCCTGTTTTCAGTGTTTTACTCATCACTCAAAGATGCTGGATAGACTACTAATAATAAAACAGCCTGGCAGGGTCAGAGTTGTGCAGTGGTTAAAAAAGCTGTGCTTTCAATATAAAGGTTGCAAGTTTGAATCCAGGTGGGGCCTGCTGTATGTTAGAATTAATGAGTGCTACAATTAATTACCTCAATGAGTTTGGCAGGGAACACTGAAGAAGTGGTACAGAGGATGCAGGAAGAGCTCATTTGAATCGAGAGAATTCTGATACCAGATGGTCTGTTTTTTGGGACTGCCCTCAGATGAACCCCTTAAAGTGTTGCAAAACAAAGCTTCTCTCAGCCATATTGACAGGATTTCTCACGTCTTATCCCTGAAGCTACATATAATTTTTAAATAGAATAAAGGATTGCAATATGTACTGTGCACCTGACAGTGGTGCTGAATGTTTTAAAAGACAAAGGAAAAACTGGGGATTGTGCATCCGAGGACAGACTAAGGAGAAAGCATGAACGGTGTTACAGGAAAGCCTGATCTCAGAACAGTCTGTCATCATTACCCATGATGGGGGTTAATGAGGATCCTGGAGATGATGTCGTAGATATGACTCTTCTCAGAAGTGTTTGCATTATATTTTGGGGTTCAGAGTGTTTTTTTTTTTTCCAGTGGAATAATAGCTTTCTAGGATTATAAAACAATAACACACAAGATCAGACAGCTGTGTCATGAGATCGCATCAAGGGCACCTACCTGCACCTGCTGCCTCTGTGTTTTCTCTACATTCTGAGCCTCTTTGTCTCGGACGCTTCAATAGTCTACAGCTCAACACTTTGTTAATGTTTTGCTCTCTCCGCCTTGGTAATAGCTATAATATTTCATGTAGGTTGTTGCCTGTAATGGTAAAGGTATAAATAATAAAAACAGGACGCATCACTCAGCTGCAAACAAACTTCCTGACAACAGAAAATAATAATCGGATATATACAATGACTCTTCCCATCGTCTTTGCTCCTCTTGGAAGAAGGAAGGTGCAGTGATGAGAAAAATGTTGTTTCATCAGTTGCTCGCCAGTCATACCATTTTGACAAACCCCAACTGACATCCGTATGCTTCAGATAAGCCCTCTGAGCAAACCCCTACCTTTTCACAGTATGCAACCTTGAAGTAAGGTAAAGCAATCAACTACATATTACCACTGTTAATAGAGAATCTTTTGAAAGGGCTAAAGTAAATTTGGAAAAAAAAATTAACCAGTGCTGTTACCGTGACCTTATACAGTATTGATTGTGCTCCACGAGGCCACTGCATCCTGCACAGCTGTTCTACATCAGCGGAAGGAAGGTTAACATGGATGTTCGTTTCTCTTTTGGCGGTCATGTGTTAAACAGTAGTACATTTCAGACGAATTTTCCATTGGGTTTTTTGTAGTGAATAACAGTTAGTCAGTCAATGTCAGTCAGCTTTCAGCAGCAGAGGCTGGCAGTGCCGGAGCACGCCCTCCGCACGCCGCAATCCGAGATCGCGCTTCAGTGAGGGGTGGCCACCTGAGCAGCGACCACTCCCCGCTACCGTGGCTAATGGAGCCCGAATTAAAGGTGTGGAAAATCAATAGCCAGCAGCCTCGCGCGGCGAAACTATTGATCTTCCACTAGTGCCATCCTGGGCAATTATCCTCAAAATTACTCAAAATCCACAATTCGTGACCCAAGCGGCAGTCACTTCTATCAAAAGTCCAATAATCAGGAATCCTGACGAACTTCTCAGACCGATGGGGGGGTCTCGCCTCGCACCTCCCGCCGCGTCTCTGCCCCGACCCTTGGAAGAGAGACAGACGAGAGGCGCCCCCTAATTGCACGTGTGCAAAGGAGACCCAGACACTATCTGACATGAGCTTTATCTCCCCAAGCCTTGCGTGCCAGTGATGTGTAAATGAGACAATGAGATGAGTACATGCGTGTGTATGTGTGTGCATGGGAAATGGGGTCTGTGTAGTTAATGAGAGCGGGGTGAATATTTAAATGAAGCCAACGCTGCCGATGGATGGTGAGTGATTGGCTGGCTCTGCCCCAGTCACTGTCTCCCCTCAGATGTTCTGAAGCCCCCCTGCTTGTCACACCGCCAGCTAGAGGCATCAAATGCACAGTGGATCTGTCATCCTGTCAAGGAAGGGGCTCAATTAAAAGTGCACTCAGGATACAGGTTAAAATTAATGATGGCACTGCTGGATTCTAAGTAACGGTATCCAGGGGTTCATTTTTTTATTGCGTGACCTTGATGCTGTGCCCTTTATATGAAGCAGGAGGGAGTTTGGTGGGGGGTGGGGGCTGGGGGGGGCTTCTTCACTCCCTGTCATTTTTTTTTTGCCTCCATCCTGTGTTGCCACTCTGGGATCTTATGCTATATTGTCTGGGTCATTTTTATTAAGTCACGTTCATTATGTCCAGACTTGACAGAGGTTGGTGGATTGCTACAACAGACATGTACTGTACAGGTAGTGATTCTTTTGTTGTCGCTGCACTTACGATGTAAGCTCTCTAAGATGAGTTCTTGAGAGAAAGGACGCATTGGAGCAGCACAATAAAAGGAGGTTTTTCGTAGAAGCAAGGTTTTTTTCAAGTTCATTATCATTGGACAAGCCAGACTGTGATCCATTGAATGTGAACAGGGCTCTATTTTGTTACTTGTGGTGTTGATTCTCTCCCTGGTTCTTGGAAAGGTATCTGGGACTGTGAATGCTTGGGGTTATCAGAAAGGTGTCATATGTCTGCTTTGTATGACTAGTTAAATGAATGTGTATGCTTGCTTTTCAAGCAGTGTGCCTGTTGGCATATATGTTGCATGGAAAAAAACAGCCAGCCACAAGTGAGGGAAAGGTATGCTATTCAGGCTACGAACATGCCCAATCGGCATGACCCATGAAACCCCACAGGCCACCCCATAATTCATTCGATCACGCTCTTACCGTTGACGTTCTTTTGCCCCAGTCCAAGAAAGCGCACATTCACCACAGCCAATGAACAAAAAGGAAACCCTCTTTATTAAACTGAAAAGTGAGAGCAAAACCACTACAATGAACAGTAGAGCAAAATCGTCATAAGCCCTGTTTCATTCCAACGAAACTTTTTGAGTTTCCTTTTGACTTGCTGAATAATTACAGCGGCGTGTGTGTAATGTATCAAGCTCAGACAGCATGTGACAACTAGAACTGATCCAGAATGGAACAAGGTTTTTTACTAATGGATTCATATTCAAGCAAAGCTGTGCCTGTTCCACCTGTGTTACTGGGGCAGGCACTGTATAATAGCATACAGACTCACTGGCAACAGAACAGATGGAGTTATGCTATCAGGTTATATTTTTCTTTCCACACTTCTATGTATCATCGGAATAAGGCTGTGTGCCTACAACCCAGTGCAGGCCCAGAAAAAAAAAAAAGATGAAAAATGAGAGACTCCGCATGAATTTTTCTTCCTCCACGCTAGCAGAAAGAACAGCAATCCGAGCGAATGTTCAATTGATAAGTCTCTGCAGACAGCGGGACCTGAGAGCCGGGGCTCTCCATGCGGGATTTGTCAGGGGGAGCGAGCAGATGGACTGACGAGGGGGACGCGCCGCTCCCTCTCTTGCGGGACCGAAAATGAGTCAGCACCGTGATCGCGGAGGAAGGTAGGATGGGGCGCGTTCTCTGTGCCTGTCTGCCGCTACGAGCGGTAGGTGGGACCAGGGCTTAATCACGTTCACCCGGCAACCACAAGGGCAGGAATACACAATTGTATCATGTCGGTGAAATAACCTATTCCATTGTGTCTCTTTTCATAGGCAGGTACCCAATACGATTCTGAAGAACTGTGTGTTAACAGCGTAGGGTATCTATTTCAGTGTAACGGTACCTGTCACTCATCATTCCCTTTACCCAATAAGATTTGGTATAGCACAGATATGGTAAGCATATCTAATTTATTTATTATTAGCTCTACCAATTGATGATAAGCGTACTAAAACACATTTTCAGAACTTTAATGCAGTGATTTCTTTAGTTGGTCCTTAATGCATGAAATTTTGGATTTCAGAATTTCTCATAATTATGTACCGTGTTTTCTATGTATGACATCAACTGCATGTAATCATATCACTACTCTGTAGACACCCTATTTGGTGCACATATGAAACCAAATTATGCTGGAGACTCACTAATGAACATCTGCATCTTCTTTCTTTTTTCTTAGGAGAAGTACAGGGAAACAAATTATGAATGCAAACAATAATATACACCTCATATCTGACTGCTATTCAGGATCGCTTAATGTAATATGATATTTAAGGTTGCTCTGGATAAGAACATCTGTTAAACAGGTAATTGTAAATAACAAAGGGTGGTTCCTATTAGATTGGGTCAAGTTTTGCTCAGTTCTACTCTAAATGATACGGTTGAGCTTCAGACATTGTTTCAAAAAGGGTAACTCTTGTGGCTCAGGCTGTTGACTTGATCAGCACCCTGTGGATAGAGGATGAAAGCAAGTTGTGAATAACTCTCTAATTACCAAAAAACGTAAATGAGTGTAGGTCTCCTGGACCCAGGGACCTATCCAAGGATTAGACTACAAAGAACAATAGAAGAGATTTCTGCCATGAGGGATACAGTGTATCTTATTTAAAATTCAAATAGATTTTAATACTCAGAATTGCAAGTTTACACTGCACAAATGGGATGAAAAATAATGAAACCGAAACACAGAATATGCTGTTTGTGGAAAACAAAGAAGCTGAGAACCACTTTGTTCCAAAAACTTCTGATCATTAATTAGTACTGAGAGACAGTGGAGATTTCTGTACCTTTCAAAAACAAAATCTGAATCTCCCCTCAGTCCCTCAAAGGTTACTCTTGTGTCTCGCCAGCCTATAATTCATTCTTTGATTTGTATTCACTAAGCCTTTCTTTTGGGGTTTTAGTACATTCCAAGGAGGGGAGATTCAAGGTTGACCCTATTCCAGTAACAAAATCATTTTCATGCCTATTGAACTATATTGATCTAATGTGAACATGATAAAATGGTTGCCTGTGATACAAAAAAATCATAAACCTGGGAGAGGTTAGATAACCCCTCAGGCAATTTATTCCATTCGGGGTCACAGGACACAGGGAAGATGGTTCTTTTGTTTGCAAACCTTTCAAGTTAAGTGAGAGTCAATCAAAGTCTCCCCGCACCCTCTTCTTGAATGTTGACGATATCACTGTGTCTCAGGGCTTAAGGGGAGGCAGATGTATTTGCCCCTTCCATACAGATGAGACAGAATTGTCCTCAGGGTCTGGATCCAATTAAATGTTTGAAAAATTGTTAATTTCTTTTCTGACACAGACCCACTGTCTCCACCTTATGCAATATTGAATTTGAATCCTACCCCTGGCCATGACATCTATCATTTCTGAAATCAGATATCAAGGTCTTGTTGAAAATCAGGGTTTAATATTCAAATTTTTTTTTACTTAAGAATTCATCTCTGCGGCATTCTTTGCTGTGTGATTGTTCATACAAAGCGCTTACTGTACCGGCGTGTATTTCATTTCGATAAGCCTGTGGCTGAATCCTTGGGTGGCAGCCTGCATTTCTGTAATAATATGGTAATTCAGTGGAGATGCTGCACTGAAGCAGTCTGACAGGCCTTGGTGTTAAGGTGATGGAGGCCGATGCTGTTCCCATCAGAAATAAAGAATGACCCAGGTGAGATGCCATTATGGGTACATTATGTCGGTAGATATGGCTCGCTGAACTCGTGATGATTTATGGCGATGAAAGTGAGGGATCCCCTGACATCCTCCCACCGCTCGGTCCTCTTTGTGCGCCTCTTTTGTTGTTTACGGACTTTCAGGGTGCGTTGCTCCGGTTAGCGGAGGGCGCTACCTGCATTGTGCATGTGATCGGATGTCTGCTGCCTCTTGTGAATGGATAGATCACCGGTCAGTCAGGACATCTGTGTCTCCAGCTGTCACCTAGCAACCTTGAAATTGAGTGAAAAAAGATCAAGTCCTCTCTTCACTATTTTAATTGGAGGGTGTCGTCGGTGGTGATGGTAGAACCATGGGGGTGGGGTGGGATAAGGCAGGAATAGAAGGTTAACATAACAAGCTAACTCCCAGGTTAGCTTCCTCTGATCTCTTGTAACCTGTTCAAATAACCACCTCGACCCTTGTCATATTCACCCGTCAGAATGCCAACGCCTAAGACAGGGTGCTGACATCTTATTTCTCCAGGGGAAAGAGCCCTGCTTGTCACCGGCAGAAATCACTGTCATCAGATGTCCTCATTACTAATGCGGCGTTATTCCAGGGTGCATTTTTATTCCGCGGTACGCTGCTGCTGACCCAATGACAGCACCCTTATCACATCCAAAGACAGAAGAAGAAAGATTTGCACGACATCGCTCATCAGAGAAAAGAAAGAACTTTTTTTTTGGGAAGGATTTTACCCGTGACAGCGACTTTGAGGTGAGTAGTGAAGGAGGAAGGAGTGCTGGAGGACAGAGGTTGTCCTTGAAGCTAAAAAATACAGCATGGCTCTTATCTGCTGTAGACCCTGCGGGTTTAGATGTTGGACGAGCGTTCACCCTACTGCCCCCAGGGGTCAATAACTACACAAGGACATGTCTGCCAGGCAAGCCATTACACTTCAGGATGGAGTGCCTTTATCAGCTCCTGACACTACAGATGGATTAATGTAGCACCGTGGGTGTAAATACGTTGAAGTTTTTGATGTTGAAAAGATGAAAGCTGAAGGCAGTTTTATTTGTTGCATAGATAATCACTCACAGCACAACGTTTTCTGTAATTACAAGTGTTCCTATGAGCAGTACACATCATATCTTAGTTAGGTGCTAAACAGAACTGCATCAAAGAGTTAAGTCTGCACACTTTTTAAGCTCCAAATGAGCATTCTATATAAATAATTGTTTTGAGCTAAACAGTGTTCTGGCTTGACTCTTTGATGCAACCATGTTTTAAATAATAAATGGGATCCACATAATAATGTTTGATGTGCAAATCAACAGAAGGAAACTATATATAGTCCCCCTTTCTTTTTCGTAAAACCAAACACAGTACCACAACATTCAGCTGTCACTCATACTGCTACAAACTTCAGCTTAACTTTTGGTATGATTACAAACCAAACATCCCCGCCCCTCAAAAAAAGGTAGATTCCATGGTCAGTGAGCATAAAATTTGGTTTTGTTCAGGCCTAAGCCATCCCCACATACATGAGCAGGAAGAGGCCATGCGGGAGAGGCCTCCCTTTGTCTCTTCCCCCCTCTTGCCATGCAGAAGGGAGACATGTGTTTGCCAAAGACACCACCGGTCAGCGCGGTTAGGCATTCCAGGAAGTCATGGCCGATAAGCCGGCGGGCCTGCCTGGGAAGGCGAGAAGCACCCCATCCACTCGTTAGTCTGCAGGGGCGAAAACATTTTCATGTCACACGCCGCTATCGGGGTGGCGTTGACTGTGAGGACTTTTATCTGCGGCGCGGCCCGGGATTAGACTGTCATCGCATTCTGAAATATTCCGTCAGCCAAAGAGCCGGGGCTTCACTTTGATTAATGGAGTCAGTCAATCGCGGCTGAAGGTCAAAGAAGTTTCCTTCTGTCAGACTCCTCCGATTGTCTGACACTTTGGCTGTGTGTGTGTGTGTGAATGCTGTCCCTACTGTATGTGTGCATGTGTGTGGTTTGCATGCTCACAGGTGCGGTTTGTGCTGCTCACAGTCACCTTAATGGCAGTAACATTCAGTTAGGTTCCCTGCAGTTACAGAGCAGGCAAGTTGTAGATGGGTTTTTCCTAAAGTCATACAACTGACTCTACAATTGCGATGAAAACGATGAAATTGAAGATTTGGCTCACTAAGAATGTAAAATGGTGGATGAATGTGAAATTTCCACACCATTCACTCATACAAACCAATCTTGCTGCCACAGCGGAACCACTGTTCCTATATCATTGACAAAAGGCCTGCTGTCATGCCAGCAGCCAGCTTGTGTTCTGGTCTGTATGTCAGCATAGTAGATTGGTGGTTTCCTTGAGGCATCATGATATGTAGCAGTAACAGATTCAAATAAGTCCAATACGGGGATCAGTTCAGGTGAGTTTGTTCACACAGAATCTGACAGCTACAATAACTCACCAGGTATCTATGACTCATGTGGACGTCAGTGTGAAGGAAACTGTCCCCTGTGCTTATATTTTTTTCTACATACATCTGAAAAATGAAGGGTGGAAAGTGGAAAATTACCTTGTGTTCCAACTATAGACAGTTAAAATAACCCATTGTTTCTGTTATATAGCTCAAATACAAAAGAACAGATGGAAAATGTGCTGACACCTAATAGAAAGCTATAAGTCTAAATTTAGCTGTGAATGTCTTATGTCTGCTAAATTGCTTGCTAGGAGAGATTTGTTTCAGTTGAAGCATACTAAAATGCTATTCACTCAAGGTTTCCCTCCGGAGTCTTGGTTGACAGATTGTAAAAGAAAAAAAAAAACAAAAACACATGTACCTTTTCAAGCCACACATTTGTGATGTGAAGCTTGACCTTTGTTTTTTTATGTCAGGAATAACCAATGTAATAAAACACAGGACAATAAAACTTCACACCAGAGGTTGTTTTGCTTGACTGGACCTGACAAGCTACCAGGCATTATGTCCAGTAAGAAGGTCTGAGTGCTGACTTGACATTTACGGGACTCTCAAAGGTTACGAGGTGCTTTCATTTGCATGACCAAACTCGATTTGTAGCGATTTTAAAAACCTCAGGTGAAAAGCCCGGGCAATTGGAAATATTTTGCTACAGTCATGTTTTTTGAGGTGGTTTGTCAAGGTTATGTCGAACACACAAACACATGTGCGCACTCATGGATGCAAAAACATGCTTTTACCAGTGCACTACCGCTTCCAAATGCCCAGGAAAAATTCTGGTTTTGTTTCAAAGACAGACCTCACACATTGATCAGGTTATTTGAAGCCATCTGATTTCAAGCAGGGAAGATGTCCCCCTGCAGATTGCAAAATGACATTAAATGTTTGAAAACGCTGAATGGCAGCTTGGCAGAAAGAGTCTTCCTGCAGTTAATTTAAACCCCCTTCAGCTCGCAGATGTGTCTCAGCAGTGAGTTCGGAGCTGAGTAATTACATGCAATTACGACACGGCGCGGTCTGCCCCAAATCCCAAATGGGACGCCACCATTAACATTTCTAATGTTTCGAGACGGTCCGTGGAGTGCTCGATTCTGCCTACTCCAGTCTGAATTTAATGATGCATTGACCCTGTCTTTGTTTGCTGGGCACAAGTGCTAGTGGTCTGATTCAGCCCCATTCAGCGGAACAGGATGAGCCTCTCACAGTGGCAGCGATGCCCCTTGCGTGCTCAAGATGTTGAAAGAGGGAGGGCGGATCTGCGGGAGCGGCTCTCTCTCGCACTGAATCGCATTAAAACGGGAAATATTCAGTGAATGCAGAGGACGATAACACCGGCCTGCATGTTTATTTTGGAAATTCTTTGGAATTATGTTCAGGTGAATTTGGTTATCAGAAAACAGGGCATGAACTGCGTCTCTCTGTACATCTCCAAACAACGATAGTCTAGTCCACAGATTTGAATCCGTACATCAGCTCATTTCCTGCTCTCCCCACGGTGGGAGAGTATCCTTTGTGTGTTTGTTATCAGACAAAGTGGAAACAAATGTGGGAAAGTTTGCCATGCCAAAGGCAGATAACAGGGCAAACAGATACAGCGGTGCAACATTCATCTGGACACGCGCGCCGAGGTGTCGTTCGCCGACCGCTCTATCAGCAGGGATTGTTTGTTCGCAGACTGATTCACCGGGCGGTAAGAGCCTCCCCCCTCCACACGGCGAGAGGGTAAACAAGCCAATCGGCCTCCTGTGGGGCGTCCGCGTCCGCCGCCGAGCAGGACGGGAAGGCGCGGCTGTTTTCAGCATGCATAAGAGTCGCGCATAATGTGAGATCCCCGCAGCTGGATTGAAATCATTTTTGATTGTGCAAACTCGGAGCCTGGTACCTGAGCAGCTCCTCAAACAACTCATCAATGTGAACAACACATCTATTTATTATGAGTGCTGCCACTGAGGTATGCAAATTTGTTCTCACGTCGCTCAAAAGCAAGGAGACAAAGCAAGATATTTTTTTTCCAACGGTAGAAGAGTGGTCTTTGTGGCCATTTTGTTTCATTTGGTCAGACTATTCAGTGTGGAAATAAAGGCAACAGCCTTTGTCTGTATTAGTCATTCGCATGGAAAAAAAAAAAAAACAAAACAAAAAAACTCTTATGTACCCCATCCAGTATTGTTTTCCTCTGCCAACAGCCTGTCTGATTTTTTTGAGTAGTAATTTAAATTCAGAATAGACACAAGGAGGGTTAGACAAAGGCAGGCACATGTGCAGGTTCTGGACAAGTTCATTAGCAATTAACGGCATATGTGACAGTCCCTGCTGAAGGAGGAATGGAAGTGAAACAGCTCCAACAATACAGTAACATGACAGATAACTTATCCGCAAACCAGAAGTCAATCAAGCTTTGCATTTAGGTCTGCTCACATAATGACTGCTTCAATGAATAGTGCATGATTTCTGATAATGCTCTATATGTGTGTCTGTCAGAGACATCATCACTAATTTCCTTTATCAGGGGTTTGGACGAGACGGGAGTTCATGGGGGGGCTCGGCAGTAATTGGTTTTGATTCTGACATGAAATACAATTCACATTATAGTACGGGTCCTGCAATTAATTACAGTCTATCCATTTCAACATGGTTTTTGTTCTAATTTGAATAATGTTCTAATTCGTGTAAGTAGACACAGATCCTGCCCAAGAGGAGAGTTGTTATGAACGTGTCCAAACAGAAATTCACATAAAATGTACAAATGAGGCGTCCACATCCAACAGACAAGTCAATCCTATGATAATTTTCATTTGGTACAGGGGTTTCTTGAATAAAGATGCATAACTGTAATTCTTGAACCAATTAGCCAACTATTTCCTCTGTTTTCCTGTGGAAATGGAGCCTTGACTGTGGTTTCTTGACAGTTTAGGTTTCATCTGTGGTGCAAGCAGTAGTACAATCCAGTAGAAAACACTCAATGCAGTTATGAATTTCCCTTTTCTAGTCTTAATACAGCCAAGTTCACACAGTTACAAGCAGGAATGAGAGCCGTGCCGCAAGTGTCTGTCACTAGTACATATTCATATACTTATGAGCATGTCTGTGTCCAGTAAGCATAGTTTACTAATAGCAGCTGAATAATAACTACTAATAACAATAACTGCGAATAATAACAACTAATAACAACAGTGAACAACTGCAGCATTAACTGCAGCAGTAAATGCATGTAATGTAATGTAACATGTAGCACCTCCATTACTTTATACCATCCATGCCTATTAGCAACATTAGCGTTCAACAATAAATATTCCAAATGGCACTTAGCGATATTAGCAGGGGTCCATCATCAATGAGAGAGAAAAAAAACACCAGACAATGAGTCCCTGTTGTCCACATTGTCTACAAACTCAGCGTAGTGCAACTCTCACAGATGTCTGAAAGGAGAGTCGGTTATGTTCCCTAGCTCGTGTAATAGCGTGTGAACAGGCATGCAGCAGCATTGAGTGCAGTTCGTCACTAGAGCTGTCAAGCCAAAAGAGCTGTGGATGAACCAGGTCCTTACACATTCTGACAGAGAACAGGACGACTGCAAAAAGAGGTCCAGGAGACATTGTCTGGCTCACCCTCCATTAGGACTGTCAGGTCTTCCATTAGGATTTAATGAAACACACTAATTGATTATCTGCAGTCCTTTCATTTGACTGGTAATTTGTATAAGCTGCGCAATAAACAGTTTAGAATTATTCAGAATTTATTCTGAAAAATGTCAGTCAGTATCGTAAAATATGTTGCTATGAATTCATGTTAAAGCTAAACAACAATATTAGCAGCTTGCTAGAGTGTACTTGCTCCATAGACAGAGTGGATAACAGTATCTGTTCACTACCTGCTTGCTATCTGTTTATTAATTAATAAAACACAGCGAATGTTCAATATGTGAGCAGCTATGCATTTGTGACTTTTTTGACAAACAGGCCTAGTGGCTACTGTGTTTGTAAAATAATGAAGTACTGCCAGTGGTAGGTATCAGAACATCCATAAACATTCTTGCAAATGACTCCTGGCTTCTCCCCTCTGTCTGGAAATAAAGAATCCAATCCATCTCAAGTAGAACGTGTTTCACAGAGCCAGAAGTGGAGCGTTACGCTGGATGCCGGTTTTTGTTTAGTCTATGGCAAGTGGAAAAGACAAAAGCGGAACCCCCGCCACTTCGGGATGTGAGCCCACCTGACCAACGCCAGCCCCGTGTCCCGAGCTTATTCTCCCAGTTCAAACAAAGCGCTGCGCCACCCGCGCTGTTATTAAGCTGGTTTGCACTTCCATCAGAGGAAGGATGTTTGTATTATCTCCATTATGCAACGGCTCTCCCATTTTGTGCCGCTCTCTCTCACCCCGTTTTTCAATTTCAATGAGGACGGCATAGAAGTGGTATGAAATAGAGAGGAATGCAAATACGACGCAGGATTTGGGTTTGGTATGGGGGAGGCAAAAGGCCGGATCACCTCTCTGTGAGGTTTGTTTGGTTGTGATTCGTTCTGATGAGATAAGCGGGGCAGGCATGAGAACGTGTTAAGAGGCAGCGGCTTTAATTGGTAAATAAAGTCAGTTACGAGCGCGAACGCGACAAGGCGGTCCAGGAAAATAATGGTCCGACTCGCTTACCTCACTGGGAATATGCCTACCAGGGGCTTCCAAGTCCTGCTGGGGCCATTTTGGAAAAATCTGTTTTTGTTTTGATACGGGTGGAAGAATATTAAGGTGTTGGCACGGCGCTCAGAAAGTTGGAATCCGAGGAATGACACACCAGCAGAACATCTGTTATAATAAAGTTTTATTTCGCTCCTCGCCCCTGTGCAAGTCGCCGCCTCTTCGACGGGTCGACTTCTTAATCAGAACATTTCACTCCAAATCGAGAAATAACCGGCTTCAACCGGTCACTCCCTCCAGATGGTAGCAAACATCGATTGAATCAAAGAGATCTTTTAATCAAAGGCCCTGTTGATGAAAAATAACATTTGAAGGCAGAATCAAACAACACATCAACATGCCAGCATTCATTTACAGCACAACGAGTGATATTAATCGATCAAGATAAATCTCCCATTTTTTTGTACCCTCAAGAATATTGCATTGATTATTAAATAAGGTTTCCTTGTTATCATTGATCGTGATCTTTTTTGACAGCTGTTTATATTGTGAGCTACTGAGATATGAATGCCTGACCATTGATATATGTTCAAAGCAATGTTCCAGATTTTAACACTGGCCAAGGCTGAACAACTTCACCTGAATTGACATCTCTGTTGCAAGGATAGCCAGAAGCATCATACCCTTCCCACTCCTAGACAGTCCCATATGTTTTTATGACTGTTGAGCTTTATCACCCCTTATCATACATTCATACCCCATGCCCTTGGAAAGCATATATTACATTACAGTAAATGATTTCAGTGTAAATTAACTACTTCTGAATACCTTTAACAGCAAAATCTGAACAAAAACAAAAGTATAAATTTAAGTGCTTTGAATTTTAAGTAATTTTAAATTGATAGTTTTGTTCTGGAACACTCTGCAAAGTCTTAAGAGAAAGCTAACTTTAACTTAAATCTTAGAGTTGGTCAGACTCTCAACGTCCATGACCCCACAGGTATGCTTTTCTGTTTTATATGTGAGCCAAGCATGAGCACATTTTTGGTTATAAGTTGTTGATTACAGGAAAGGAAAATAGGTGACAGGTGTAAAGAGCTGACTCATCACTGTGAAAACAAATCCGACACCTGAAAATAACTATCTGGGAAGTTATTTATATTGATATATAGTGTCAATGTACCATTGTTACACAATTATTATTATTGTTGCTGTTGTTGTTGATGTTGTTCTTGTCACCTGCAATATAATTGCTGTGTTTTAAATATCGTGCTTCCATTATTACATTTGCACTCATAAAGTTGGGGCGTGGCACTGGTTTGGGATTGTACTTTTGACGTTTGTGAGGATATATTTTTATTTTAGTGCCATGAAGACATTTCTGGATTAGCATAGATCTTCCTATGAACAGTTACTGGATTCTAGACTGAAGCAAGTTCAATTTGTCATGCTACTGGCATAGACATGGATGTCTTCAGTTATCAGTGATTTACTGCTGGCACAGATTAACTCCCTATACCAGAGTGTACAGTTATTATTTCTGTGATTTGATATGTTATTGTATTGCCCTGTCATTCCTTAGTTTTGTTTTGGCACATTTGTTATTGTTGGTTTGTTTTATCGAGAAGTATGTTTTGATTTCATTCAGTGTATGAATACACCTTCTCTTCTCTTTTTATGAGCCATGATAAAAACTTGATCCCTCTGGAAAAAAAAATAGTTTATTCAGGTTGAAGGTCTGAGGCAAACAATGTCTAGAGGCCTTCAATTTAATCACTGTGGCACTTTGTTCTTTGCGTCATAGATTGAAACAGGTGTTACATATTTCTGAAAAAATGTTAGACCTGCTTAAATTTGTTACTCAATGTGTCACGGTGTTTGGATTGAATGTCTCCCATGTGCCATAAACAGTTAGGTAGCACCTGATTTCTGTCAAGCTAATTGACTTTCTCGTGTCTCATAGCCTGTTTATGGGGACAACTGCGGCAAATGCGCAGAACAGGAGACTGCTTTCCAATCAAGCAGCCGCTTGAATAATTTTTAAGTTTACCGACCGCAAAATAATATGGAGATCTGTTATTGGGTTGCAGCGATCTTGGAACAGGTTATCTCTAACCGCAGATGGACCTTCCCCCTGCCAACTCTAAAGCCCTTGTGTTCACAGGCGCGGCTTTGTAGAAACCATCCAAAATGTGCTGATTTGACTTTCTAGCTGAACAGCTTCGGTAAATATTTGGTTTGTGCAATTCTTACGGAGCCATTTGGCCGGAGTGTGGGAAAGGATTTAGGAGATTTACAGAGGCTTTGTTTAATAAGCAAATGGCAGCGCCGTATGAAAAATAATTTTGTGTAGCAAATGCCAGCAACCATTATTCATGCTTTATACACTTTGGTGGGCCATCCATTGCATATTTATGCAACTGGCGGACAAACACTTTTTGAGATTTGAAATTTGTGGTAATTTCCACTTAGGTTTGATTGGGTCAAAGCACTGAATACTATAAAAATGTATAACAACAACAACAACAAAGACATCTGCAAAACTTTAGCTGTCAGCTATTACTTTAATGGTGTAAGACAGAACCCCTTATACCAAAATGGATATGTTGGCAGGTTACACTTGTGCCTAAGTAAATAATGCAGTTCATTAAAATGACAAAGAACAGTGTAAACTAATTAGGCTTAAAATGTGGTTTATGTGTCTCTGCATTGGTCTATTACTTTTTATACCAACTCAGATAAGCGATAACGACCCAATAAAATTATACCTGTAACCATGGTCATTACATGCTCATTGTAAAGTTCCCGTTTTGCACAAGCCATATCCTTTGTTCCATAAATCACATTCTAAAGTTAAAAGTCAGAAAATAGTTTGATCAACTTTTTTTTTTCTTGTGGCAGGTTATTGCTTGGGTTTTGTGTGCTTCGTGCAACTACACTTCATGCAAAACCATCTCTGGCTGCTACAGTACATGCATGAAGAGGGTTTGAAAGCCATGTTTTATGACAGGATGAACACCTGTCTTCTACATTATCTCCTCTACAAAAAGTAAGCAATAACACTGGATGTGTAGTATCTTATGTTTCTTGGTTAAAAAGTGACTGGTTTCAGGCACTCTCCATCTCTCTCTCTCTCAAACTTGTTATTCTCTCAAGCTGTGAATCAATACTGTTCCCAGAGAAATGAGATTACTGCTGTTGCTACACTACCAATTTCATAAGGGTGATTGATGGATTGACAGTATAAATCCATCATGTCAAAGTCCCATAGAATTCTCTTCAGTTGTTCTAATTGCTCTAGTGCTTTTTGATAACTGTGTTCATGTTTCCAGACACTTAAAGTGCAGACTTAAACTGTTGTTTCACATTATGTCTAATAGTCCTTAGAAAGCAGTTACAATGAAGATGCTGTGCACCTGTATTGAAGTGCTTCGGAGGGATGGAAATGGCAACATCTATCCATCTGACTAAAACAGAAGTTGCCAGAAAAAACTACTTATTACCTAGCAAATTGCTTTTAAAATGTGTATATATACATTTGCTGCTCTATTTTGTACTGTACCACTATCTATGTGACCATTGTGACTGAATGCTGAATGACTGTTTTCATATTTTATTTTAGATGCCTATAAACTGTCTTCTGGTAAAATTTAAGCCAGAGGGTACATGATTTAGTGACCATGCTCAGTTTTTCAGATTTTTGCTAATCGACACGTTTTCTGGCGCCACTACGCTGCATGTTGCGAAACTTTGGAAACCATAGATCAGAAAACCGAGGGAGAAGTGAATAGCTATTCTGTTTTAAATTATGCTGACAAAAAATGTGACAAGGAAGACTGAGAAATGGGGTATTGTATGACACGCACAGTAACAGTTCATCATCAGCGATTAGCAGATGGGTTGCGGGTTTGTTCCGATGTTATAGCTAGAAATAACTACAAAGAGGTTGTTTTTTCAAGTCATATTCTCCACAATTTATAGACTGCATTGCTAAGATATCTACCAAGGAAGGGTCTTGAAACATCTGTTGTTCATCTGTACAGATCAATGCTGTTCACTCAAGATGGTGTAGGCCTTGCAAAATCCTCCTTGCCTTTTCCCCACTTTAAAACTCCAAGCAAAACCAATATTACCCAAAACCCTACACCATAAATGTAACAGAATCCCTTGCTGCAGTAATTGGTGCCAATGGTGCAGAAAGGGAGAGATAAGTGCTGTCTATACTTCAACACATCGCCTGGAGGAGGGGCCCACTGATTGGTCGATGCGGCTCTGATGGAGGTCAGGGAGAGCTTATCTTATACTCAGTGGACCAATTAGCAGGGAAGAGTAGGCTTTCTCAGGTGTTGACCGCTCATAAGTGTAATTTGGGGTGGTTTTGCACCAATGAAACAGCACTAATTCAGTGCAGATGAGCGAGCGAGAACTTTACATCAAAGCTGGAGGGAGATGATGTGAAATTACTGTTTTTGCACCAGGATCAATCCTGTGTCTAATTTTTGCAAGGACTTGTGAAAAACAAATTCAGATATATTCTCATTAAGTTGGCTTTCCACCATGGGATTTTATTTAGATATGCACAATAGTCATCTGTAACTGGAGTGATTGACAGAGAAAAAAGCATTGTTTGAACAAAATGAATTGACAATAAGGATTCTTTCTAACCTTTAAGGACACAAGCGGTCTAATTTTAAATAAAAATACAGGCCAGAGGAAGCCAAGATCAGGTGAAATGTCTCTGCATTGAGCCTCTTGTTCATTCATGTATTCTAAGGTGTTGCATTATGGATGAAAATACTATTCAGTATCAGCTTGAGAGAAACATCAACACTTCTGAACCTGAATGTTAACACAGCAAGTGAAATAATGCCCTCTTTTTAATGACAAAATAAATTCTGTTTTATGTCTACAGCAGACTGGCTCATTCAAAATAGTTTCAATAACTGCATCTGGGTTTTAAAACCAAACACTCTGAGAGGATTTTTTAAGCCAATGCACTCTCATGTTGATAAAACAAGAGGAAACTATTTGGATTATGGATGGCTAGAAAAGATAATGGTGACATGAGGCTCTCTGTAAACTCCATCAATGTATAGTAATACACAATAATACGCTATCATACACATGTTACCTTTGCAGGACATTTTTCCACTCAGTGTGTATAAATGGGAGAGGTAATATTGTGATCGCTCTCAACTGCATGCACTTCAGCAATTATGCCATTGATGTCAGTCTGCAGCTACAATAGTACATTATATTGACTAAAGCACAATTTTGAAAAACCGATGTCCTCAGTGCAGAAGTACTCAATGGTGAGTCCTCCCTGGTAATGGCCTATAGAGGTTGCTTCAGTTTTGAGAATTACTACCCATTGCTTCAAACAATCCATTTTGATATGTTTGAGGCTCACAGTTGAGGCCTGAGTGTATCTCAGATATAAGACACCCTCAGCACTTTAAAATAAGTGCTTCTCCATTCACTTAAACCAGAGCAGAGCACAGCATGAATTAAACATCCCTCACCAGCGCACAGTTAATGCGCACCCATTACCTTTATTCACCAGGTAATTATTTCTGATTCAAGGGATTCACCCACAAGCTTGTTATTTTTTTTGTCTCACAACTGCTCATTAAGCACACATTGAAAATGCAGATGTCCTGCATTCTATCTGTCCTCTGTTTATTTTTTATTCATCATTATTCATTCATATACACGATATCCCGCTTATTTCCATGGACATGCTCTCAATTACGTGCAATACGTATCACAGTCTGGCCTCTTCTGTATTTTCAGTACAGCCAGACATGTCATTAGTGTTCAAGTGGAGGAGCGGGTGGAAGGTGAATTTCATTTTGTGGTGCGGCCTCAGTAACTTTGTGCAAGGAGGGTAGTTGACTCTGCGCTGCAATGTTTTAAACACCCTTTTGTAAACTGCCGAGGACAAGGAACACAAGGGAACCCCCCTAATTCCATTATATGCTACATGGAATGTGGAATTCAGAACTGATTTGAAAAATAATTTGAAAAGACCCCTGGAGATTAAAATGAACTTGTTACAAATTTGTAGCAATGTACCAATTTCACTCATATTCATATTTATGTTATGCAGTATATTCTAATTTTAACATGGTGATCCTTATGCTCAATCTGAATATAAAAATGATAATTGACACAAATACAGATTATTTGTGGGGTGCCTTTGGTGGAAAAAAAATGAAAAAAGTAAAAGGCAATACATTTCTTTGTTACAGCTAGCAGGAGTTTTGCCATGATGATCAATTTGCTAAGGATGTAGATATAAGAATTTTAAATATGGCATCCAGGTGTACATTTCAAAGATCACATCAAGTGATTTTTACACCAAAGGGTAGAATGTATTGCGGAATTTAGCCTGATATAAGTATTTTTATTTAACTGAACTGATTTCATCTGATCTGGATCTGAAAATCTGAAATCTGAAAAGTCAAGAAAAATATTTTAGAATATTGCAAAAGATAACACAAAACAGCATTTGTACCTTGTAGCGAAGGGCAAGAGCAGTCACCCCACCTCGAACCCGGGTCTACGGGGTACCAAAGATGCGACTTTGACCACGACGCCAAAGAGCCAGGCTCATTGGTATGGCAGTCAGAGCACATACTCAACCGTGGTGACGGCACTCCTTCACACTGCCCTTTCCTTCGGGAAGCACACCCCCATGTGCTTCACGCACCAAGGCATCCCTCATGCATTCCCTTGCCGTACTTCTCCCATCCCAGGGTGCCCCACTCACTAGTGCTTCACCCATCTCTGGGGTCCCTCACACCAAGGTAAAGCTAACCTGGGGGTCTCTCATACAGCTCACACGCTGGGCACGCCTCCGATGGCCTCACAGCAAGCCATCCCACTTCTGACAACATTTGTAGGTAGGGTGAGCGCAGTCACCCCACCCAGCCTCAAACCCGGGTCTACAGGGTACCAAACATGTGACTTTGACCGCGACACCAAAGAGCCAGACTCATTGGTATGGTACTCAGAGCACATACTCAACTGTAGTGATGGCACTCCATCACATACCTATTTCTGTGTGGTACATTTGATCATTTCTGAAGGTAATGCTCTCTTCCGTGTCTGGGCACTGCAAGGATTGCGTTGACTCGCTCCATGATGCCACGTCTGCACGCGGACAGGAATATTTTCTCCAGTTTAGAGTATAACAGCCATGCACTGATCCCACTGGTTATCAAATGTTATTTGAGGTTGTGGCAATGTGTTGTGTATTTCTGGATAGGTGTTACGCCTGTGGTTGAATACCATCTATAAACATGATAGTGATGCTGGAAGATGTACTGTATGTCTGTGAATATGTTTGTATTTTTGTGTGTTTGTTGTGTGAACAATGCAATTTTCTGATATGAAATTTTCTGTTTATCTACAGAAAGAGTTCATTTCACATTTGTTTTTTTCCCTTATATGAAAGCAAATTAAGTCGGCCTCAGTAATCTCCTTCAGTGCACCATAACCAGAATTTAATGAAGAAAATGTTCTCATTAATTCATGCCTCAGGAGAAACAGAATGAGTTTCATACTATGGAAGCGCTGAAATTCCCAAATTCCGATTCCTGTGTCAATTCAGGACATGCCAGTCCGCCAGGATCTGCAGGCAACGCTATTACTCTCCTTGTTGAAAAGAGCGAAAGTGATTATTCCTGACGCCATCAATCTTTTAAGTAAGTAAGTCAAGACGGCCTTTGCAGATAGACTCCATTACACTACTGTCATCTGTCAACTGAAAAATTTGTCTGACTGAAGCCTATTTGAAAATGGTGCATTCTACCAGAGGAGTACTAGTGATAACGAGAGTGCTCCTCTGATTCCCCAAAAAAGAGGATGATGAAAAACCGTGAAAGTTCCGCACTCGTTCAAGAGATCAGACTCTGCAAACAAACTGATTTAGGATATTTTTCATGTCTCTTGTTCAGAGGAGTTGCTCCAAGCTCATCTACACTCATCTAAGACGCCTAATGTAAGATGGGTTCACTGACTTCCATCATGGACAGAACTGCAGCAAATCTGCAACAAATGTTTACTTAGTAGTTTCTTTTGTCACTGTGTTGGTATTCAGACTGTTCACAGTATGCTAGAAGGACAGCTGATATTCCTATCTTATCTTGCTACAATTACAGGTGTTTAAATCATACAATGTAATGGTCTTGGTATGAGGATGTCTTGGGGCCTCTGTTCAATCCCGAATGAAGGATTGATGCGAGGCTCACTTATTTGTGTCTTGCACAACCTTTTTAGGTCAGCAGGTGCTGCAATTCATGATTTATTTTTAAATGCTTAAAACTGACTCTCAACGTTTAGGTCAAAGCATAGTTGGGGTGTGAATTGAGACTTAAATGCTACAGTGTCTTTGCCATTGAAATGTAATGTAAGCTGCTCAGTGCTTATTTATGGGCAATAATATACTGGTTGTCTGTATGTGATTAGATTATTCTCATGTTTTATTTATCGTGTAATTTCATCTATGTACAGTCTGCATTTGACAATTGCATGTTGAACGTATATTTATGTTTGCTTATTTTGTTTATTCTTCTGTGTTTCAGATCAGACCCATATTTTTTTTTGAATAAATCAGTGAGATAAATGAAGAAAGATCCTAGGAGAACACTAGGACAATAACTTATGATGTCAAAGCTACATATTCATTTATTTTGATGCATAGCGGGAAACACTTTCAAATTTATTCTATTCTAAGCTATGGATAAGAGTCAGAAAATATCATCTTTTATTTCTTTGTGGGCCTGATGTGTTATGCAAAGTTGAAAAAGCATTATGGCAATAGAGACTTTACCGACCAATGCTTAAAAACCAATTACTCCTTTCTTTTTCCTCAATTTTGCTTCATCTCCTGCTAGTCCATAGTGTTGAGTACAAGCAAAAAAACTGAGTGGTGTGTCAAAAAGTACTTCACTGAGTGCTTTTAACAAGTCTGATTACCCACAATCAATCAGTTTACGGGCATTGAGAGCTCGTAATGGAGAGAGAATGATTGATAGGCCCTTTGTTTGCTGTGTAAGTTCTCCCATTATCCACATTATGGACCATAGATGCTCCCACTGAGGGTTTAGAGAAAACACCTTCCTCCGAAGCAATCTCTCAGCACCTCAAGTTTCTCACAAACTGTATTATATGTTCAGCGTAGTTTTCAGTTGTTTGACTGGTACAGTACGGCATAACACCTTTCTTCTTAAGCCCAGAATTAAACTTGAAAACACATTATCACCCCTGAGACATGAGATAGAGAAAAATTGATGCCAATACTTAATAAATGAACCCTGAACTGGTGATTTACTCAAATGACACATTTGCAGCATTTTGGTTTCACAGATTTATCTTTCTTACCAGAAGCCGCACAACACAAGATTGTTTATTTTGTGTCCTCGCTAAGGTCGGAATGTACTGTAAGAGTCTGCCTCTCGCAATATATGCAAGCCCCCTGTAGACACACAAATCCCCTGTAGATACCGCACAGCAGTAAACAGTTCGTGGCAGCTTGCTCGTCACCGCGGCAGAAAAAGCTCAATTGCAGTCTGGGGATTCAGCGGGGAGCTCGTGATGCTGCAGAGAGGAAGCAGCGCTTCAATGGATCTTCTGTCCCAGCGATGCGACCAGGAAACTCCCCGTGGCACTGGGGTGACGTACACCGCGCGGTGATCAAGAGGCAGCCTCTGAGAGCGGACGCGCCATCTCTCGGGGCGAAGGGTCACCGCCAAAGCACACTGGCCGCTCTGTGGCCCCGTGATGCCCCAGCGACGCCCCAGCGACAGGCCTGTTCAGTGGCCCTGAGGCGCTCCAGCGAAACGCTGCATGCCCAAAACGAAGCCTGGCAGCGTGCAGAATATCCGCCCCCAAATCTCCATAGGTCAAACTCAATAAATATCAAGTGAAGTTTGTTTTTTTCTGCTGGGAGAACTGCAGCCTAGATGCGAACCATTTTAATGTGTCCCATGGCATTAAAACTTAATGTTCTGTATATAGAGGTTAATGTACATGCCTTAATTTTAAGTTTTTAAAGCAGAGCTCCTGGCCCTTTCCGTGACCTTGTAAATAATACACAACATTACGAATTCAAATTAAATCTAGGGAAAAAAATAAAAACATGAAAAAATAACCTTGGCTTGATTTTCATTTATATGCAAAAAAATGATTTGCAACAGAGTGTGGTTCTGTTTTCTGAATATCTCAGTAAAATTGAATGGGGTGTTTGCTTCTGAACTGAAATTCCATAAAATATTGCTGACATCAATTTAATATTATGTTCATGACTTATGCACATGCATTTCTATTCTCTGTGTATGAATTAGTATTTTTATTATTAAAAGTCCTTGAATGTATATACACTTGTCTGGCAGATGGAGGACTTCAATGCCATTGGAAGCCAATCTCCCTCATTTTAATACATATTAGAATTATGCTGGACTGCACTGCTCTTGCATAGACGTCTTTAGAAGATCTAGCAGATGCATTGAACCACCAGAAGCACCCTGAGGGCTCAAGCTGCCATGAGGCTTTCAGTTACAGTGATACCTAAATTATAAAGGCAAGCTGCTATTCTGGGAGGAATGATTGCTAGAAAGCTGATTACAGCGTACAGAATCTTATCTGTGATTTGTTGTTCTGTTGAACAGCTCAAACATACAATCTTAGGTTGACAGAATTGTACAAAGTTGTGAGGTGTCACTATAGCTAGCCATACAAAAGGATTAAATTAGCCACTATATGAAAGTAAAGCCTTAGTGCTTGTTTAGTGATTCCGTTATCACATGTTGAATGATGAGGTATAGTATTATACCAAGGACCTGCATTCATCTGCTCCTAGCTCACTGCATATTTAATGACCTTTATATGTAAAATTAGTTAGTGCTATATAGCACTGAAATGGATGAATGAAGCCCACATTTGTACAAATGGTAAAAATGGCATTATTTAGTTTTATTTTTGTTTTGTTCAACATAAAAATAATAGTATAAAAACCAGGAATGAAAGGTGGTTTAAATTCCATATCCAAAAAACAGCAGTATATATAGTATTTAAAATAGCCAAAAGGGTTTGCATTCTTACACATGCACTGACAGCAGAGACAGTAATATCAATCAATTTCTAACTTGTCAATCAATTACTCAATCATTCCCACAAAAGTTGTCGAAGGTGATGATTTCTACAGGCTTTATACAGAGAGAAAATGTTCATTTACCATTAATTGTCCTGGTTTACTTACACAAAGTATTGGAGTATAAATTGGAATTTTCAATCATATCAAACAAACTACATGTGGCTACATAAAGAGATATTTCCTCCTTTAAGGTATACCAGTCTGGTTCAATCAGTAACTGGGAGTGGCAGGAAAGAGGTGGGAGGCATGAATGAATCAGAGTGAAAATGGGTAAGTGACCTTGTAGAGGGTTGTGTGTGTGCTTATTGGCTACTGACAGAAGCAGTTGTATATGATCCGGAAGTATCCCAAGTGAAACCTTAGTTAAAAGTCCCTTGAGTTCATTTGTGTGAACCTCACTTTTTGGCAAATTACAAAAATTAATAATCAGCACTGAATAATTATCCCAGTAAATGCAGAGTAGCCATGACATGTCTTCCATCTCAAACATTGCTGAAGTTTTTCTCTCATCCTAATGTGGATCTTCACCACAGGAGAAAAATGTTCACAGGTTTCCATTTTCCTTGATCAAACCTCATTACATACCAACTTCCTCCCTGGTAGTTTTAAACTGGATTCAGTTATGGTTGTCCTGTGTATGAAAGTACAAGGGCACACCAGGCCGTCTTTTTTGTTGTCCATTGCTGTAAGCAGAATTTGAATGAAAAGCACCGAATCAAGTGCATTTGAACTGTGCATACTTTGGTGCAGTAATCCTTTTGATCTTGCAAAAATACAGATAGAGGCTTTATCCATATTGATTCAGCAAGCTTGACCTTCTCTCTATCAAGCCTGGAATGCAAATCTGAGTCAGGCGCTACTCAACCTTCCTCTTTGATACTGATCTCTGATTTGATGCTCAGGGTCCACATATTATAACACATCTGTGCTCAGTCTGATGTGAATACTTTAGTGTTTGGGTAAAAAAATGGGGGTCTTTCTAACCCTTTTCTGTAGATATAGTTGATTGATCTGAAACCTGACAATATTTAAGAAATGGGGATGTAGTTAATTTCCTTACTTTTTAACATTGACCATTATTTCTACCCTTTAAGGTGTGGCATTTTATTTAATCTCTTTCTGAAAGCTCATAACAAATTGTGGGTGTCAACTGGAGAAAAATAATCCTACACTGCTGATGTTCGACGCTGTTGAGCTATGTCCTACCCTGTCACCTATACTTGAACTTTTACACATGTGAAGGCCTGAGAACGACTGCAACCTCCAAACCTCAGTTTCATGGAAACTGCAAATGCAAAATATTCTTTTTTACCATTCTAATGTGACACCCTGTGCCAAAAGACTTCATCAGTTCCCAGTTCAGCTGTAGCATAATGAGAATGGCAGTATTTAAATGTCCAAACTCGTTCATTCTAGGCAAGTCTGAATCATAGCCCTGTCCTCTTCAGTGATCCGAGCACAGGGTCCTCATGCTGCTGCTCATCTGGTGGCGAATGAATGCCTTGTTTCATGGCCATGTTGTGGAGGACACACCAGGCCAATGTCATCTTGCACACCCTGTCTGCTAAGTACAAAAACATGCCCTCTGCCAGGTCCATACACATACACCAGCTTTTTACCACGCCGATAACATGTTCCATCACCTAGCGAGTGTGTGTATGTGTGTGGTTTTATGCAACCTCCTGTGGGGTCTGTCAGCAACGTCATCAGTCATCACATAACTATACAGCATACAAAAAGCATAGCTCTGATGATGGTTGCTTGACCAAAAGGTTTGCTTATTTGCATTTCAGCCCCTGCACTTGGGCACTTTTTTAGTCCAGATAGTAAAAGTGTGTGGGTTTACTTTTGTATCTTTTGTCTTTCCCAAAAGTGACACATCCATACTAAGTGATGGTCCAAGTGTTTACTTATAGGCACAGAAACTAATAGGCCTACATCTCAGCATGTAAACTCTGCCACCTACACTAAGACAGAATTGCAATTATAATTTGGCAAGCGAGTTAATTAAAGTATATGCCTACTGATTAGATTAGTTGCTATATTTTCTATTTATTACAACTTGACATTTTTATGTATAAAACTGCAAAAGGTCATATTGTTCACATATGAATTTTATACTTGTACAGTTTCTGCATATTATGAATTACATTCTATTTCAATACAATCAAGATTGCAGTAAAAATACAATATTCTTTTGGAACGGAAGTGTTGGAAGAAGTGAGAGAGAAAGTTTGAGGGCGGGAGTGAATGAAATAGAGACAGAGGGAAAGGGAGATAGTCAGAGAGACAGAGGGGAGAGACAGAGAGAGGGGTTAGGTTGCCCTGAGCTGAGCACCACTCTTGGGATGGTCTAAATGCTTCCTCATCAGTAAGCAGTGAATAATTCATCTTGTTACTGCAGCACATGCGGAGAGAAGTGGAAGGTCCTGGAGAGTTCATTGGTTGGTGAATAATGAAGCAGTAGTCACGGACGGGATGTCGAGCACAGAGGTTTTAAAAATGCAATGTTTGTGACATCTATCTAATTCCCTCCCATTTTGTCTGGGTGAATTCGAGGACAGCGCCGAGAAGCAGAGAGTCAGCACGCAATACGGCTCTCTTGGCCTTTTAACTGGCTTTTTTTAAAAAAAAAACAATTTTCCCCAACAATAAACAGGGGTCACCCTGCCCTGCGTTTCAGTACGGTTCTGTTTTAGGGGAGAAATGACTCTGCCAGGCACCCACACCAGAAGGCAGGGACTGTCTCATGCAACGTGGTCTGTTTAAGAAACTTTGACCCAGATACTTGTACACAAGGGGACAATCCACTAAAATACGTCCACCTCAGACCTCTTTTAAATGATGGTATGGCAAGCCAGCAGTTTTTCTCAGCATTGTAGAATGGTAGGGTACATGTACAGAATTTTACATGCATTTTGGGACATTCAAATAGGCTATAAAGCAGCACAACTTATATATAGTTACATCTGATGCATTTATTCTGTTTTTGTTTTTACTACCATTCTGTCAATAAGAGGTACTGTCTAACTGCACATCTGCCAGGAACACGTCCCGTTTCACGTGGGTGTTAAGGGCAATAAATCTTTCACAAGCTGGTGGCGAATGTCACGAAACTGTGAAAAATTAAAACAATTCAAAAAACAGGACGCGTGGCGCAACGTTTCTTTGCCAGCACTGAGCAGGGGGGAAAAAACAGCACCAAGAGTCACAAATCGATGGAAATTGATGCCTTTGCTCTGTGATGAAGTCAAAGACGTAACAGCCCTGAAATACGAGATAGAAATTAAATCTGCTGTCAGCAATTCTGGCACAAAGCTGGAGCATGAGTTACTGTCAGCTTACCAAGCTTATTGCACAGCCTCATAAATCTGTGTGTTGATGGCCATCCCAGGACATGATATTCTGACAGTCGTTCTGAGTGGTACATGCAATCAAATAGCTACTTACTCGAAGGGAGCTGGTGCAGTTTAAAAATAAACAATCCTTATAATTCCTTTCAATAATATATACGGTTTTCAAGGCAATTATACAGTATGAAGTAATCATTATTGACAGGATTGGGTCATTGGATTGTTATGTGTGAGTATAAATGAAATACTATAGGTAAATCAATGAACAGACTTCTGTCGGACAAAGTTTGTATTGTGTTGACCTTCTCTGTATTTAAGCATGGATTTCAATAAAAACTGATTTAGCATGTAAAATATGATCTATATATCGTAATACCGATCCACTTCGAAAAATAGAGAGCTGTGTTTAGTACTCAGCTGGCCCTACCAGTGCTCTGATTATTTTTAGCTTTTGGGTGTGATCTCATGCATAGTTTAATGTGTTAGGTTTATTAGTACACTCAGTGGAAAATTGGCAACATTTCTACAAAGAAAGAGGAAAATAAGATTTGTCCACAAGAAAATAAGATATCGATAAAAACCAAATGTCACTGCCTCTAGTTTTCTGCAGCTCCTCAGAAAAAAAATAGAGGAGAGCTCTGACCTTGAACCTCTATGCTCCTGTGGAAGAGACAGAGCTAAGGACACCTGCCTCATCCAGTAGAATGCTGTCGTCCAAATTTATCGCCCAGTTTTGATTTATTGAGCCCTTGTGAGATCCTTCAGCCTACAGCAGCACCCCACTGACCTTACGCTATAAACTTCAATCAACAAGACACAGGCTTTTTTTTTTTTAAGAAAATCATTTTTTTCCTTAACAAAAGAGGGTGCACTTAAATGATTACTGTCTCAGCAGCCTTGAGCCACAGCACACATCAAACACCGGCGATGCGGATCTGTAAAAACGCTTTTGTAAAATGTTTTGGACAATTGTAGCTTGAGTGTTTTACCTTGTGTGCAGTACATAGCACTCACCAGTGTATGGTGGAGTGATCTTTTTTAATTTTTTCCACAGAAAGTACCAGATTCACGTTGGAAATAGCTCTTAATTACTCATTGTTAGTATTTATGAAGGATACCTTGGCCTGCAAATGTCCCTCAATTAGTATTGAGATGGCCCATCGTCCTTTTAGGAACAAAATATTTTCTTTTTCACTTGAGGTATAATTCTGGTCTGTGGTCAGATCAATTCTGCATTGGTTTAAATCTTCTCATTCATTTCACCCTATAAAATGTTTGAAAAAACCCACTGTGAGGAGCTTGGTTTCAAAGCAAGCTAATTGTTTAATTGCTTCTGAGGCTAATATTAATATTGATGTCCCAGTTTGTGCTGCAGTTGATAAGTGCATTTCCCCTTACAGTAGTGTGAGGCAGGTAAGACTTAAAAACTTAGTCTTTCACTTTGCTACTGCTAACAGTTTAGTTAACAGGATACAATGTTGTTAAACAGTCTACGCTTTCAATGTTGAACAAAGTTTGAACGTCAGCTGACGTAACATAACGTAAATTGTTGCGCTTGCTTGCTCATTGTACAATGGATACTGGTTTCCACAGGTTGAGCACCATTTTTGATTAGATAATTTACAACACTGGTGGCAGGCTTATAGTGGTATTTCGAATCAGAATGTATGCCACTTGACTGCTATAGTATATCAAAGTCTGCATTCTAGGTGATTAACCCAACTAGCTATGCTCAGAATAATGCTCAGATACAAATTAAAACATCACTCTGTAATATGGAGAAATATATTGTGTTTTTAAGACTTTTAAGCACTCCACTTTCTATTTCATATTGAGTGAATGCCTTAATCTAATAACATGTCCACCCTTAGTCAATCCTGATGATATAAATATCAGTATATCAGTGCTCTAAATCAATGCTCTAAATTGATGCCCATGACCAGTAAAATTTATCCCTTGATTCAAGTAACATTTGTAAACCAGAACTCACAGGTAAATGCAAGTGTGACTTTTTCCACAAGAAGAGATTGGGAAGTTTAGTGATCACTAAAACAATAGAAAAAAATGTTTGTGTTAGACAAAGTAGCTCTAGCATTTATTTGTTAGTCAAGGACAAAGCAGTCACATTCAGTTTAAAGAACCACCTTAACATGTTAGGCAATAATAGTTCCTAGTTAGCTATATGTTGCATCACTTAAAATGACGGAATTTCAGAATATGAAATATGGTGGACTATAGTTTCATGATTTACTGTTAGAAATAAATTGCTGGCTAAGGTTTTAATGTAGACATAGATATTAGCCTAGTGATAGCTTAATATGTGACTGTCAAGATTGTGTAGCCACACAAGTTGTGTAAATCCTGAATTTGTTAGATCTTACGTGCTACCTGGCTAGAACTTCACTAACTAAATAGCAACACTATACATTGAATTGTTGGTATAGAAACACTAACATGATTACATATTAACAATATGCTTTTCATACTTCTGTAACTATCTATTTTGCTACCTAGTCTGCATGTATAAATAATTTTTTTAATTTTAATTTTTTTTTTTAAATCATGGTTTGGTCTGCTTTCAACACAGGATTTAAAGCGTCAGGATTCTGTTAGCTACAAACAGTATGTAGCTACACATTGTATGGTTGGTTCATTCACTTCATATGAAGACCACTTCAAATGCTGTTGGTACATGTTGTTGGTACTGTTTGCCTTTAGAAACTGATCCAGGTTTGGAATCAAAATACCACATTCAACGTTTGGGATTAGGACTGGGGGGTTGGCCCCTTGACCCGCATGCATGTGCAGGGTAAGCAGCACATTTCAAGTTGTAGTGAGAATCTCAAGACAGAGCTTCAGGAGTTATGCACAGATGATTATATCCGTTCACTGTCAATAAGAGAAACTTTTCCTCATGAGAAGTTGTCTAAATTTCACTGATTGCGCTGACCCAGGGGGAAAGCATCTACCAGATCTGCCTCTGTTACTTTGACATCTTAATGAGGGAAGCAGGTGATCAATTTTCTGGAGAGGAGATAACATTTCGCTGATGGATTACATGTCAATCTTTGGAAAGGGAGGACCATTTTATTTAATTTCTTTGCTTTCCTTTTTATTTCTCATTTTTGAAGAATGCACCTCAATCCATTTAATGTGTACTTTGGCCTGCTCTTCTCCTGGCCAATAAGGGAAGCTCAATTCCATGAGCAGTCCTGGTGTACTCGTGGCAGCTGCATACTACATTACATTTGCTTAGCAGATGCTCTTATCCAGAGTGACTAACATAGGTTACATTTTTTTACATGTTATCCATTTACACAGCTGGATATTTACTAAAGCAATTTGGGTTAAGCACCTTTCCCAAGGGTGCAACAGCAGTTCCCCATTGGGGAATTGAAGTGGCAGCCTGCCTTCTACCAAACGACAATACGCCATGCTGCTGCCCACAGTAATGCAATTTTTTTGTTGTGTATATAGTTGCTAAGAATCCTCTTCTTTCTCTTTGTCTCTCTCTTTTATGCCCTTATGGGTTTCCGAGCAGGAGTCTGGCTTATCTATTTGGTTTCAGAGTGAATCAAGTCAAGTACTGTATCCAGCCTCATTAATGCCTGTTTTGATTGTTTAAAGGTGCACTGTAATTCTTACGAAATCAAAGTCTCATTCAGCCTTCTTGTTGTGATTTGTTGTTGGAATCCTGTTTGCGATTACCTCCGCTTCGCTTATATTTTTCTTGCTGTGCATCTATCTTTGAGGTTCCTGATGGTAACAATGGGTACCAGTGCTGTCTGTGTGGCTATGGATGTTTGGTCATTTCCCTTCATGATCATTCAGTAAATCAGAACTTTTAGCTTCGTCAACATCAGATTCAGAATTTTGAATGTTATTCCGTGCCATGATGAACATCTAGGTGGTAAATAGAGCGTCTGTGGTAGGATTTACGTATGTATGGCAACAGGGGAGTTCAACTGTCAGTGCCTGAGGCTGCTTTCACACTAGGCGCAGTCTTAAAGTGAACGTGATGATCACAGGAGTGGTCTATGACCGGCATTGCTCTGGCTCCAGGCACTTTCGCACATAGCAGTCCATCTATGTCAAAAGGTTATTTTGTGAGGGCAAAGCAAAGTCCATCTGAGTTTCAAGTAACACAAATACTTTATCATGTGGCGCTTTTTTTTTGACATTTTTGAGATTTCACACCATGCTATAACACAGATTGCGGTGTTACAAAATATTTCATGTGCCATATCTTTTCTTCATCAGCCACTGACCTGTAAGCTTAATCATGAAGGATATAGCTGAAGAATGGTTCAAAGAGTAGATGGAGGAAAGAACTTCTGCTTTCAAGCTGTGCTTGGGAGGAAAAAACACACACATCATTACAGTCCATATCTTTTGATTCATTCACTTCCATGTGGGCCAAGAAGCCTCCATAGTACTGAACAGCAAGACCCCATGACAGCAAACTGAATATAACTGACCGTATCCACCTGTTGAAGGCCAGCTAATGACCCGGCGCTCCTCTTCACAGTCGACCAGCTGAGGTTTAGCGTTTGTCTTGCTGGGCAGTGAATTTTTGTCTGACAAACTGATGAACGGCTTTCGAGTTAATAAAGCAATGGTGTGTTGACACCGTTTGAAGATCAATATCTGGGTCACCCGTTCTAGGTCTTTGAAATGTCTAATGCTCTCGCAGTACTGATGTCTGAGGGACTCTGTGGAGCAGCGTGCAGAGAAGGTGCGGTGAGGGTTATGCGATGATCTGGAAGAAGAGCGAGCAGGAGGTGCGGCTTGGCGGAGTTTCAGCTGTGACGTGAGTCAGCAGAAAGCGGGTGCTCAGTTTGTATTACGATCTCCTTCCCAATGCTTGGGATCTATCACAGATTACAAAACAATAAAAGCAAAAATGAGCAGCCCACTCCCTTTCCAGAACAAATACTGCCATATTTGATCAATATCCTACAATGCATTCAGTAGGCAAACAGCAGGGATATTGAAGCCTTTTCATTCCTGTTATTGCTCTTAAATGAAGACACTGGTATCTGTATTCTGAATGAAAACTAATACTTATCACTGTATTCAGGATATTCAAACATGTCATATCAAAGTTATGAGATCAGCATGATTTGAGAGAAGTATAAATATAAAATATTTGTATCCAAAGCAAACAAACAGCTGGACGCAAGCCGTAATCAGACACCATTGTGTAACTCCTCAAGCCAATGACATCATCATTGTTGACATTCAATATGACCATCATAAATCCCCTTCATTTTTTCAGCAGCAATTATTCTTAATATTGAAGCAGAGGAGACTCATGTGAACAATGCCTTCTCCCTGTTAATCTACTTTCGGAATATAGCTTTCACTAGATCTGTCCTTTTAATCACAAAATTATTAAGAGAAGAAAATGTAATTTTGTACTCAGTTTACAATTAGGTATTCAGTTACATAAATTAAGCCATAAATGAATTACTTTGTACATCACTGCAGGTGTCACATTATGAATTAAGATAATCCAGGAAATTAAATAAGAGAATATGAATTAGCATTCATATGCTAACGTGTTCTTTGGTAATGAATAAAACAGCCTTTGGTAATTAGGTTTTGGGGCGTCATTACAGTATATCAGGAGAAATTGAGGAAAAACAATGAGCTCATTTCCTCATGAATATTATCTTTTAATGCACTGTGCTTTTTTATTTATTTATTTGGTTATAGGTTGGGTAATGCAGCCAAATGTCTTTAAATAATGTTTTGAACTGGAATGTCTCCCTTGATTTGAAATTCTTAAAATCAATTATTTGATTGCTTATCAATGCACACCTTTCACTGTTTTCATCTTATCTTCCGTACACTCATGTTTCCCATACAATGCACAGGAACACTGCACATTGTCTCCACTCACCGGAAACAGAAAGGAAATAAACCAGTTAATTTACTTTTGTAATAAACATCATTCTCTCAAGTTACTTCTTTTACCAAGGAATATTTCGATGCATGTTTCCAGAGACAGAGTAGACAGGTTTGTTCAAGCGCAGTTTTAATGTGAATTTTACTGAGAATGTGTAATATTCTTGATGGATGTGTAGACAACATCTACAGACCATTCTATCTGTAACCACGTGAAATGTGTGAAATGTTTTTTTTTTTCAGAGCACAAGAATATGGTGAATTAGGTACATGAAAGCTGCCAACAGAAAAATCCCATTTCACTGATGAGGGCAGTGTGCGTCACAGTGTGGATCTTCAGTCTCAACATTATAAAAAATCATTAAGCACAAATCTTTCATGAATACACTGTACGTACTCGTTGATTGAGTGTATGCATTGTATCTTATTACAGTCCCTATGGTAGATGCATATACTGTAACAGGGTAACAGTATACCCCATTCATATTATCAGGGCATACAATCATTAAGGAATTTGAATTGCATGCATATTGGTTGATATTTTAAGAAATGTTAATACCAGTATGAAGATGCCAAATTAATGCATATGAAACTCAGGGAATAATCCCTTGCTTTCTGTAAACATTATGAATGTATTTATAAACTGTAGAAATCAAATCCTTCCATAGTGTGTGGCAAAGGTAAAATAGATTCATGTTGAGGTGCACCTGACATATTAATTACTGTCCTTGATCACCTCAGAGTGTGTAATGGGCGAAAGCGAAAAAATATACATTGACAAATGAGAACTATTGCAACATTTTAAAACTGAATTCATTACATTACAGCGCCATTTATCTTCAATCTGGCTGGCCTGAAGTTTTTAGCTCAGACATTCGCAGACAGTGCCTGCTTTAAACCTGATTAAGATTCACTGTGCCTCCATTTAGGGCTATACTAAATTAAATATTGATTAGAAAATGAATACCTTTTACCATTGGAAAAATTACATTTAGCTTTAAAATAATTGCCAATTTTAGAATGATTCCTTTTGTTATGAGGCTTTGTGCATTGTCTGTAAAATAATTAGGTTTTGTTATAAGACCTCAGTTATTTTAATACATCTTCTCTCATATGAAATTCATCGCACAGTCATTTTGGATTTGTCTTTATTTTCCTCAATAGCATATGCGTTGTAACCTTGAACATAGTGTTGAAATTAAACTACTGTTTAGTCTATAGACACAAGTCTATTAAACAAGGTTCAATAAGTACACTGATATAGGGATTAAACTATGTGCTTAACGTAATACTCATTAAATTTGTGGTTAGCAAGGCTTTTTGGCCCATTTGGCACCAACTGTTATAATAGGATTATTCTGCAAGGTCAAAAATGGATTCTCTCCAGATTTTAGAAAGTTTTAAGGGCTGAGAAAATACTGTAAATAAAATTATTTTCCACCTGCTGGTGTTCCTGTCCTCTGGTGTAGTTAAGGTTCATCCCCAGGACTTGCTTAGTACTTTCAGAAGACTGAAAAAATCAGATATGTCTGGATTTTGTATTGTAAAGATGGGAATTTAACCTCCCCCTCTCTGTATAGAGCCCTTCAGAGACTCAGGTGGGACTTTTATTTTATAATTCTATCTTTTATATAAATATCTTAACATTTACCAAAACATATCCTGCCCAGGACACAGATGTGCAGCATAGCACTAACTCAGGGGACCTTACACAGCTTACATTTTTTTACAATTAACCATTATATTTTTACCACTGGCTATTTCACTGACTTAATTCAGGCTCAGCGCTTTGCTCATGGCTATGACAGCAGTGTCCCTCCTGGGATGTGAACTTGGAGCCCTCGTAAGGCTTACACACCATGGCCATCGCTGTGGAAGTTGTGACGCATCAGGCCTCTTGCCTTGTGTTTGTGTCCAGCCACTGATCTGTGGCTGATGTGCAACACATGAACTTGGTCTGATACCAGTTTAGCTGGATCCACTTTACACTACATTTTGATTTTATGACCCAGAATGTAAAGCAGGGGATGTACTTCATGCTTAAACCATACGATGATTCCCAGGTAGTACATTCATCATACAGAATACACTTCACTAATGCCAAAACTACTTGCATTGCATTACTCCACATAAACCAGTGCAAATACTTAATATAGCAACCTATCTAGATCAAGCTAATTACATATGCAGACTTACTAACAGAAATTGAATATACACAATAAATATTGCTAACCTATCTCCAAAAAGTGAGTGTGTGTGTTATGTTGCATGTATTTTCTGAGTATTTATGTATTTATTGTGTGGCACATGAAACTGCATGTGATTCCTATGGGATTTATGATGTTAGATGGCTGGTAATCAGTCTGATCTCTCTTTGTGATTATTTCCATAGAAAACCTCAAGGCACATAGCTCTTTGTGCTGTATACAGTAGGCATAGGGTATGCCGTATCAATACGCAATTAATAATTATGTTGTGGTTGTGTTAACATTAAGTAATTCTGATAGACCTTCAGACGGGACAACAACCTTTGAAAGCCAAACAGATAGATATACATACGGGACACAGTGGGGTTAAGACAAGTCTAGTAGATGTCGTAATTACAAGATACAGTATAACAGTATTATGGTCTCTATCCCCCATAATCTCATTTATAACAAAGCAATGGCATGTCCACAGAAACCAAGAAAACTTGACATAAAACATCCCATGATCACAGAAAGGCTCTCTAGTCTCTAGGAAGGATTTTTTAAATTTCTTGTCAGAAACAACTGGGGATCTACTCTGAAGCCCAGAAAAGGGCTCTAAAAATTTCATTAGGCTGCCACACAGGAGTGTAACCCAATGTTTTCTTGACTGGCGTATTTTCCTTTTTTTAATTAAGACAGGTGTCACTGGGAAATTGGAGTGCTTATAGCAGATGATAAAAGTCACTCATATATAGAGAGAGGCTTTTGACACAGCGGGAAGGTCATTGTGTCATAAAGCAATATTATCTTTCCACAGTGGCCGTGGTGCTCTTTCTACTCCGTTTCATGAGAATGTAATATTCCCATTAAGTCCTAATCCACTGCACAACCTCCCCTGTTCTTATGAAAAGAAAGTGTCTGGGAGCAATGAAATAAAATGTGATGGGCAAGAGATGCCCACCCAACACATATAGTCTCCAATTGAACTGGAACTGGAACTTGTGGTCCAGCCTTTGACAAATATATAAGAACAAAGACTGCAAAGGGCATTTTTGAACTAGATATTACTGATGTGGGTGATGAGATAGACTCAGTGCCGAGTCTGGTCAAATCTGTGAATTTTGAACCACAAAACAAGCTCTTTGAAACAAAGCCAGTTGAAGCGCTGTCTGCACAGCACCGGCACACAGACATTCTTGACACAAAATGGAAAAACAAAAAGCATGCAGAAAAAAGCAACTCTATGAAGTGACAATGTCTGTGGCCTGATGATACAGTCTGAGTCTTCCAGGGGTTTAAATTGCCCAATTCTTTACCATGCCCTTTTTTTTCTGTTTGTTTTGATCACGCCGTCTTAAAAAGCATTGGCTGAAAACAGTTCAGCCCAAGCATGTGGTTTACATAGTACTCAAAGTGCACGAGTATAAGTGAATGCACATGAATAAAAGCAAGACAAACGCATGCGGCCACAGCTTTTGCGGTGGAGGAGGCCCAGTGCTGCCGTCACATACCAAACAGATGAGAGAAATACTTGTGGATTTGTTTTGCATACCAAGAACGCATAACTTAAAAAAAAAAAAAAAATTAACATTCAAATCGCAGAACATTCCAGTAGACCTTCACCGTGGGGCTGTTGTGAAGTAATTTATGATGACATGAGGAATTCTGGTTCGTCTTGACTCCGATATGATTCATTATTATCATCATCCGTGGTTTGAAAGGAACATAATTAGCCTATTTGCATTTTTGTGCATGCACAAACAAACAGAAGAGACAGTTTTAGTGCTCGACTGGCAGACTCATACCTGGGGGCCTGATTGCATTGAACAAACCAGCGTGCGTCCTCCAACAATGCAGACTTCGCTGTCTGTTATTGGAGCACAGGTGAAGGAAAGGCAGGGCTGGAATTTCACTTGTATGTCTGCCCGTGACGTTTCCTCCGTTCTGACGCTTGCTGTGCTCCGTGGGTATAATTATAGACCTTTCATGAATTATTTATACATTCGATTCCCAGACGAAACGGCTCAATGTTGTAGTTTAGCGAGAGAAATCAAAATCGCATTACGACTCGGGCAGACCGGCCTGAAGATGAAGAAGTTAACTTTGTCGTAATTTATTGCCCTTTATTTGCACTTGTGGACGTTTTTACGATCCGTCTGTAAATCAGACGACAGCTCCATCTGCATTAGGATAAATAACGACGGACTCGCTCCGTCATCCAATCAGCACAGTGGGCAGCGACAAAACGTGCAAACACCGAGTCGGGAGAAAACAGGAACTGATGGCTCCCATAAATCAGCTCGTTCAGATATGAGGAAAAATGGGCCTAATGCATTTCAGCACCTCTGTAGTTCCTGTAACGGGTCCAGCCGCAGAAACTCCGCTTTAGGCTATTGAACTCATTTTGGGTACGAGTTTCGCATTGGCTCCGCAGGTCTACCTCTCAAGCCAAACCTGCTCCTCTTACTTCAGATGAAAATGGCTGAGGCTCTCTCTCTGGCTCACACTCCTGCGATCACAAAGCAAGGCGTGACGGGAAGCAACTCTGGGAGAGGCACTGGGGGAAATCAATACTATTGACACACAGACCCGATTGGGTCCGGATGAACAGCTGTGAGGCTCGCCCCCCTCGTTTCCCCGCTAAAACACGCTGTTTTGGCCCGGGGCGGGGATCCGTGCGCTGCTTTGGTGCGCTTGTCATTTCTCTGGCCCTGGGTGCACGAGGCAGCCCTCGGTGTGTAATTTCGTCCCCATAGTCCATTTGCCATGCAATGAGGCGAGGGCCACTCGGAAAAAAAAAAAGGGACAATAGACAGCCTGCCAGCTCTGTAATGAAAACGGGCTAGTAAATGGCCTGGCAGGAGGACGCGGAAGACGTTCAGACATCTGCGGACACCTGAAGTGTCCGTAAATCGCGTCGGCTTGTCAGGTGGTTACATCACAACGCCCAGGTGCACTGCCCGAGGACGCTGGATCTAATAGGCTGACATGAGGCGCAGGAATCTCAGACGGGGTTTCAAAAAGGAGACGACGCGCTGAAAAGCCCATCAGCGCTCAAACTGAAACGCAGAGAATGGCCTGGCCGGGCCAGGCAGGGCCCCGATAAATAACACTCACGACATCGAGGTGACGTTCAGAAGACATGTGATTGCACGTTGTGAGACAACTGCTGTTGTCTTGTGCTTTTGAAACGCCTCAATTCAGTCTGCTGAAGCCTTTACAGTACTTTGCTTATTTTTGAACAATGTGAGCTTTTATTTTCATAATTCACCTACTGTATGAAACAACAGTGACTAATGAGCGGATTAAAGCAGAAAGGCTCCTAGCTAATACTATGTTATATAACTCTTCATTTGACACGTCACAAATTAAGTCACAGGATATTTTCAGTTCTAAGCCAACAACACACAGGAACTGTATGTACTCAGACATTGGGTAATTCATTTGAGAAAAAGAATTGTGACATTCACTCTTCCCTCGGGAATGCATGGAAACATGTGTGTGGTGTGTGTACGCCCACAAAACAACCCAATACAGTGTTTTTCAGTGTTCAGTCCAAAATGGTACTCTCGCATTATTAATAATTGTTTTTGAGTTACAGGCTTAACCCCAAGTTAATGTATTTATGTGATTATATTCGTAAACAGTGTTTTAAGGTACAATAAAAGAATGACTAACAGTATACTCTTAATGGAGCTGAAAAGCTAAACAAAATATTCATGAAGTCATAATTGCTTTGTGGCCCAAACAAATTTGCATTTATCACATCTTCCTACACTCTACTTTAGTCTCTGTTGATTTCAGATCATTTTCTTTCAAATAAACGCTTCATTATTTTCCAAACAAAACTCTCTCTTTAAGAGCATTTAAACCCAAGAGGCCTACAGTGAGGAGACCGTAGTATGATTGGTGAGAGAAGAGAAGAACACTGAGATGCACAGTATGGTTAAAGTCAAATAAATATTTGGGTAGCGCTAGCACTTCCAAGGACTGGCTTTTATAGAGCCGGAGTCGCAGAGCGGCAATTTATTCTCTGACAAGTATAACCCTGACAAATAAACTCAAGGCTAAAAGAAGCAATTAACCAGGCCGGGAATGGGTTTGAGATTGACATGACAAATCTCGCCTGCTGCCAGCCATTGCACACACCTGATGCGCCTACGGCCAGTGCGTTCCCTTCCCCCCACCCCCCAACCCCCACTCCCACCCCCACCTTAAGAAGCATTCTGTTTTTCCGTGACGGTTGGTAAATGTGTGAACAGGGGGCGGGGGCAGCTGGGGGGGGGCTTAGGGAGTCACGTTTTTGCGATGAGCCCGAGTCTGCGCTCGGAGAGGCACCTCGGAGCGGAGTCTCACCCAGGCCTTGTGAGGGGGCCGCGGACGGGCGGGCCGGCCGCCGCTGTTTAAGGCCTGATTTATGGAGTGCTGAAAGTCATTCCGGGGTTCTGCTCAGCTTCATGTGGAAAAAAATGAGAAGAAATCCTGGAGCGCTCCAGAAGGTGTTGATGTCTGCTTTGGATGAATCCCTCCTTGAGAGGGGAACACCTCATGGTTTTCATCAAGTTACAGTATGTTCTCTTGGTGGTCAGGGCACATTATTGATTGCAGGTTGCTGTTTGTCTGCTTATTGTTAAATGTAAATTGTGAAGACAGAGTAAGGCTATACCCACTTGAAGCACAACATAACTGACAGCTGAAAGCTTTTTTAAGTGACACTATTTGAAGTATACCTGTATGATGAACATTATGTAGTATTCATAGTATCTATATAATGAACCAAAAAAATCTTCAAAATTTTTCATAATGACATAGGAATCTTTAGCATAATGGGCTCCCTTTGTAATTCATTTGCAAAACCTTCAGGTTTGAAACTTTAATAATTTATCACCAACGTGTGTGTGCTTTTTAATGTGGCTAAGGCCTAAATGATGAAGTTATAATGGGAAAAGGAAAGAAGAAAAAAGAAACCAGAGTGCATGAAGCTTAGCTCTTGCATTAACACATACATTCTATACTACTTTTGGCAAGCAGAATTTAGAAAACTGGCACTCTGAGAGTTAAAGCCATCATGCAGCTGTTTCCATTGAGCTTGTTGTACTATTTTTCCACATTGAAGTCTCAATAGTCAACTCTAGTACCTATAATGGAAAAATAACCATTCCCATCTGTTTAGAATCAGGTGGCTATTGAAGTGCTAGCACTGTGGAGTTAATTTTCCATTAATTATCAAAACAAATGTATATATATATGGTATATCACCCATAGTTTGTCAGTATGGGTTGCTGGATGGGTAGTGCAAGTTTCCCAAATTTAGCCCATAACGGTCACACTTTTCCCAAGATACCATAGTCTGAGTTGATCTTGCAAACAGTAAACTGAGAGAGCTATGAATTACACTGCTGTAATCCACTTGGTCAAGGCCTGCTGACACTAATTTAGTAATCAAGAAAAAAATCTTTGGTATTGACGGTTACATATGGACAAAGATGTTTTCGCCAACATTTCCTGAGAAACTAAGAGCCTGTTCAGGGCTTTGAGCCACACGATTGGTCACAGGTTCCAGTCCCTGGACCAGACAGAGGCCCTAGTTTGTGTGTCGTTTGATCCGGCTGACATAACAGCTTAAGCAGAAAAGTGATGACTTCCAACTGTACTGTTGCCTGTTGTAGAGAAATACGGAAGCCATAATCATTAGAAAGGAAGGGCCATCCAAAGGAACTATTACTGATGACTCCTGAGATTGTCAATAGGACCCAAGAATCAGTTGTTGAGACCTTTCTAGCTGCAGACATGGTGAAGAGTGATCAGGGCCTTGGAAAGGAGAGACTGACATCCAGGTCTTTTTCTGGGGTTGGATTTTTCTCTGTGTCAAAGGAGCAATCCTCTGATGTTAGCTCAACCTTCCTTTTAGCCCAGCTGTCCCAGCTGGTTTGGAAGGCTTTCACACAAGGCTTGGTCAGTCATAGAGGACGTTTTGAATAGGTGCAGTCTCGGGAATGTGCTTGTTTTATTCCACAGTGCTGTATCTGAGGTTCCTTACCCTGTGCAACCTATACTCTCCCGGGCAAACAGGATATGAAGGGACAGGTGGCAAGATAACATCCATATTCAGTAGCCATGACTGGACCAGTCTCAAGTACTGTGTGGCAGTTTAGAGAATGGCTGAGGTGTAGTGAATGACTAACTGCCCCACTCTTCAGAGGAGAAAGACAGAGTGAGAAAGACTGCATCCTCTGTAATCCACCTCATTAAGTATCCTTAAACCCCCTGAACCATGCAGAGGTGGGCTGAGTTTTCCAGGATGATGTGATCGAGAACGAAAACGCTGAGTATCCCGAGTCCTCTGCAGATGCATGTGGGAAAGCCCAGTAAAGATACAGCACAGTGCAGCGCTCACAAAGTAAATAATGCGTACCATAATAATGGTAATTGAACGGGGTGAGGGGTGGGGGTGCAGAACAAGGTCTGTTAGTCTGTTAGCCAGCATGCTTCCAGCACTATTCAGGAGGGTTGGATGAGGTGCACACCTCCTGGTTCAGTCAATGATCATTCCACAGAGACACAGATTCGGCAGCCTTTTATTTAGAAATATAGAGGAAAGAATCCAGATGCTTAACTAATCAACCGGGGTGGCATGCCTGACAAAGGGGAAAAGGGTGAGTTGTTGGAAAAAGATATTTTAGACATTTAGTCCTGGGGAGTTGCTAAATGCAGATACTAAAAATAACAGTGCAGTTACTTGTGTACCTATACTCACAAGCGCAGACAATAAAGATACTCAGCAACCAGACTCAACTACTTCAATACTGCTGGATTAAATTGAAATTTGTCCGGAATAATCACATTTGGTGATCCCTGAGCTTTCTATAACCACATTAATGAAGAATAAAGTAACGCCTGCATTTAATAGCGAGTGAAAGCAATAGACAACTGTTGATTGAATCTGGGGATCTGAGCTATTATGCAGTTAAAAAGGAGCAAACGTGTAATGCTCACCTCTGAGACACACCACTGATGCAAAAGCTGTTATCAGCAATGCTAAATTGATTTCACTGGTGGCGTACAAACAATGTCATTTTGATATGTTCTCTCCATTCCCTTTGATATAAAAATGTTTGTCTTATTAACTTTCTACTATTGCTGCTATCAAGGATTAAAACAATATATTCTCCAATTGCACGTATAAATGGTGCTTGAAATGTGTAGTCATTGCATTACTAAGCAAGAGGACAAAAGGAGAAGATATCCTGATCATCCTTAATGGACTCGGTTTTTTGTTTACTTTTTTTTTCGCTTGACCAATATCAATGCATCTCTCTGAATGCAGCCCTTCCATTACCCTGCCATTTAACTGGCATCCTGTGAAAATCTGCACGTGGGGCCTGGTCTCCTTCTTTTCCCTGTGGATCTGTGCAAATGGAGGCAGCTCGGTCAGGAAGCACTTTGTCAGATGCCCTACTGTGAGCATCTAAATTAGAGCTGTCACACATATCAGGGCCAAATGAGAATATTATCAATTCCGGGCAGCTGGAGGGGGGGGAAGGGTCGCTTACCCTTCACAAGCCAAAGGAACCTCGGCTCGCACGTTGCTCAGGTACTCTGCACTGTACTGGCCAGCTCACAATGAAAGTCATTTACTCAGCTCAACCTGAGATGCTGAGAGCTCGTCTCCATTATTTGTGCCGAATATACAGCAGCAAAGGGCTGCATTGCATTAGTATGGCTCATTCTATTAAAAGGTATTTGATTGTTTATGGACATTGTGTAGAGAAACATGAAGACATTTTGCAAGGTGTGCCTCATAGCTTCTATTGCCAGCTGACCCAGCTGGATGGTAGAGCCTGAACTGACACAATGCAAAGACATATCAAACGTGAGCATAGGTACATCCCGTGATGCTCATCTACAGAGGACGTGATCTCATGGGTGAAATCAGGGGAGAAGGCCTGCACACCCGTCGCACCAAAAAATGTATTCAGGAAAAGGACAATATTTCAGTCTATGTAGGATCTTAATCAAGTGAGACAGTTGATTGGTAATTCAAACCATAATGCCATCTAGTTGGTGAAAAAAGATACACATACACAAAAAATGATCAAGTTGGCGGTGTATTTTAATTTCATGAAAGGTGAAAGCGAGGTTTGTGAAATGCTAGGGTCTCATAATGGGGAGCGTATGACCTCTGTCATGCTCCCTCTCTCCCCGAAATGGAGGGAAACCGAACCTGATGAAATTTTGATTCGTTCAACATCTCGCCAGGCAGGTTCCTCTAATTTAACACAATCACTCGGAAGACCGTGGTGTCATTTTCGGAGGCAAACCGGGAATGTGTTTCCTAATGAATGATAATTCAATTTGGCCATGCTTGCGCAGACAACACGTGATGCTGATTAATAGCAGGAGGTCTGTGTTTCTCGTGTTGTTTCTCTTGGACAGACGTCCTCAGTCTCCCCTCGCAAATGCCAGCACGGCCGAATTTGAACTGCGTGTGGAAAAAATAAAACACACACACACTGTGAAAATTAGTGTCATTTGTCTCATTATGATTTACACTTTTCACCGAAAGCAGCTGAGTCATTGAGTAAACTCTCCCTCTCACACATGGTATTTTCTTTAATAACTGTTGCATAATTCCTTACATAAAACACACTGGAGGCTAGCCATGATACTAAAATACTCTAAGAGCAATTACCTCAATTAGGGAAAAAAGGGGGATAACAATGAAATAAAGAAATTCTGCTGACCTCTCTAATTATCTTCTATATATTGGATTTTCATTTGCATTTTATTGCATTTGTTTAGAGCAAGAACAAATGATGTTTGACTAATTACATAATGTCAGATTGAAATATTAACTGTGACTGTGTGTGAAGAGAACAACAAATAACTGAAAAATGCAAATGAAGTGAAAAAGAGTGAAAAAGACTTTGTTTAAATAATTAAACACACTTAACACACACTTATTTTTTCACAATTGCTTTTATTGGCTGCTGTATTTTTGCCTTTCATAATGAATCATATTTATATATTGCAATCATTGGATACAAGCATATACAATGTCAAATAGATCATAAATCACAAAACTTATGCATGATTGAAACTGTTCCTAAAATGAAGTAAGAAAGTATCTCATCTTACAGCATTAAGGACCAGCGACCATGAAAATTGTGTTCTATGATACCTTAGCTTGAACACATTTATTATTATTAAAGCAGCACAGGTTAAGTATCAGGAATTAAACCAGAAGGTTAGGAATCATAACAACAACCTTCTGGTCCCAAGCCCCAGTTCATAAAAAACACTATTAGTTTGATTAATATTCATATTTCTAACACCTTCTACTAAAACCTTAACATAAGCATTCCCATTTTTTCTGTGCCCAGTTTGTAATTGAGGGAATGACTGTTTTTGGGTGGAGCCTTACTTTATATAACAGACTTGGCTGCCATGACTTCTTGGATAGGGCCTCTTGAAACAGGGTGTCGTGGATCATAACTGATCAGTTTTAAAGCAGTGTTTCCCAAAGACTGGGCTGCGACCCACAGGTGGGTCGCAGGAGATTTATTTGGTTCGCCAAATAAATTTGCAGAATTTCTTCCATGGCCCACCTATCACACCCTTTCGCGCATACGATCACACTGGTGTGATTAACCATTTAGCACTTATGCTAAAATTAGAAAACTAGATTGGGAAAATTCTAGCTAATTTTAGCTTTGAGGAACAGCGATTTAGCATAAAAAAATATACCAGTTGCGGCGGTGAACTATGAGAACATGAAAACATAATGAACCATAATGTGCGCTACATAGCATAAAATAAGTAACGTGTGAAAGGGTTAGCCAGGTAAATAGCGCATTATGTGCCTAATGAGATTTGAAGTGGAATAGACCTGATGTGGTCAACGAATTGATTGTTGACTGTTTGAATTGATTGATTGACTGTTTGAATAGCTGCACACTTGTTCTGATAATAGGCATGAGCATTTCAAAAAACTTTCAACAAGAAGTATGTTTTTGATAGTACTGAATGTTCGTATTGTTCTGATAATTGTAGGCTACTTATAACATTGAATCTAGTATGAAAGGCTAAGGTACAATCTGTTTCTTTTACTGATGAGAAAAAAACAAGAGCCGTTCACCCTGCCTAAATGCACGTATTTTGTCTCAGTTATAAAGTATCTAAAATGTGTATATTGTTTACTGATGAGAGGACATAAAAACACTGAGATAGCCTGTTAACTCCACCTAAATACATTTATTTGGTCTCATTTATAAGTTATTTGACATATGTCTATATTTTCAATAACACGTGCATAAAATGAAGTTGTGATTCATCAAACGTATATCTCTTCGAAATGGTTTACCTATTCAAGATAATATAAGGTGATGCGGAAATGGCAGTAAAAATGGTCAGGAACGTTCATTTATGCACAAATCTGCTCTTTTCACGATTTATAGATAAGGCCTATTGTGAATTGGATCGCGATGGTTTGTCATTTTTAAAAAGTGGGTCCCCAGAAAAAAAGTTTGCGAAACACTGGTTTAAAGAAGTATAAGCAGCATAACTAATACAGACACCCCACTTAATTACAAGCACACGGGAACATTTAAGCAAATATATTCATGGGATCTCTCCTGTAAATAAACACCAGCCGTCTGCAATGAGCTAGCAACATGCATACATAATATCAGTATTCAAAACTGTCTCAGAAGCCAGTTAAGAGTGTAGAAATATTTTGACCACATAGCACATTTTCCACTCCCCCCCATGTTAAAATAAGAGGTCTGTGTATGTGTGGTCTGACACTCGCCAATATGCTCAGAAAAAATCCTGTGTGTTCACTGGCGCACTGAGGTTTTCAGCATGCGTGCCATGCCGCCTCTGAGCAGACAGAATGACAGGGCTATAAATATGTGGACCACACGCTAATGTGTGACAAGGCTGGAGGGTCCCCCACCCTCCCATGCATTTGAGGTACAGGGTTCAGTTGGCATCCCGAGGACTGCTCTCTTAGACGTAATTTGGGGAGGACACATTTTCCACCCTCCCCGATTCTGTCTCGTTAGTTTGGCACAGCCACGGCCGCCATTCTGGCTCTAATTATCAGTTTCAAACCCCCATATGGATCTTTACCATAATGGCCTTCATTAGGAATGTGTCAGGCACCCCACACACCTTACTATTTTGGTGCAGAGATGGATGCTGGAGCGAGCGGGGCCTCCTTTGTGTCATCTGGGAACACAGAGATAAATGAGGCGGTCCTTTTCGCATGCTGCTAAGGTGGGAGAGGTGGGACTGAGCTAATAACTGAGAAAAGGACACGCTAACACCTGAGATGACAGAGAAAATGCATCATGCCATTTAATACTTCATGATGAAGGTGCTCACGTCTCACGGGAACACAATTTATTGTTACCCCAAAACATATATCACATCATCAAACACAGCGAGTCAACGTGACGAGCCCGTCAGCTTTCTCTCACGTACTGACGTCCGCCACTGTTACCTGAAATTGATAAATGAGCCTTTCTTGTGTAGGTGGGATTGAGGAGGAGAAGGGCAGCTTTGATGTGTACAATAGGTCATTATTGACTGGTGTAGCTTACAGTGTGGTGTTGCGGAGGCCTTGAACCAGTGTGATGTTGCATGACCAGAAGAGGAAGAGGAAAAAAAGAAATGCTGTAAAATAGGAGGATGTCGGACACCTGCAAGACTGAGAACAAAATTCGAATGTGAGACACGAAGGTGATTATATTTTTTTCCATTTAGCCTTTGTTCAGGGGACCTGGGGTCATAAAAACATTACCTGGGGCCTACAGTCTCAGCTTACACCTCCGCCCCTCCTCCTGGGGCCAGGACACCTCACGTCATGCAAAACCACATTTTGGGCTGACAAATTTGAAGAGCTTGTTTGTTTTGACAAAGGAGATCCAAAATCCGTGAGCTGTTTGCAGTAGGGTTGTTGGTGTAAAATGTTTAGACCATTTTGTGCTGAAAAGAATATATCTACTGTATATATTTATGTGCACATGTACACGCATTTTAGGCGCCAGCATGTACTTGCATGACAGGAGTAATGTGCTGTGAATAACTAATGGAGTTAGACTGTATACACATAAAGTTCAGAGGGAAGGTCTGCTTCTTAACTACCACTATATCAATCTCTGCCAGTATATATATACTGTATGCATGTATATATCACTGATACCATCATGCTATATGTATACAGCATAGTCACTAACATGCTGTATATATTTAGTGTAGACACTAACATGCTGCTATTGTGTTGCAAACTGTTTTCCCTCCTCCTCTGCAACACTTTCTCCTTGCTCTCACACAGAGGAGACTGACGCCTGCCACCAGACTCCATGCCAGCAACTCTTGAGCGTTCCAGGCCTCAGTTCCCAGAACCAGCATTGCCCTCAGACCCAAGCTCCCTGAACAGCAAGCCTCCACCTGTCAGGCCAAGAGTCTTCATTTGCTCCCCTTAAGCTATCACCCTAGTAAATGGTCAGAATCTTACAAGTCATAGCTGAGGTCCATGCCTCGTGAAATGTGTCTTAATTTATTGTTCCGTCAGCGATATTAGCTCTAATCAGCTTAAGTTACAGCCCTTGAGTTCAGATGTGATTACCAGTGGTCATCCTCGCAACATCCTCACTTTTAATTATTCCACCAACCCAACAGCCAGATACCTTTTAATATTTAATAAGCTTCTGATTGGTCTAAACTGCATCCTGGCGATAAAATCAATGGCTGTACATTTTGTCCTAGGCAATTCAAGTGTAAAAATGAATATCACAAGGTCAAACCATGATGCTAGTGCAACTAAGCAAGAAATTATATCTTGAGTCGTATCGTTATAGTACTTGTTCTTGGCTGCAGATTTGATTGAGCTCCTCACTATTAGCCATCTGTGATGAGGAAGATCCTGGGAAGAGAAAATCATTTTGTAAGTTGTCTGAACCCACACCATTCTCCAGCATAAACAACAGTGTTTATATTCGATTTAACACTGAAAAAGAAATAGTACAAGTGACAGAACAAGCAAAAGTGTGATACTGCAGTCAGATGCAAAGTCTGGTACATCAGTGTCAACAATCGTCCAATAAAACTGATAATTATTAAAGGACTAATGCAGTGTTTTCTCACAGCCGTCCTCAGGGAGGTGTTTTTCACACTAATAAAAATCACAAGGTCTTCTTTCCTTCTGGATGCTCTCAGCGTGGGGCTTAATGAGGCCCATAAACACACTGAAATTTATGTTTGGTTACAGGTGTCTCTTGCTGCACAGAATGCACCGGGGTGCAGCCTGGACCAGACGCAAAGCTGCGCTCACACAGCCAGCGAGCTGGAGGATCGCCTCCGAGAAGGGCTCCCCTCGCTGCCAGGGCGCATTTCACAACCCTCAGCTCTCAAGAAAAGCAATATAAATCAGACGGCCTTCTTTTATTCTGGAGGCCCACAGCCAGGTTTCCAGCTGAAGATCCAGTCTGCATCAATTGCAGTATCTGACAGACACGTACGCGCACACACACACACACACGCACACACACACACATACACACTCTCACCCACTCAATCATATACAAGTACACTCATGTGCACGCACACACACACACACACACACACACATGCATTGAGACTCAGGCACACACACACACACACACACACACACACACACACACACACACACACACACACACACTCTCACCCACTCAATCATATACAAATACACTCATGTGCGCACACACACACACACATGCATTGAGGCTCAGGCACACACACACACACACACACACACACACACACACTCTCACGCACTCAATCATACACAAACACACTCGTGCACACACGCACACACACACACACACACACACTCACACACTCACACACACACTCAGACTCAGGCGCACACACACGCGTGCACGCAGACGCCGAGTCTCGTGTTCGTACATGTGTGGGCAATTTGTGGAGAGGAGATGGCCGGCATCGAACAGCCGTGATTAATTTCAGCACACAATGTTTTTTATTACGCAAGGACATGGCAGTGAGAACTGCAGCGAGAGCTGTGGCAGATCTGATTGTGTTTGAGATCTTCAATGCACAGGAGTGACTTCGATTTTCAGTTTATTTTTCTGTCATTTGCGATTTGTTTAAGACTGAGTACTTGCTGTGCTTGGCAGCGTGGGACTGATCATTCACATGTCTTGGACTTTTGGATGATACACTCTAAGGCAGTTTTGGGTGTGAGTTTGTTACAGTCGATGTTTCACCACAATTGAGATGATATTGAAGACTAGGCATGCGGCAGATCCATCCAACTGAATACGCACTATAAAAATATGATTTGTACAGTCTCATAGAAATGTAGTGTTTTAAAATCTTCTGTATAGTATTGATTTTTTTGCAGTGCTTATGAGGAAAGCAGAGGCAGGCGTGGGTGACATTATTTGACACAGATTCCGAGAGTGTGGTGGAAAACATGACACAGCGTACCTGTTATAATATTAATGTGATTTTTTTTAATGTATTTTTCCACCGATAAATATTCCAGGCATACATGTCCTGCCAGTCTGTAAGATGTCACTGCTACTGACGGGAGTCGTTCAGAGGAATGAGCTGTTATAGAAAAGGTCACTCTATGACTCAATGTCTCATTTTATAATAAGAGGCCACAAAAAAGCTCTTCTGTCACTCCACCGGAGTCTGAGAAATCGCCTTCGTTCCACGAGGAGTGAATTATCATGACACAAGTATATCCACCAAGGTGAAGCTCTTTTTTTTTTTTTTTATCAGTACAGCCTCTATGTCTCTATGCATTGACATTCAGTCATTAGCTCATTGTCAGGAGAGAACCCTAAGCTGGCAAGACCCTAAAGCTCCTCATAATTGCTGATCTCCTTGTTCTTCTTTTTTGTGTTGTTCATGCAGCCCAGACACTGGAGATCTCTGCCTGTCAGAATTGTGTGTGGGGAGCCTGGGGAAGCTTGAGGCGCTGGTCTGATGCCTTGGAGGTGGTCCAACATGGCGGGCAGTTCCTGCTGGAGTGTTCCATTACCCCTCCCACGCGGGAGCTCTAACAAAGCCGTGTGACGTGCGACATGGCAGGTGCGTGGCAAGTAATCTGCGGCTTCAACGTCTACGCTGCTTCAAGCCAATTCGTGTCCACCGATTCATCACGTCCAGAATAACGTCTCTCCTTTCAACAGTTTTGCGAGATGTATTCATTCAAATAAACACACGCGGACACATCGCGCTCTGGTTTGTTTGTGTCTGATTGTCTCATGGCAACAGCCACGGGACATTTCCCACTGGGATAATTATGAAATTTCGCGAAGCTGTAAAATATCGATGTGGCAATTAAATGGGTTTCTACTGAGACTTCCTTATGGTTTTCCAGCTGAGCTTGTGCATGTTCATCAAATAAATCTTTCCAAAAGTGCTTTACTTCATTCAATTGGTGACAGAAGTATGAAATAATACCATTTCCTTTTGTTTCCTTTGATGCCGCTCAACGCTTTTGAATTTTAATATACTCTTCTGGCACTCTCCATTGTTTGTCGGTGAAGTAGTGTTGCTATACTGTACTAGCTGCATGCGGCCTACCTGTACCGTGCCTGAGCTCCCTGAGCGCCTGGTATCGCCTGTCAGGAAAGACATGAATAAATGAATGTTAAGAGTGTGCATACAGTAGTGTTCCAGGGTCCCTGCTGATAGAACACTAGGCCTCGCGGGTGCTGACGGGCTCCCTGATAATGCCCCCGGAGAGAGGCAAACTGAGGCTGACACTGAGAGCGGTGAGAGGCTTTCAGCAGTGCCCGCCGTTGACGTCCCTCGCTCTCTTCCCGCTGCCTCTCTCCCGGGCCCTGGTGAGCTCATTTGCCGAGCTGCCAATCCCCACAGGAACCAGGGAGGCAGAGTAAACATCCTCCTGGAGAACATCCCGGGGAGTCACGGGGTGACGAGGGTGGCAGAACGGGCCCGGCCACCGCTCGTCAGTTCATTAGGCCAGCGATGACACTTTCGCCTTTCCAAAAACGCGGGGGCAGTGTGTGCATCAGGGGTACATCTCTGCTGCCATCTTGGCGTCAAATTGAAGGGGTGGCATGACAAGGCCTTGTTATTTCCGTGAGAGGCCTCTTCGATGGAGAAGACAGGGGACATATTGTTGCGTCTGGGCAAAGGGAAGTGGTTCAGACTGCGGCGGTTGTCTCGTTTTGGTGGTTACACAAGAACAGCACGACGGTGATGGCTGCCTTGGCCTTGAATTCAGGCCGCTGCCGACAGGCGATGATTAGCACATGCTCACAACAAAGAAAGCGTTGCGCTTTGTTGAAAAGTTCAAGGAATTAAAAAAGAAAAACAGAAAACATCGCGGTCGATGTAGTCTGAAGTGGTTTAAAACAGGGAAAGATCATTCTCAAGAAGGATTTATAAATTTATGGCATTTAAATCTTATCCTCCCTTTGTGCTGCTGAAACTGTCTCTTAGCAAATTGAAATGAAACTCAGAACATTATGATGTCAAGGCTGGATTTGAACAAAAGCCGTCCATTTCATCATATGTCTTTTAACTTCAGACAAATACTTTGTACTCTTCTAGCTAATCCCCCATTGAGTTGTATAATTATTTAAAAGTACTTCTTTGCAGAGATTAACAAAGAGAAAAGCCTCAATAACGCAAGTTCAGTTGGGCTTTTATGCGTTTCTGAGTCATTAACATTTTAACAGCCGTGAAATGTTTCATAGCAAGCAGGACATGATGTGACGATATGTTGTAATTTTCCCAAGAGAGGCTAGCCTCTGACAGGTCAGACATTAGACAATCATTACGAAGCTCTGACGAGATTCTGGTCATTAAAGAAACTAAGCCTTCTGCCCATTGGTAAGCATTTGATCTGGCAAGCCTACTTGAATAGTATGGCATTCATGAGGTACTTTCTTTGAATAGGGTTTCTATGGAATTTTGCTTCCATTCACTGTCTGCATAGTAATGGTATCCATTAATGATTAATCAGGATAATGTCCAATAACAGGATAAGGTGGGGGAGGGGAAGGTAAACCAATGATTGAGTTAGCCTGGATGCACCCACATATGACCATCATAGATCACAAAGAATTCCCTGTTTTAAACCTCAGTAGTTGTGGCATGTGAGAATGGTTTGGAATGGGGGTAAGAAGGAGCAAGTGGGGCCAGAGGGCAGGAGCAATTGTGACAGCTGTTCTCTCCTAACCCAGGGGCTGCCAGGAAGGGGAACAAATTATGGCTTTGGCCCCCTCAGTGATCTCAAAAGACAAAGTCAGTATTGATTGGTCGTTAATACCTCTGGGCCAGAATCAATAATCCCCCCTGTCCAGAAAGTGGACCTTTCTGATTAGGTCTTGCCTGAATTCACCACTGGGCTTTCATGACTAAGAGTGGACTGTCAGTATTGGATTGTCACCCAATAAAAGTGAAACGCAGCTTTTGCTCATGTAAGCCATGCGTTTCAGGGGAGAGCGGGGAACAGGCTTGCTTGTCTTGGTGGTGCCGATTTGTGATTTATTTCAGCGTTGCTTGGTGAGAGTACTCCCAGTGAGCAACTTGATACTGTCCCAGTGTTACAGCCCCACAGGAAGAGGAAATGAGCCAACGCTGACTCAATGTGTGTAACAGTGCAACAATCAAGAGGACTAGGGAATACAAAAATAAATAAATAAATAAAAATCACACAAGTCAGTGTTTCTGTTTATGAGGCCCACCCATCCTATATTAAATCCAAAATTGATGAGTGCTGCCTTCTAAGTATATGTAGATTCATGTTGATTTTTAAACAGATTTTTTGTATGCTGTACTGCTCAGAAAATCTGTAGCATCAGCTGCAACGTAGATTCCATTCCTTCAATGTGGCCTTACAAAACGCAAATTTGCTGTAAAGATCATCACTGTCATTGAATAATTTCAATCACGATCAGTCATTTTATTTTTTCCGGCGTTGATCTAAAATGACAAGATGATTAAAAATGTATTGTGCTGAATTATTTAGTTTGTTATTTCAGTTTAAGTATGCTTGGGGATTTCAAAGATGTTGTCTGCCTGTCACAAAGATCTGTATGAATTCCATAAATTTTACCATCCTCTCATCAGTGGGAGTTTCTTAGATCAGGAACATAAAGATTGATGGTTGATTTTCATGGCAGGACAAAGACATCACTCACTTACACCTTCAGATGCTTGCTATAGGATGAAGAATACAAGCTACCAATTTAAACATGGGATTAACAACAGACGAATCTTCATTTACACAACAATTGGATGCATGATTGTTTTATACAGAGGTGTGTACATAAGATTTAGCTCAGACTTTGCTTAGCTAAATATGGCAGTGTATACTAAGACTTAGCTAAGTCCACATAGACATACATGAATATAAATACAGATCTTTTGCATCCAGTGTCCTTCATTTTTGCATTTCCATTTATTTTATTGCTTTGAGTATACCAGAGATTTAACCTTGCATGAAATAAATTGCAGTAGGATGTTGTGTAGGAGCTGATTTCAAGAAATGGACAACAAGCGTATTATATGCAAAATGCTGACAGACATCCTCCACAACATACAGTTGCTATGCCGATGTGTTCCCCTGAGCAACTCCGGGGGGATCCCTAAGGACTACATGGCAACCACAGACACCACCACACAGCTATCACTTCAGAGATCTACCCAGCATAGCATGGATACATTGCAGACTCCAGCATGTGCTCCAGATGTGCACTCAAACAATGGACAGAATTCTTTATACAAGCCCTACATTTTAACCCTGCGGTAAATTAAAACAGCTGAACGTGTATGTGGTAAAATCAGATTGGTGTTAAGTGGCATTAGCAAGTAGACAGAGCTGTACACCTAAACTGGAAGACACAGTTTACACGGGACCTGCCAGTTCTTTTAACTGTTAATAACATGAAAAATGATGAAACGATATGTAAAAACAAAACAAAAAGGAGTAACATGATTTCACACAAAGAACTGCAGCTATACTGGCCAATCCCACAGACATATATTTTCATGCCTGTGGTAGGAATAAATCAAACTGTAATGAATTTGTTAGCGTCGTTCCTCCTTTTTATTGAGCGTAATGACAGAGTGACGAGGGCTGTGGAAGTGGGCGGGGAGATCTGGACCCTGTCGCTCAGCAGCCCAGATGGCAGGAACACTTGTCTCGCCACCAGTCCCCCAGGCTCGTATTGCCTCAGCTGCTGCCTGCACTGAAACGCCTCAGACAGGGAGGTCTCAGATCACAAACTGGCAACCCAGACCCTTTACACATCACCTTTCCCCCTATCCCCGAGTACTATGCACATATGTATACCAGAAAAAATTTTAAGTTAATTTATGTTCACACGCAAGTGGAAGATCTCAAAATTCAAGATGTTAATGAACAGTTTTATAAGGCATTAGTTATTTTTCTGAGAGAGTGAACCTAAAAATAAATGTACCCTTCGCTCAATTTAGAATTGATCGCCCTAAATGCAATAATGGTTGTAGTTAGCAGTTTTTATATTGAGGAGAATGCCAAATAAAGTAGCCTGACATGCCAGTGGGATTTGGTGTAAAATGCTTATGCCAAAGCTGGAATATTATCGTAACGTCTGGTAAGAAGAGACACAGTGGCGACCTGGCAGTGCCTATACCAGCAAAAAAATACGCTTAGGGCCAAAGTGGAGGGCACAGTTCTTTGGCCTAACTACTTGATATGAAACTGCCATTTTGCTTATTATATTAACAAGTACATAAAGAGGCAACATTTGTATCCCAGTCTATGTCTGTTTTAGTATTCCTTTAATCACCTTAGTGCATTACCTTCAAAACAATACAGCGCTGTAAAAATATTTTTTAGATGTTGAGCACATGACTACATAGCTAGTGCACTGGCATGATAAACAAGAAACTAAAAATCAAGCCAGGAAATGTGTTAAATTTGGACTAATTCTGAATACAAAAGGGACACAGTGCATGTTTGACATGCTGTTCAGATAAACCAGAATAATAATACATAGCAGACAACTGCTTAGACTGGAGAAAATATGTAGTGATCAATTTACATACAGTAAGTGTCTCAAAATCAGTTTAAACAAGTAAGCCACCCCTTTTGAACTTTCAGTGTTTTAAAATACACTTTGAAAAAGCCAGAATGAACATGTATTGCACATAGAGACATGAATTCAATAAACTGGAGGATGTGTGAAACATGTGGATTTAACAATGGCCAATAGTTTAAAAAAATCTGAACCTGAGAGAACAATGATATCCCATCATTCATATTCCATCTCTGGAGTAGCTGAATGTTCAGACATCTGCTCATCTGTTTTTAAAGACAGCCGAGCCAAGGAAACAATGACATGACTAGGGTGGCTAACTTCTTATTCTCGCTCCTGAGACTGTTCTGTGATAGAAAAAACTGCAGCAAAACAGCATACCATAAAATATGATGAAACTTTTAGCTAACCAAATTCAGCTAACACAAGCAGTTTTCGTGATCAAACTAAGACTACAGAAATGCAGTAGTTATTAGTATGATGACTTCACTGATTTAATGGCATCTATAATTGAAATGAAGGTGGCCAGCATTAATTTTCACTAACACTTTGGTGCTATGTACTCCAGTCCTGCAACTGATGGTCAAAAACTTGTGTACATTCTTTTGTGCCCTTAGATAATGCATTTCCTCAGTTTTGTTAGGGTCACACAACAAAGGCCAAAAGCCATGCTAGAGGCTGTAATTCATACATTTATTGCAACAAAAAAGCTGAAACCAAAATTGGACCAAAACTACCAGAGTGAGAGTGTAACCTGTCTTTTGATAGACTGCAAATGATAGATTGCAAGGATTTATATGTGTAATAAATGTTTGAACTCAAATCACCACATAAAAAATCACAAAAGAGATAAAAACTTGGACATTAAAGAAGGAAGGGGATTACCCAGACAACAAACAGAAGTCATTAGTGATAGCCCTGCGGCTGCCAGCAGGCCATCCGAAGCCTTGTGTTTGTCATGGGAAAGTGAAAACGTTACAGGCTACATCTCAAAGGGACACCAGATTGTTGACATCCACTCCAAAGATCATGGGAGCACAGATGTGCAGGGGAAAACGTGGAACTCCAAGTATCCAGAAAGTTCTTTTTTTTTCTCCCCCCTCTCTTTCTTTCCATTGTAGCTCAGAACTCAAATCTGCTTTCACCGGTGGGACCTCAAAATTAAAACAAGAATCAGGACAGGATAAGGAAACTCGGTCTCCATTGCCAAGGGAAATTTAGGCCATGGCCAACAACTGGAAACATTGTGACCACAATTCATATGGATTCATTTCTTAGTCTGTATACCACATAAGCTGTACACTGGAGTGTGGTAAATATTGCCAAAAAATGTCTATCAGGAAGTGTGAAAAGTTGTGTTGCGGTCTGATTTTATTCCCAGCAATTGCCTCCTTGGACCTTACTGGCTGCATGCAGCCATCCATTATGGGCTGCGGGTTCCAAAACTACATATAATACAGTATGTCTGTGGCCTGGGGCACTGTGACTGTGAGTTTTGTAAGTTAAGCAGACATATCTGGAGCAGTTTTCTATTTTTGTACAGTACATGTTGTAGGGTCCTGCTCTTATCAGGACAAAATATGGATGTATTACAATATAGCCTATATTATCTTGAATGTCTTTACATTAATACCTTGCTGTACCTGCATTATTATTATAGTTGGTATAATATACACAAAAGGCTATATTTTACACAGGGCAGTTTGTTGCATACCTTTTATGTCAGAAAGGGAGTACGCAATCACAAACTGTACACCTTACAGTTTACTTCAGTAAACCTTCAGTAAACTTAACATTTAAACCTAAACACAAAACACATTTTTAAGTATTTTAAACTTATTTAGTATCTTAACTACGTATTTAAACAGGTATTAATGTATTAATAAAGAGTTTTTAAACCATATAAATGAAGTGTGATTTTACATTTAATCAGAATGCATTTGTGGGATCCATATTGTGATTTATCCAAAGAACATCCTAACTCAATAATTAGCTGCGGCTCTGTTATGAATACAGCCCTAAAAATATTGCCACAGAATCAGTACTTTTAATTATCTAGTTAAAAAGGACATGCACTAATCATTTCAGTATTCACTGAGCAATGAATAGAGGGACTGCACTAATTACTTTTATTACAACTATTATTGTTGTAATTATTATTACAACAACTATTGTCTAGTAACAATAGATGGCATAGTAGTGAAAACTACATCCATGCGTTTTAAGCTCTTAGAATGCCCAAATAATCTTTAGATTTATAGTTTGTGTTTAGTAGTATATTGTCATTTCATTAAATGCACTGTGTATATAATGTTATAGGAAATGTATACAGCACTTTATAAAGAAAATAGACAGGTAAAACATACTTACTGTTGTGCTTTCTTTGTTACCATTGGCAGCGTTTCTCGTTTACTTTGGTTGGAAAGCTGAAATGCTGTGACTTATTTCAGTGTCTCGTGGATTCTGGGAAGGCTCAGTATAAATACAGCTGATCAGACATTGTTTGGCTTGGACCAGCCCTTCGAACCATGCTTAATTGCTATTTGCTCTCATTTGCAGAAACACACGAGGGTGACAGATCCAAGTATCAGAGTTCATCCGCGAATCTCACCGTCCTGCATAATGAGCACATGCGCTTCCTATTGGGATTGTGGGCCGCAGATTAACCTTCACCACCAGGTCAACGCGACTTGACAGGGACCATGAAGAATTGCAGAGGACCTACGATGCAGCACGACTCTGCCTGCACCCCTGATGCAAACAAGACTAATCTCGCAGAGAGGTCCTGTTCCAAGTGCAGCAGCTGCCAGCAATGAGCTTTAAGGCTTTTCTTCATCTTTTGTTATCTCTGTCTAAATGTTGTGGAGTGTCTAATGACTGGAGGCCCTTCATGTCTGGCATTATGTAATAGGACCTGTATTTAAGGATCTTTGATTTCAGAAGTTTTAATTTAAGAAGTTTTATAAAATCAAAAATATGAGGAAACACAAGTCTTTCTTTTTTGTCAAGGACAAAGAAACAGCGACACATCAAAACTCAGTCATCACTCATGTTTTTGACATAAACCAAAAAAGGTCTTTATTCCTACTGTGATGCAGCCAGGAAAAGACAAAGAACGATTCATTGCTTTGCTTTCCATTATTTTTTTAAAAAGTTGTATGAGTCATGGAGGCCCCAGGTCACACCTTTGTGAAGACAATGAAACATACCTAGGGCATAGGGCAGCAGTTTTCACTTTTAATGAAGCTGACCAACTGATATTCACTTTATATAAATATGCAAACTGCTTACAATGCAATTGTCGCCCGGGTGTAGCCATATATGTGCATTGTAGCACACAGCACTGGATGTACTGTGCCGAGGGGCCTGCTGCCTTGTGGTTTCACTCACAGGTTATGAGACTCAAGTGACAAATTGGTTTTCACTACACACTTCTCCGAGCCTTGCCAACTTGTGTTCATTTTCGTCTGTACAATTTCAGCGCCGTTAACAGCTGGGAAGGATAAGTTGGCTGTCAAGTGAAAATGTACCACGTAACCAGTTCGTAGCTTTTGCGCACACCTACAAAAATTGAGAGTCAGCACTTTGTGGCAGTTTAATTAAGGCTAATTAGTTTGTCTTAGCGGTGTGAGATCTGACTGTCCTGGTCTAAATCAAAAGTACACCACACCTGCCAAGTGCCCATTACACACGGGTGTGACCGACGTTCCGTGCTGCAGAAGGGAGGGACTTCTGGAAAAATAAGAGTATGCCATAAAGGGGTCAGTTGTTTCATCGAGACTTAATAACTATATAACCGCCCTGTAATAACTGAAATTGTATAAAATTGTACAACACTGTACTGTATAATGGAGGACATGGCAGTAAATGAAACATTGAACCCTATCCTACACAAGAAGGTATACTGTGGCAATGAATATATACCGAAATAAGAGATATTTAAAACAGGAATGTGAGTGTGTGTATGTGTGTCCAAGCTTCAACTACGCCTGTCACCAACGCCAACATGGTTCTCCTAACTAAATTTCCACAATTGCAAATTGGCGTGACATTATTCATAAGAGCCCCCACTCTGCTAGCAGCTGGCTGCACTCACATTAACCCTCACGCTTTGTTCGCGTTGTCTGAAATGAATTAGAGAATCACCGCTTACCGTTAAGAGTGAAATTAAAGCCCATGCCATTCTGGTGGCTGCTTTTCGAGACTGGAATGAATTTCCTCAGCAGGTTACACATGCATTTATGCAAAGAACTGGCCCCTCAGGTAATTGGACTTAACAACATATTGACAGGTGTAGGTTTGTCATTCAATCATATCGGCATCCTGTGAAATGAAGAAAATCACTCCTGTGACATGGGCAGGGGTTTCCCCACCACTGTGAATGCTTCCTACTGCCTTTGTTATGACATCACTAAAAGCAAAATGATTCTGTGAATGTTAGTGCTGTGTATGTAAAACCATTGCCTTTGACACCTTCATTTTGTGGTGTGAATGACAAACCAAGGGACTTGGAAGCCAATTGAAATGATTTTCATTGTTTTCTTCCTTTTGACTCCAGTCAATATGGAACAAACACCAAGTCAGGCTGAATCTCCTTGATCTCTTCATATCGAAGGCTCGGTTACAAGGTGCGGAATGACAAAACGGGGGCCAGTCCGCTCTGGACTGAGGCCATCTCAAGCTGTTATATGGAACGATGTTAACAACAAGCAATAAGAGTCTGTCTGGGAGGGACTAACAGCATCAGCTGGAGAGAGTGAGTAATGGATCCGGCGAATTCACCTGGTGGGTACGCCGGCTCTTTGCCAGGACAGATCCTTTTGTGTCATTACCGGTGTGCTCCAGCGGGGCAAATTGGCGAATCCCCTGCATGGTGCTCCACGGTGACACCACACATGGATAAATGCAATCCACCGTTGCTGTTGGTGTTATTAAGCAGCACACTTTAACATAATTTTTGTTCCTCGTTTCACTTTTCTGAGGCTAATGCATAGGTTCAACAGAAACATGTTTTTTTTTCCCGCACTCAGAGATGGGCTCCCTGGGCTGCGCTGGCTTTGTTTTCAGTTCAGTTTTCACCTGTGACTAGCTGAAAAAATCCGAACACCTGCTGCTGCACACTGTCAGACTCCTGACAGTCTTATCGGATAGTGTTGTTGATTAAAAAAAAGGAAACAAAAATAAATAGATGAAGAAAAGCAGGCAGAAAACACTTAATTAAATCCCATAGGGTGCTCTCATTCAGGCTTTGCTCCTCAATACACCACATTTATGTCTTCTGTTTTTCTTATCATTATCAATTTTTTTTGTTTCTGAGAATATGTTGCCCATTTCCACATAGGCATTTGCTAATGGATATAAAAATGCTTATATGAATCTCTGTTAAGGGGGGAGGAACAAGGGAGCAAGGGTTTTTGCCTTCTGTTGTTTATTATTTGTGAAAGTAGAATTTTGCCTTTCATAAACAGTACACGGCAGGAATTAAATGCTCTCTTGGGTACAAGGCTCACCTATACATTGTGATATTTAATAAGTATCAAATTTATTAGATTTCAGATTTCCAAAGATACACTATAAAAATGGAGAAGATTTGTGATGACTGACGGAAAGCTTTATGGCTTGACATCCTTTGCTTAGGGTTTCTTGCTAGGCATGTACATACAAAGAAACACAGAGACATTTGAAAACACGCATGGTGTTCCTTGTCTCATTATTCCTGAGAAACACGGATTTGGAATACATCAAATCCACGGATATCCTGAATCCTGCAGAAGATAATTGCGTCCGCTCCCAAGAATACTGGTAATTCACCAGGGTGGAAAAAAAGCCTCTTAGAAGGGAACGAAATGGGATGAAGATTCAGCTGTAATGATGCCAATGAGGGAGGGGATTAGATATGGTGCCGGGACCCTCATTGACCTGTAGTACACCCCCTGTGACCACAGCTCACAGCTGGGTGCTGAAGATGAGAGTTCAGTAATGACAGTCTGACACCAGGGCTTAAGATGGATCCTGATGAAATTCAGATGGAAGAAAAAAGTACCACTTGTGCAAAAATGGCTTTGTAAAAGGTGACAGCTCATTCATGCACTTACAGTACACTTTTACACAAATTCTGGAATTACATGCAATATCATGCTTGCAATATTTATATGTAGGTATTTTGCTATATACCCAAAGGTTACTTATCAGTTAAGATTCCTGCCATTTTACATAGAATTCCTACTGTTTAATTAAAGTAATTAGTGGCATTAGTTCTTCACTTCCTGTCCATATATAATGGAGAATAAATATATATAGATGACAGTCTGTAGTGGATATAATAGTTGTATGAAAACCATGATTTGAACATTTTCTTGGGTTTGTTTAATTAAAATGACTGCCAAAATGAAGAGGAAAATATTTTGTTTAGATGTTGCTAGATTTAGTTATACACATGTTCATCTGAGACAAACCTAAACCAAGGGTTACACACAGAGCTGAATGACAAAAATAAAGCTAATACCTCTCGATTTTTGAGACAGACAGGCAGACATCAGAGACCCTTAAAATTGGTAGCACCACATAAAAGATTATTATTGATTTAGCAGGGGCAGTTCGAGGAATGATTGAACGTCCTTGGTTCTGGAAAATATGATTTTTTTTTTTCTTTTGCTCATGAACTGCAGCTGTAGAGTACCCACCAACTGCTGAAAAGCTGTCTCTTTCTGCTCTGATTTATATGCATTTTAACTTTCCAGAACTAACTTTCATTGGCGGAGATGTCACATTCCTTGGCTCACAGTATGCTGTTTAAAAGGTGGAACTTAATTTATGAGTCACAGTGCAGCCCAGCTGTTTGAACTCTCACCAACATCATGCATGTTGACGTTATCACAAGCACACTGCAACGTGTTGCTGCCTTATGCTTCTTATGCGCACTTCTTCGGCAGAACACGTACCTTGAATATAGAAACATAAGAAGCAATGCCACCTGATAATTTCATAAGTGTGCTGTTTTGCTTGCTTTCCCGATTACTCTGTTCATGTGATGAACATGTATACATTTTAGGGATAAGCATTTAGTCATGCCTCTTCCTCCAAAACCCATTTACAACCAGCCATATAATGAATATGGCTACAAATGATCTTGCAAATAGATTATGCGTTTCACTGCAAAGGCCTGGTTATTTATTTAGTTCAGGTATAGAAGGAATTGAAAACCAATCATTTAGCTGCATTGAGGTTGCATTAGTGCAGCTAGAGTGTGCTTTCTAGAGTATATAACAGAAATCATAAATAGTTAATGCTGTCAATTGTAAGAAATTTTTAAATGAAAGAAGGTAGAGGTCAAGCAGTACTAACAATTTAAGGATTGGCTCACAATGATGATTATTATAGCAATTTGAGTAGCTTATTAAAAACTGGATTGTACCCGAGAATTGCATTTGTGGACGTATACTGTCCAGTTGCCCTGCTAGGTCCAATCTGAGATCTCCTGAGAAAATGCTCATCTTGATAGAAAATTGTTCAGCTTTATATCAAGTAAAGAAACCAGCTTCCCACCTCAAATTTTTTTTTCAAAGTGAAAACCACACAGCCTTGAGTCATGCTGGCATGTGATATTGTGGTGACCCCAGGGGGTGGCCATGATGAGAAGTGGCCCACAATCCCCTGCACCAAAGGCAGGGCTAACTCATCAACACAGGGTCCCGTCTGTGTGGTGTGGGCGGGGAACAGTCCTCACATGACCCGCCCATGCTGCAGGTAATAACCTGTGAACATTACTGGTGGTGTTTTTGCAAGCTTAATCTCAGGGTGCCCTTAATGAATCCTGTTGTCTTACAATGATATTACTGTGTATTCCGAAGAATGTATTATCTAACTGGCAAGTTGTGAGGTACAATATTAATAAATGTAATGATGACATGATTGAATGAAATCAGCTAATCACCTAGCCTGATTCACTCTTTCTCTTTATGTCACTACTACATAGCTAACCTTAGCTATAATTAACCTTGAGTATTTTATTGGCTAATATGGCTCTCAGGAAAAAAAAAACAATTTGGATATTTAAATATATTTAAATATTTAAATTTCAATTTAAATACAGCAGTATTTCTCTTATAAAGATTACTCTGTAACTTATATGGATCTGCCAGTATAAAAGACTGCGTGCTGTATCAGCCCATCCAGATTACATCAGTTAAGTCTGCACAGTACCCTGGTGGCCGTGAATAAATAGCACACCCAGTGAACAATGCCAGAATGTAATTTTTCACGAGTGGGCAATTCTCCATGCTTTATATTCCACTACAATGGAAATGCTAGCCATTATCTTGAGAGTGTAGAGCACAATGATGGTTGTTTTTCATTCATAACTTTTTTTCAGGCAGTGATATTTCAGATGGCCAGTTATTTTGAAAATCTATAATCAGTAGCACAGCAACATATTCATGACTCATAATTGTATGCTTTCTCCACCTGTGTACGACCAGACATGGCCAGGTGTTAAATTTCAATGGTAATTCCACAGTAACATGCTTTTATGCATAACTCATATGGGCATAGAAATCAGCAATAGAGGAATTTTTGGCCGTGTTACAGTCTTTGATGTCAAATGCTAAAGCAACCAGAAAGCCTCTCGGTATACACTTATACGCATCACTAACCAGCACCATCTACGTTTAATTCCAGTTTACCATCAGGTTAGCAATTATGCATACCACCCCCAGAGCTTGTAAGTGTTGAATGCTGTCATTATGACCCCCTGGTACAGATGCTTAGCGAATGGGTGTCTTGGTTGACTGTGCATATCTGAAACCCTCCAGCTGCTCTACTGAAAGTAATGTCATCTTACAAATGTGCTCCTGCAACATGCAAAACAAATGCGTACAATCACACTGTCATGTTCGGCAATGTTGTATCATTTATACCCCTTCCACAGACAGTAGCAGATCACCTCGTAAAAGTTGCAAACTGTTCCAACAATACTCAGGTTGTGCCTAGCCTGCTGATGCTGGCAGGCCACCTCTGCACCTTTTTCTTAAAAAAAAAACCCTCTTTCTCCTCCTCCTTCCCCTGTGACCTCCGATCAAGTCCCGCTCCGCATGCCTTCTCATTATTGACATCCTTCACCATCGCCCTCTGGCATGGGGTTAGCGATGCGCACGGTCACCACGCCTCATCTGAAACCACACTTTCATTTTCAGCTTCCTGCTTCGTGGTCACGCGTACATTACCGCCTCAGTAAACACATTATTATTTTATGTCATCTTATTGGAAGAAAAAAAAAAACACAAACAAACAAAAAAAAAAAAAACACATGGCAATTTTACCAGACTCAAACATGACAATGTCTAATGAGGACTAGCGGTGTAATGATGCATTCAGTACACTAAGAGGGGAAGGCAGTCTTTCTCTAATTGCATGCTGGACTTGTCAGCCTGTGGCGTAGCGGGGATCGTTAGGAAGGTATATGATTAATAATTTCGGCTTGACGGCGAATGCTTTTGGATTCTGGCTTGGCCCCGTTTTTTCTGCCCACCTGCCAGAAAGGAGAAGGAGAGGAAAAGATACCCCGCAGCTGCTGTCTTTCAGCATCACTGGCCGCCTGATTTAAGTGCAGTGAAATTTAGATTGCATGGAAACAGAGTCAACTGACTGCGTGTTTATACCACACCTGGATTCATTGCAGATCTTTCATTGCCAGAACCTCTAATTCGTGCATGTGTTGGACACAAGGGAATTGAATACTTTATCATGTCAAAAATTATGTATCGTTCTTTTATGACAATTTGTGTTGGAGGGCTTAGCTGGCACAATATTTATTCATTCTGAAATTATGTAAATAGTTTTTTCCTGACTGTATATGTTTTTACCCTTTTGTGGGGCTTGTGTTGGGAGAACCAAAATTGGATCAAGATGGTCCAGGTGTGTGGGTGTTATGCAAGTGGAAACTAGAAATCTAGATCAACTGGAGCAACACACAGACAAAGACACGTGTATGAAGCACAAGAGATCACACTAAATAAGAAAATATGTGGTTTATAAAAGGTATTCAAAAAGAGAGGACATTTCTGGAGATATGGATCATCATGGTTAGTCATGTTTTCATCACATTTCCATGTGTCTTTTATTATTGTCACTGCCATGGATGAACATCTAGTCATGAGTGAGCAAAAGAAAAACTGAAATGTTCTACTTCAGAATTACAGGAACAAATATCCTATCACAAAAACCTATAATACACTTTGTGTAGTATTGAAAAAGAAACATGATATCTGTGGAAAAAATCTATGGATTTTTTCTTAATTGGTATCAGATGAAATTTAAGACACACTTACTGTCACTTACAGTTCGATTCTTTACACTCCGTCTGAACATGATTCCTCAAAAAGGACCGGTAGAATACAGTAGCAATTACTGCAATTACCATCGGGGCGATTAATATGAAATACTGTAAAGTGTTAAATAAAGGTAAACTTAACTAAGGAGATAAGCCACCTGGAAACTTTTTTTGTCTGTTGCTGTGTGTTAGCATTTCCTTGCAGCCCGTGGAATATTCAGAGCGGAGAGCACAAAGCCTGTTTTCTTTTGTGATTACTAGAGTGGCACGACTCGCGGCTGCCACGTTGGAAGTGACAGCTGCCTTCACTGAGGCTCATGCGCGCGGGAGGCGAGGGGCGCGGGGCGAGGGGCGCGGGGCGCGGAGCAGAGATGATGAAATGATGTGCGCGCGTTTGCGTTTTGCACTTCAAATGAAAGCGATCCAGTGATGTTCCCTAAAAGAAAGCCATTAGATTTTATAATTACTACTGAAGCCCCTCTCCCGTGCCAGCACCTCTCCTCAGCTCCTTTTGAATAGGGCCTCGCTCTTGCTGCTGCTCTTATGCATTATACATTAAACCCATATGGTGGTCTGCGGTGAGGGGGGGCTCCCAGGGGGAAGTGGAGGGAAGGTAAGGGAGAGGGATGATTTCCCTTGATGTGCTTTTCACAGCTGGAGAAATAACAAGAGATGGCAAGGCGAGGCACTCTCCCTCCCTTCTATTCAACGAGGGCCTTTTCTGTCTGCCAGAGAGACAGAGGGGGCTTCTTGTGACCAGAGAGTTTTCAAATCCCTGGTGGTGGAATTTCCACAGATAAACAGCACAACTGTACATATCTACGTATGGCAGGTGGGAGGGCGAAGGACCAGATTTAATCTAGAGTGTTGGCAAAATGTTTCATTCTTAACTTTGAGTGATGGATGTAAGCATGGTGATTATTATTATTATTATTATTATTACATATGATCTATGTCCATTTCTACAAGCTCAGGTTAACTTGTGTATATAAATAAGTTCCTCTCATTTCTATGTATTCTCTTTTAAAACAAATGACTAGGCACACACTCTTTATCCTGTGATTATTTTTCTGGTTTGCAAAAGAGGTTAACAGAATTAATAATCATGTGGAAAGATGGTTAACACTTAAATTCTGAGATTAAAACACTGGTGACCACTCCAACAAAGCTTCTTTTATTATTGACCAAAGCTTCTGTGTAATGACTTTTGGAGCTGAAGGATATGCTTTTTCTGTTGTTTGTTTGTATTACACTGTGTTATTAAGCATGGTCACACCTACCCAGCTGCACACCCTGACAGCAGGACTCTGAGAAGGAAGCGCAGGGGATTAGCTGTCACCATGAAGTGAGGGGGACGGCACTCCTGACGGTTCCAGCGGGGGCCGGAGGGTGTCTCAGCAGCAGGGTTTAAACATGCCTCAGAGGGCACACCCGCCCTCCAGTCACGCGTCAGGAGGCCTGTGCCATCACTGGGGAGTCGGTGGGAGTCTAACCCGGTGGCACTGGGTCACAGTGTCTGACCCCTGTGTGTTAATCCTGCCTTTGCCCATCTTCCAGACTTCGCTTGTCACTCACATTTCAGCTCCAAAAAGGTCAGTGGTCACATTAAGTCACCAAAACTGAACTTCTTCCAGGAGGGGAAAGGGTCTATTTTTTTGACCACACAATTGATGGTTCAAATGTAGATTCGGCTAGAGAGTTTTCACATAATCCCTGCGCAACTAACCAAACCTAGATAAACATTTATCTCTTTGTGTAAAACTTTCACCTCAATTTTGTGTCAGCTATTCATGGCATCCCTTCTTGATGCCATCTCTACCCTTTTCCCCAGTTTATGGTGTCCAGTTGAAGAGTCAACAAGGTTGTCCTAATGGCCAAACATGATCCCATGATCCCATCAGACTCTTGTTAATAATTCTACACTCACATCAAACAGCCAACTTCTACTCTCTCCAGCACATACAGTAGATTTACAATTTCTGGAAATTCATAATCACTGAATAGACGTTTATTTGTGGAAGAGTACAACAGGTTTAGATGATTGAAGTTCACCAATAGGTTTTGAAATGCCTTGGACATTTTACTTCAGCAGTGGGAAATTTTATTGGTTTCATTTACACTAGAAAAAAACTCTTTACAATACATTTATTCATTGGATGACCTTTAAATAAGAACTTGCATTTACTGGTTTTCTCAAGCATATTTTTCTTCAAAGAGGTATTTTCTTAAGATATTTATAACAACTGCAAATTGGTTGCAGAGATACACCATCTTGACAAGACAAATTTGTACAAAAAGCTAAAATATCATATTATCAGCAACATAAGGGGTTGATTTAAAGAGCAAGAATGCTTTGGGCTTCATTTAAATAATAAATTAAAGGCAGCTTTTCTCTTTGTCATAATTTTAATAAAAAATATTGTCTTTATTCAATAGGAAATAAACAAAGTCATATAATAGATAGCGCTACCTTCATTATTTTAGAAAGGCAAACAGCTAGCCAGATGTAGCCAGGTTCAGGTCAAGGGGATTCATAGATTCAAAGACTAGATTTTGTTTTACACAAGTTTTGTCTTTAGAAGTTGCTCCACAGCGATTCCTTTCCCAATTACAGTAATTACAAAAATGTGCCAAATTAAGTCAGTCATGAGAGCATAATTTCAAACGCATGAATTATGGTATGGTTGTGCAGCCAGCCGTGACTGAACGGTCGTGTTGTGTCATCCATCCATTCTCATGTGGGAGCCGGGTGTCATTGTGATCGCTTTGATGACATTCATTTTCTTCCACCAGATTATAAATTGAAATGACAAAGCCGACTCATACGTCTGACTAAGACACTGGGGGGGGGGGGGGTTGGGTATCCATCTCTGAGTTGCCACTAAAGCATTACCCCTTGTGTTTTCCATCTGCCATGGTTCCTAAATTCCAGGGGAAAGAAATGCTGAACATAATTTTTCCTTCCTGTAAGCAGAGCATGACCTTTAATTTTAAGCCTGTCCACCTTCGTCTTTTTCCAAAGCAACTGGTTAGGGGATCAGAAATGCGCTCTCCAGACTCATGAGGCCCCAGGAACCTGGGGACCAGGCCGGGAGGAGGATTCCAAGACCATCTGCAAGGGCCTGGAAACTCGGAATGTCAGCGCACTTCTCCATCTGTCAGGAACCTGGAAGGGAGGGGGTATGGGGGGTGGGGTTGAGGGGCAAACTGCGTTGATCCCTGCGTCTGAAGTCAAGAGCCAAGACAGCTGAAAAAGCAACAGATGAAAAAGAGAGGGAGGCACTGCGTGTTGGTGAGGGTCACTAGGCGCATTATGCCGAGGTATGTTAAGATGTTCAGGGAAGATGTGGAGGACAGGGTGGTGGTGGTGTGTGTGTGTGTGTGTGTGTGTGTGTGTGTGTGTGTGTGTGCGTGTGTGTGTGGGGGGGTGGGGGTATGGGGGGAGTAAATAACAACAGATGTGCAAAATCTCGGAAAAATGACCGCCAGATCCGCCATCACATTAGGGAATCCTTTGTTTTCCGCTCGATCCCTTTAACACCGTAAGTCAAGCATGTTTAAATCAAAATATATGCACTACTGTATCTTGAAGTCATACAATAAATCAGTCTAGACATCTGAGCCCAATGTTTCAAAGTGTCATGCTCTCTGCTGCATTGCAGGTTGCTCTTTTGTAGATGAAAAGAGGGGTTTTGGATTGCAACGAGGAGAAAAATTCAGACATTCCGGTTTTAAATTTTTACGTGGAAAGGAACTTGTGACTGGTTTAGTTGTCCTGGATCACAATGTGGTGTGGCAGTTAATGGATTCTGGCTTGGACTGAAGGTAGCACTGGATTCTGGACATGATTTTTTTTTTTTAATCTGGGGGGATGTGTGTGTGTGTGTGTGTGTGTGTGTGTGTGTGCGTGCGTGCGTGCGTGCGTGCATGTGTCTGTGTGTGTGTGAGGTGGGGAAATTTCTGTTGCATCTTTGAAGTTTAACAATATTAAGAAATAAATAGCAAATATGAACGATGACATGACTCATAACCTTTCCATTAAATGTTTATTTTCCATACATACTAATATGGGGGTATAATAGCATTGTATATTTGGATTGTGTTAATTGCTCTGCAATGGATTGACATTCTGCCCGTTGAGAGCTGCATCTTGTCACCACCAACAGGATACTATCCAGAACTATGACTCACCCAAACAGACCTCAAAAAATGCAATCATATAGAAATAAAAGACAGTTCTTTTGAGAAATGGAAGACACCTTATGTCAGACCGAATGAATATACACTACATGTTGTGAAAAAAAAATGATGAGAAATATTGCTGTATCGTGCTGAGAAGAATGTGTGTTTATAACATCCAAACAGGCTACAATTTTACCTTTTCTTCAGCTGTTAATTTCAAAATATTAGTTTATATGGAGAATTGAGGATGCCAAGGGCAACATTACCTCCATCAAAATTAGAAGATGTTGAAAGAAGACTTGGTCATCTAGGTAATAGTCCAACATTTATTTCCTATTTCAGAGCAGATCCAATTTTAATTGATTTCTTATGCATTCCTCTGTGTTCTGGGCTAATTTTTCAAGGAAGTCATGGAGAGTTTGTTTTCAGGGGAGACTAGGAAAGCTGAAAGTGCTGTTTATTGCCACCTTGATGATAACTATGTCAGAATCTGACTCCACTAATGCACCAACACCATTAAATGTGTTTTCAGAGTTCTTCACTACAATCTCACAATTTGTCAATTTTGTGAAAGACTGGCCCACCTGGATTTCTCCACTGTTATCCAGGACATGGTCAGTAAGGATTTGAGCCTACCAAAAACAATGGTCAGAAGGTCAGAAAGAAAGTTGTGATTAATCCACTACTAGCAGTCAGAACGTATGGACTGTGCAAAAAAGATATCATTTGGATTCGGAGTTCTGCTATGCAAGTATTCTGTTCCTGCAATCAATGTTTCAAAACGCTGCACTTCCTCCAAAAGATCTGTTGGTATATTTTTGTTTTTTTGATGTACAAGTGAAATTATTTCTCAGTGATAATGTATTCATTACTTGGGCACCAAATCATCCCAGCCCTTTTTCTGGCAATATTTCTTGCATTTTTCTGGAAAAAAAATAACATCAATGTCATTCATGCAGGTTGCTCAATCACAAAGAAATACAGTGTATTGCAGTGATTTATCTTAGGAAAAGTCCATATATTGACATATACATTGAGCCAATTTTAGGATTGTGATGTAATCTGATCTAGACTGACGGCTTTCTAGACTGTTGCTGCACATGAATCAAACTACTGACTGTGTTGCACTTGCAGCCGACCCATACAAAAATACAGAAATGCATCCAAATACGATCATTGGGTCCTTTGTGAAAGCCAATACATGAAACTGAAAACTGCAGTGCATGAAAACTGTAACTATAGAAACAAGCATGTCCATCCCTTCATGACTCAGCTTGCTGTTTGCTTTATGTAGGCTTGTAAACAGCAGAAACTGTGAACAGCTATGCTCCAGCATTGTTGTGTGTGAAATTCCGAAATTGTAAAGCATGATAAATGTCACCTTTTCTTGGCTTAAATGCAACTTAATACATCCATGCCCCAAAATTTTAAGATAAACATTTTTGTAAGCATATTAATAAAATGTATAATAAAACAGAAACTAATGCATGTCATGCACATGCAGAATGCAAGCGTAAACATTTGCTGCAAATGACGGTATACCATAGTTATGGAACAACCATTAATGACATGGAGAAAAAAAGAACTACGCTCAAATGAATACCCCATTGAGTCAAATTAGAATGATATGGAAACTGCATGAGATGTGAGATATGTCAATGAGAGAGGAGGCTGCCTTCCTGTCTCCTGGGTTCATATTAACCAATTCAGTGGTTTAGGGCCTTGAAAGCTTTTAATGCAGCATCATGCTGTGCACAGGGATAAAAAACACTACTAAAATCCATATAGAGTCCCTGGAGCTGGCTAATGAATTCAGCACATTGACACACACACAACATTCCTTACCTTTCTTATAGTGTTACTGAGTATTGCACTGACGAACTGGCATGTGCCAAACCTACACCAGAATCAGCATCATCCTTTCTGAGGAGTTTCATGGCTTATATATCACCGGTTGAGTCACAGAACTAAATACAATATTCTGGATAATCACTTGAAGAGAGATGAATTTCATAATTGTTTTCACAAAACATGCTATCATTGGTCAGGTGCAACAGGTTTCAGTTGAGAATTTCCCTTGCTAACAAAAATTAAGTGCCCTCAATCTATTAATTCATTGCTACTAGACTATTGGAATCTCTTTCCTATATCCAAGGTTGGAGGTAGGCCGTTTTTTTGAGAATTCCTGCAATAATGTTCCCTTAATTATAAAATCTGTATAAGGCCTAACAAATTTGAGAGAAAACTTCAACAGAGAAAAATGAATACAGTGAAATAATCCATCTTGTCTAAGTGGGCTAAAGGATATGATTTTGAGACCATTTAACACAACAGCTCACCTGTAACTTCCACTTGTAATTTAAGTTATCTTAAGTTATTATTTTTTTTAATTATATAAAAATATGTATTTATTTATTTTACTTTTTGTGCTGACATTAACAATGGTCAAATCTAGAGGGAGACGGTTTGCTGGTGGAAGTGCAGGGCCTTGTTCTCCTCCGCAGCCCCTTGACGAAGTTGGGCTCTGCATTGGACTCTGGATGTGTTCTATCTGTTACCTCATGTACCAGGTTTTCCAAATTTGTAAGTTTGAGGTCTTCTCTCTAAAGAAACAGTCTCAGGGTGCTTTCAGAATACTGTCGTATGCAACTTTCTTCTTCAAGGCCAGAACTTGCTCGACTCAACTCCACCACAAATACACAATAACAAGACTTGTCCATTTCAAAAGACCACTAGATGAAACTGAGATGAAAGAGCTCCTGCACATCACTTCTTTGCATATGTAAATGGATACATGTATCATAGAATTATATAGCATGAATTTCAATAAAATTATTATATTATATTGAACAGATATTTTTAAGGATCCATGCTTCTTATTACATTTACTTATTAGTATGCTAATTAGTTGATTATCTCATTAGGTATATTTGCATTAACTAGAAAGCATATTAAATGAACTGTCTGAATACTGACCAACCACCTAGTTAGTTTCTAGATAATAAAAGAAATACCAGAAATTATTAACAGCATCAAAATTAAGTAAACTTTTTTACTTGTAGTAAATTACTTTCATGAGCAGTAATTGCTCATTTCCAAGGGAAAAAGGTTTAGTGCAGTGTTACTTTCGAAGCTGGAACTTAGTAAGGTCCAACCTTATCCGTTCTTTTTCTGTACATTTCCCAAAGTCTGATCAGGGTGGAAAAGCGATTAAAATGGCTTAGGAAATTCTTGCTACAGAACGGGTCCTTGTGGCTTGTTCTTAATAGGCCCAGATGTGTGTATGTGTGTGTGGGCATTTAGCCCAAACAAATGTGGTGACAAGTGCTGCCTCACCAGGTACTGTACAGGTCAGAGAGGGGTGGAAAAAATGGAAGGACTCTATGAAAGAAAACTTAACAGACATTTAAACATTACAGGTTATCCCATATGTTTTTTTATATTGTTAATATTTTACCAAAAATTTGCATCATAGGACTTAGAGAAAAACAAAATGTTTAATCAATGATTTGGAGTTAATTAAATTTAAAGTAATGAAATAACAGGTCCCCACAGCATTCAACCTGACTGAGCTTTATCTTTTACTATATAAGCAAGCTTTCGTTTTTTGGATTTTCTTACCTAGCAGATTGGCAATTATCATTGGTAATTTGATTATTTTAATTCTGTAAACATATGTAAAAAATGAAGAACAACATTTGTTTAAATGCTTTGCGCAAATAAGACCCAGATATATCGGCTGGAGTATTAAATCTCATTTCCTTGATATGCTGTGCAGCTTCCACTCATTACTTGCCTCTTGGTAGCATTGCATCTGCAGCGACACAGCTCAGCTTATTTTCTGGACTCAGGAAACTTGTGTAGTGAGCATCAGGGAGACTGTGAAAGTTTTAGGACCTGCCTCAGCAGCATATATAAAGAGCCATTTTCAGTCCTAGTAAGCCATTTTGGGAATTGTGGGATGTTTAATTCTTGTGCCAAGACTGGCATGCCTTGCTAAGTGTGACAAAATGCCCTGCTAAAAGTGAACATGTCTCTGTGGATGTCTTAAAATGTACACTGTGCATGAACAGGATTTGCAATTTATAGTGGCCAGGGCCTGCAAGGATAAAGTTTCAAATCTTGTTTCAGGGCAATGAGGGAAATGCATCTATGTTGATTCATTTGTCTTTTTTCTTGGGGGAGGGGGGCTGTTGTACAACAGATGGCTTCTCATGAGGCACAATTAACTTGTGACCCATGCCCGACCCCCCCTCCAAGACAAAAAAAAAAAAAAACTTGCTGGATGAGACAAGCATCATGGAGAATTAGCTTTGCTAGAAAAAGAGGTTTAGCCCTGTGTGGATACTCTGACTGATTTTAACAGCACCAATGGGGTCTGAGAACAGTCCAAGGCCAGAGGCTTTTCACAGACTAATGTCCACGTGAATAAATGTTGATGTTTTTTGCTTTACAACTGTTCTCTGGCAACCACAATGCCTGCCCCCCATCAGTTACCTAATATGATCTTTCCGTTTAGTCTTTGAAAGAGAACAAGCAAGTGCGGAGGCAGTAACACAGGATTTACGTTAATGGAATGTTTTTGAAACAACCTCTAGCAAAAGCTGAACAGACAGTGCACAAAGTAACTACAGCTGCTTACTGGTCATGTTCTTAATAAACCATATATTTGTTATGAATGTCTCATTGCAGGAGGACTGAACTGAAAACATAACAATCTCTTTTTGTCCAAAGACAATTTTATTAGGAAATAAACAGATTTCATTTTTCACTGCAGCTACAAATTGCACTAGTAATGTTATATATCTACATACAGTACTGAGTACAGTATTTGTCTTGTATACTGTTGGTGGAAGCAAAAGTTTTCCTCTCTCAAATGTGTCAACTCTCTTTAAAATAACCCTTCATGGCTCCACCCACATTTTGCACACAAACCCAACCCCAATCTCCAACTGGCCGTTGGGAATTTATATGTCCCGTGTTGCAAGGCTTAAGATTTGCTCATCTCCAGCATAATTGAATTCCACTTAAAAACAGTAACAATGAACCCTTTTATCAGCTCGTTTCATGTTGTCCTGAAAATGGCCCTGGCCTCAACTTCTGTTTTTAACTCCTGTTAAGACATTAAGAATAAAAGGAGTTCAGAGAAAATGGAAGCTTTGTCTTCAGTCCAAGTAATTGTAGAAAGGAACCTACATGCCTTAACCCTGTTAACTGTGCCCTATTTTAGTTTTTGGGGTGTTGGAGTCCCCTCAGTTTTTGGCAGGTTACTAAGGATCTGTAAAAGCTATGCACACATGCCATATATCATTCTGTTCAGAACTAATTCGTCTAATGGAGAATGGGGCATGGACCATGGCAGAGGAATCTGATAAGCTCTTTTAAATGCGGTAATATAATTTTTGCTTGTTGAAAGAAAGGTTTACGTGAATGCACCTCCATAAGCAAACATGTCAGCTCAGACATCTATACAGAAATTGTAGTAGGCATATAGATCACAATTTCATACATATGAAAACCATATCCAAGTGACATTACGTTGCTATTTACTATGTCAGTTAAGTGCAAGGTAAAATATGCTCAGAAATATGAAAGCTAGATGAAAGTGTTGTGTTTACTGCAAACAATAAACAACTATTTATACAAATACTGATGTAGAAATCAATACGACACAGCAATACATAACTATAAACATTTTAAGTGATTGCAATCAAATAAATGTAATAATAAATCAGCTCATATTTCAGTTTTATTATAGATAAAAAGAAAAACTACGTATGATTGAATTTCTGGTCAACTGTGGAAAGCTGAGTGAAGACAGACATGCATCCGAATATACTGCAGCTATCCATAGGCAGAGACTACATCATCATTGTATACAATCTTGCTTATTTTGGAAAATATCGGAAACACATGCATTCTTTTTCCATTCTGAAAATCAAACAAATAAGTTTGGTGGTAATATATACTAACCACACAGGCTAATGCTCCAGAATAAATTAACAGACCATCATAGGAAGGTAAATAGAGACCATATTATACCAGCAACAGGAACAAATACAGGGATGCATATTAATGTTAACACATTAGTCAGATAGCATCAGCTTGGAAAGCATTCAAGAAGCAAACATATGCACACTACTTAAAATGATCATAATGCATGTATATTATGTCACAGACAGATAATAGTGTCTAACTATGATCCGTAAGAGTAACATCAGCAGATATCATACTAATGTAAACCCAGCAAACAATAATCTATACGAACGTTATAGGACAACATCAAAATTTGTCATAAAATAGGTTACAGGAGCTTTTAAAATGAATGATTTTACTATACATTTCCAGTATGAACCAGATAAATGATAGTTCATTGAAATGCAACCATCATCCTGACCTGCCTGTCCATATATTAGCTGAAGTTTAATTGGAAGGATGCCAGTGGAAACAGATCTTATGATTTACAGATTCTGTGTGTTGATTTAATAGATGGACACCCACTTAGCCCACTGACCTCCCTCCTCCAGTAGGACAAAAGTAGGTCAAAAGGTTGTATCTGATTATACTCAGTCAGGTCAGATAGGGACACCCTGTGTGCTAATGTGATCCCTATCCAACTACTGAGAATAATGGAAGGTCAGAATTTATCACTGAAAACAACTCCCCATGCATGGAAGCTAGTAAAGTGACTTAGATCATTACCATTGCTTTTATTTCTAAACAGGCCATGGCAAAACTTTCATGTTTAGAGGGGATATTCAATGATCGAAAGAGGAAGTCAAACTTATTTTTTATTTAGATGCAATAGGGATTTCAGATTTAGTAAAACTTATAATGCATTTCCTTCTGTGTATCCCGTTATGTTGACATAATTTCTGTGAGCTTATGTAGCTGTCTTGACGGCAGTGGGGCGAAATAAAAATGTTAGAACTCACATTAAAAGTGATACTGCCACTCACCCAAGTAAGAATTTTGAGATCAGCAGCTCCCTGATAAGTTCAATAAATAAATCCCTCTTCCTTCCTTCCTTCCTTCGCCTGCTTTTCAAAGCTTTCACAAAGACTAACATTCTAGCCCCAAGCAATGGACAAAGCTATGAATCAACATGATTGACGGGACTGACATTTCAGGGAGTTAAACCTGCTTTAAAGAAACATGGGAATGGATCATTTTTGGACAGTCTGTTCAAAACCTGTCAGTTAGGACAACAATGAGCAGAGGTAGATTGGGGGGGGGGGGGTGGGGGGGGGGCAGAGGACAGCCCCTGGGAGTCCCATCCCTGCAATCACCACTTTAGCCGGCCTGTGCTCTACATGCTGTTGTCATCTGTATGCCCCCAATCTTATTACTATTCATTTAAATGAGGAAGGCCTAGCATGCACCTGTGTCATCTTCCAGTAAATAATACAGCACAACCTCCCACCTGCCTGTTTTTATTTTCATGCATAGTATAACCGTATGTAGTGTGTATGAGGCATATTGATAGACACTCTTCAGAAATCCTATACTACAGTGACAATAGAGTATGGTTACTGCAATGGACTCAAGGATTGGGAGTTCTAACTAAAGGTGTAACCACAAATTCTTTGGACACGAGAGTCAACGTGGTGTACCTACTGAAAATTCTGGCTGTTATGGATATTCTTGAAAGAGCAATCTAGCTAGCTACAATTTTTGAGTATTTAATGAAGTACTTTATGCATCCCTCAGATGAATACAATCAGCTCACAATTGTAATAACCACCAACTGCAGTAATAGTATGAATGTGAAAATTACCTGTGACCATTTAAAAAATGAATGAATATGCTAAGTAGTGTCTAATTTGCATCTACTTGCAATTAAGGCTGACCACAGCTGATCAAAATGACCGTTCCACTAGTCAGCCTTGCCACGTTGAAAATCTTTCTGACCTGATAAAACACAATATTTGGCATTGACCAATTACAGTGCTCATTAAACTAAATTAAATCTAATTACCTTTCCCCAGGCTAAAAATGTAATATGTTGTTCCATTTCACTCAATTTATTATGATTTGTGATGCATATTGAAAACAATTAGCATGACAGTGGAGAAATACCCATTTTTGTCCTCATATTCCTCTAAATAATGCATGTACAATCAGTGGACGCTTGAGGTATTAGTCCTTTCAGTAAGTTCATCTTCCCCCCAATCTCCACGTGAGACTTCAAAACATGTTGAAACACACATATATGAAATAGGCCTAGAGCATAAATATGAAATATTCAAGCCATCTTACTTTGCTCCTGCCCCCCCCCCCCCCCCCCAAATCCCTAGACTTCACTGGTCATGCCCCTTTGGTGTGTTAGTACAGAGCTAATGAACAGTGAAAATGCTGATAAATTTAATTTCAGCACTGTAAGACATAATCCAACTTACTTACAAAAGTACAACTGTGGTCGAGCTAAGCGTGGGGTATGTATTTATGAGTGCAAGTGACTGAGAGTTTTAAGAATGAGTAGCAATGCTGACATTTGCAAAAGTAATTTGCCACAATCCACATAGAGGAGAGATAGAGCAATACATTCTGGACTTTGATAGATGGTTAATAAGCATTACGTAACTTAGCAAACCATGAAAGTGTTTTTTTTAACTAGCTTGTGTTCTTTGTTATTAAAACAAATGAAAGGCTTTTCAATAAGAATAACTCATATAGCAAAGATAATGAAGAGCATATTAAATTGAAGTTCATGTCTGAAAATGTTCTGTGGAACGGCACAGCGTTTGATCTGGAGACAAGCGATGTGTATTAGAATACAAAACGATGCTGCTATATCCAACTGGAGCCAAAAGGCGCCTCTTGACGATAACAGTCTGTGGAACACGGGGTTCCCCATGACCATATATGGACTTCACTTCCGAAGTTTTAACCCTACGGAGCCAATTAGGTAACGAGATTCAGGAGAGACCCAGTTAGAGAGGGAGCTGTAGAGCAATGCACAGCTCCACAAAACCAATCAAAAACAGCACCCCCTCTGGTCATTGTGACTCATATCTAAATCCTATACCTGTCAAACTTCTGCTCCATGCTGTTGTTCCCACAGCCGGCTGTGCAAATAAACCTTCCTGACTTTGCTACGAACATCGGATCTGCTTCTTTATTGGCATAAAACACATTTTGGTATTTGGGGCATTTACCAACAAAACTACACTTTAATTGATCTATGGGGACATAGCATGGAGTCTGCATGAACATCTGCTTGCTATATGTTTGCATAGTGATGCAATTGCCAGTATTGATATTATGAATGAACACTTGTATAATAATTCAGACACAAATGTAAAGTTTTTGTAATGATTATTTCAACTCAAATAACAAACTTGCAGAACTAGAATTTGTGTAACATGTTCTTATTGTGAGAAGACACAAAGGTGGTAGAATGTTTAATTCTCTGGATTTTAGTCATTATTAATGGAATACTGTAATGTCCTTATCACTAATTCAGTCAGTTATCCACAAAAACATGACTTCATTGTGCTAATGGGATTTGCTAATGCTTTGTGTTGAAGGTGCACACTTTTTTCTAGCAGTATTTCTCACTAGATGCCAATCCACAGGAAGAAGTGAATGTTTGCTGTTATTAGTATGTGCTAGTATGTGAAGCTAAACTGGGACATTGTTACATACTCCTACCAAAATAATGTTGACTGTGGTTGATCTTTATTGCACCATGTTCATATCAATTACTGGAACAGTGGTTGACTTGTACAGTTCATGTGACTGTGGTGTAAATATGCATACTTCATTAAACATTGTGGAGGCATTGTTGGAGAGACGCATGGAAACACTGGCGGCGATTTTGAGCAAGTAACATTTGACTTGTTCAAATGCGTCAAACAATGTCTGTTCAAATCTTTATTACTGTGGTTATTTTGTGGTCTGTTTGCAAAAACAAATCCCTCAGATGACCAGCACATTTCCTCTGTACTTCTTGGCATTTGTGGATAGCCAACAACATGGTTATGTTTGAATAGCGATTTAACTATTTAAATTCAAGGCAAAGGAAAACAATATATCTTCTGTCTGATACAGTCAGAAGTACAAATCTGAATCTTCTGATGGTATTTAAAACTTTCGTCTTTTGGAGTTCCTTTAATCTTTTCTGTAACAATTTATCAGAACATTTGACTAGATCAACAATATCACAAGTTTATCACAAATATGATGAGCATCATGAGATATATCATGGGATATGTTACATACTTTTCCTAATTGCAGAAGCTCCACTCTCAGAGGCCTCATTCAGCACGTATCTTCTGCACTACTCTCTGTTTCTGAGTGCACATCTCTCCCATCAGCCAGGTGCTTGCATCCTAAGTTAATGAGCACCTGTGCATTAGCGTGAGACACTTTCGTACGACTGGGTAGAGTGCCAAAAAGACGGTGGTCAGAAAGAGATCTTATGATCTTCATGTGTCTCATTAGGTTTTACAGCTCTTGTTTGTGCGTATGTGTGTGAATGTGTGTGCGTGCGTGCGTGTGTGTGTGTGTGTGTGTGTGTGTGTGTGTGTGTGTGTGCGCCTCATCTTTAGACTCGGACGTCAGAATATCTGTAACTGGATTTACAGTTCCTAGTGGGGTAGAGCCCTGCTGAGGACAAAGGCCCAGTTGTTCTTAAGTGTCACAGAGCAGTGTGTATCAGACACAAGATTAAATGTCCCTCAAGCAGAATGGGAGGCGAGGCAATGCCAAACAAGCACCAAAGAGGCTTTTGACGGAGAGCAAACAGATGGCTGAGAATGGGAAAACAGGGTCAGGGGACAGAGAAGGCGGCTCTTTTCCCTTCATTTTTTCCTGGCTACATTTGATACGCTGCAACATCATCTGATGTTTGCCTCTCCTTTTAATTAAAATGGATGGTTCTGAATAGGGGCTCCGTTGTGTTCACTCGGAGGTGGTTGGGAGGAAAAGCCTATAGATAAAGAGGGTATTTTGTACGAGCCTTTTGAATGAAAGGACTGCTGTGTCATTTGTCCGGAGTGAGAGCAATCAAAGATAACCTATGTTCTATTGATAACAACTCTTGTAACGTTTTAATGACTTGTATCTACATGAAGGTCTGATAACTGATGGTAAGCAGACCCCCAAAGCTAAGTTTGTGGAGTGATTCATTATGTTATTCAAATTTGTGTTGTATTTCCATTCCATGTCTTTGTCCTGTGGATTTGTTCTCATGGGATCTTTATTCTGGTCAGACTTAACTGGTTTGCAGGATTCATATCAACCAAACAGGCCATATTCAGTCATTGTAGTAAGTAGTTAGTTGAACTGTGGATTCATATAATGTTGCACACATATCACATATATAAAATCACAACATGGAAGCTAACTCATAAGATACTAAATACAGAATTGCAACAAAAATACCCGAACAGGAGAAAGTGTGTCTTGATCTAATTACATGTGTCTTTCAAATCAAGTCAGGAAGGACTGTGATTTGTACATATGCTTGCCTGAAGGTAGAAGTATTTCAATACCAATCAATACTTTATCATCCCAATCAGGAAATTTGGCTTGTGGCATCAAACCAATAATGTATGCAATTAGAACACTGTGTCCCTTTGCAGCGGGGCATAATGATTGATTGTGGTTTTCAAGAGCACCAGCTGAAGTCTAAAATGAATTCTAATTCACTGGAGAAGGTCAATGCACTTGAAAATTAAACCCAGGGAAAGCGATAGGCTGAATGTACCCAATTCAACACCAAAAAAAACTATCTTGTGAGGTAGCTTGCACTTCACACTTTTTGCTGCAATGGCAGCTGAAGGTCAGACCACCAGCACTGTAAGGTTCATGATTTTCCTTAAGGAGGTCATTAAAATAACTTCAACATGTCTCCTGAAGCACTTCTAATAATATGTAAAACAATGAACACTTCCTGTAAATGTCATGATATTATACAAACAATTCTCTATGCATTGGCAAACAGAGCTCAGAAAAAACTGAAATGGGTCTGATAAACCTCCTGCACATTTCTGTACAGATTTTGGTCTTCTGTTCCACATCCTCAAATATACATTATCCAATGAAAATGAACACTTCACATACGCTTTAGATGAAAACGAAAATGTATTACATTGTTTGCCTAGCAGCAAGTTACATTTGTGCATGTCATCTACTTATACTGCTGAATATTCATTAAAACAATTTTGGATAAGTACTTTGCTCAAGGCTTCAATGGCAGCGACCTATCTAACAGCTGAACCTGCCAACTTCTTCAATCGCTCGCTGAAATGATTTTCACTACATGACATGAAATCAATTGTAACAATTTTTTTCAAATGCTCTTGGTGATTCTCCAGTGGAGTCGACTTCTGATCTTTCAGCTGAGGCCTTTGCTGTGTGGTGCAATCTGCTCTGACTGTAGCTGATAACAGTGCTTGACCTTATGGTCACTGTTGCCAGGGATTTCACTTGGTTGCATGCTCGAAGAAAACTTTGTTTCAGCATTTTCATTGGTCACCAAAGCTCAAACTGTGTCAAGGCTTAATCACTGGCCTCATACTGTCCCAGAAAGTTTGACTGAACCTGGAAACATGGCCTTGCTGTTCCACCCCATGTGCAGCAGAGAGTCTCAACCTGCATGCTTTATTGGACTCAAGCTGGATGTTGCTTTCCTGTTCCAACGAACACACTCTCATACCTCACCATGGACAGGTTGATGCACAAGGGATAACAACGTCAGGACTAAATACCAGCGGAGGAGGAGGGGGGAGCTGTCTTACTACAACAACAAGTGAGATGTAGAGCCTGCTCTCTCTGCTCCAGTGGCACAGCTGAACCTCATGCACATTCTTCACTGTATGTCGTGTCGCATCCATGCGTGTGTATTTCCACCGGGGAGTTACGAGGGCTCAGCATGCCCCTGTGTGGTCCTTGCCCTTAAAGGGATCCCTCTGGTCTGGTCATGCTAACAGGTGCTGCTTCTTGATTGATTAATGAAGGGGCTGCACTGCCTGCTGGGAGGGGGCTTGTTTGTGTGAAGGCGTGGGCGTGCGGGCACTCGGACAGTGGCTCCCTTCACCCCACCGAATGGCCAATCTTGATGGACCAGTATGAGCATAGCCAGCCTCTTGACAGCCTGGTGCTGGTAGTGGCATTCACACCTCCGCACCTCCTGTTGCGCTCTGCCCAGATAGGCTGTTTGTGAAACTATTTCACGCCTGACGTCCCATGAGAGGCTGTTCTGAATGCTGCTGATTTTCTGCAAGGCACTGCTGCCAATGAGGGTGGTCATGTTGTGTTACGCTACAGTGAGGGGGGAAACAGCTCATGTGATAATGGCCGATGTGATAATGGTTTTCTTTCGCCGGTGCCCTTTGAAGAGTGAGTGTTTGGTTCTTGGTGTTTAGGAAGCCTTCGGCCTGGTAGGTGGTGAAATACATTGTGTGCAACAAGTGATAGAAAAGAAAATTACTGCATAAGTTCACTGAAATTATACCATAACAAAAGTTACACACAGTGTGCAATACAAAAGGAGTGTGACTTAATTATTAATTGTTACCATACCAGAGGGGACCATTTCAAATAATTCTGTCCAATATGTAATACTTTTTTAAAATGTCATTTAAATGTCATTTTCTATACAGGATAATTGAAACAATTATAATGAAACATTTACCATTTAACACCTTGGGATATTATACAATGCCATGGAAAAGTGTTTATAGCTATCACTGATATGAATCAAAATAATCAAAAGATACCCAAAGCCCTAATACTACTTGTAATAAAATGAGCATGCTGGTGTGTCTTGACTGAGCAGGATTGTAACGGAAGCCTCCTGGTGTTTTGATTCGTGGGGAGTATGGTTTCACTGAGACCGGTGGGGGCGGTGGATGCGGGGCAGTTCACAGTGCCTTGAAGTTTTCCCGTGCTTCAAGGCTATAGTCGGGCCTTTGTTGGGGCTGTGCGCGCTCTGCCTCCGCTCCTGCAGCTGTGCGGGACAGGTCAGCTGGGGGCGAGGTGGGGGCAACCTGGCCCTGTGAACCACTGTGTCTGGAGCAGGGGAGGTCGCCCGGGAGGGGGAATCAGCATGAATGAGACCGGTTTAAGGATCCATTGCTTTCCCACCACCAAGAGCTACAAGGAAGATGAAGAATGGAGCTATTCCCCCTTGAAATTAGGTGGGCACGAGCAGCTGAAGGGAGAGATTCGGCAGCGCTTTAAGAGGGCACAAGAAGTGAGACTGCTCAAGAGGAAAACCCGACAAACGCCGTGAGCGTGGGCTTTAAAGTGAGGTGGGAGATGATGGGAAAGAGAGAAATAAAAAATTGCACCAAGAGCATTACAATATAGGGGAAGTAAAAGAAACCAGAAGAACAAATCCTATTTAATGCCAGTACAGGAACCCCTATTATTGTAAGGTAAACACATATGATGAAAAGAAATGCAGAATTTCAGCAATTTTAGCAGGACCCTTCAAAGACCACGCGAAGCTAGCTATTCCTATATGTACAATGTAATACATTTAGGAGCTCTATATGAGAGTCAGTGTCTCCTCTAAACTGTCAAAATCACTACATGCTTTAACCAGGGAGTGGAGCTTTTCTCCACTGCATGACCAGCACGGCTTTCAGCCTGTATTTTGATTACTATCTTTCAGACATCTTTATTGGGGCTCCAGTCTCAGAAATCATGGAGCAATCAGTACAGGCAGGTGAACAGTTATTCACAGTGCTCAATTTTCTGACTGTAACAATTAGGAGCTCAAAAATAAAAAAATCTTAAAAACAGGCACAGAACATGAAGAAGCATTTCTTTGAGTGAGAAAGTGATATCACAATATCCACCTGGTATTGTACACTGCATACCGACATTTATTTATTTTGCAGAGATTGCAGTATGTCATCAACCATACAAAAAAAGACTGTAATAGTCTGGAATTTGAAATTACAAACTAAAAAAAACAAAGTCTGACACTGATGTGAACAAGAGAGAATCCTTTGTTAAAAACGTAAAAGGGAGTTCTGACAAAGACAGAAAGATGCATGTCCATACACAGCATCCAGAGAATAAATGAGAATAGAGAAACACCTAGCACACACACACCATTTGCCAATGTAGAGCCTCCAATTTGAAAACAAGGTTGTCAAGTTGCCTCTGGTGAGTGCCATTGCCTTTAGCCCCAGCTCCATCTGTAGCAATTTCCACCAGTACCCATGGGTGTAACAACATGAAACATTACACAAACAGGGACACCACCATCCACACACAAACAAGAGACTGTGTCAAACATACAAGGCTGAGGCCACAAATGTGCACCTGGCCCAATATTTAAGTGCAACACAATATACCTGACAAGAATGGACCATTCCAATGCAATACCGACACATACCCAGGGCCTCTGCCAGTGGCCACACTAGATGGAGCCCCTTAGATAGACTCCCATGTCTGTGTGCAACCGAATTTTCATACAACAAGGCTGAGAAATTAGGCTGCTGCTTCAGCCTAATCAATTAATGAGTAAATGATCAGTCAGCTGTAAGGGCAAGCCTAACCTGCCATCTAATTAGACTAACAGGTAAAATACCCTTGCATTTTTACCTAAGGCAAAAAACAACAACCATTGATTTATTGATTGCAATATGATACTGTGTGAATCCTCACAATGTTAAGCAATACACTGCCTCCTGCGACCTGTTAACCCCCCAATAAAAAACTCTAGACCCTTCTGCCTAATACACACTTTACTTGTCATTAACTCATGTAGTCAGGTAAGAGGATAGGTTGTGCTATGTAAACTATATCCATGTGTGTGCTTACACCTACTTAATACAGCATTCTCTCTGTTCAGGTGGATAGCACCAGTAGAAGATATGCGGAATTCTAATGCTTGGTGTGTTAGTGACAATAGAATTCTGAAAAATTAAAATTCTGAAAATTCAGGAAAAAAGAATTCTGAAATGTTGTGAGGTCATAAATGGACATGTGACGTTGGTCTCAATGTCCAGAATAAGTATAGCTTCATTCCTCTGACTCCAAATGATCGAACATTGCATTGTGTGGAAGAGAGATACAACTGTTTTTATGGAATCAGACATGAGTGATAGCCACAGGAGTGCCAGCACTGCTAGCCCTGAGAGTCAGACACAAGAGGATGGAGGCAGCCAAGAGACTCAAATGAATATGGTTACACGCTATGCCAACATCCGCTCGTGGCTGGAAAAGACTGTGGAACAGTACCAGGTAGAGGAGAGGAAGAAGGCAGAGATGGCTAGTAATCACCTGGCCCTGGAGCTTCTCAGCATCAACAGGCAGCTGGAGGAGGAGCGCAACGAGGCCCAGCGCCTGTTGATGCTTGAGCGCAAGGAAAACCTGCGCATGCAGAAGGAGTTAGAGGAGGAGAAAGAGAGGAACAACAATGAACTTAATGAGGCTATGCTCAAGCTTAGACAGGCAAAGGATACAGAGATGGAGCTTGTTGCAGAGAATAATATTCTCAAAGAGGAGATTATAATCCTCAAGATAGAGCTGGAGCATGAGCGTGACAGCAGACAGCAGCAGGAGGACCAGCAGTCTGAGCCTAATGAAGCTCTGAAAGAACAGCTGGAGGAGGTGAAGAGGGAGCTGTGGCTTTGTGAGGAGACCTTGGCCCTCACTGTCTCCCAGTACAGCGATCAGGTGAATGCCCTGAAAGCAAAGCTGAAAACAACGTACAACACAACCGAGCGTCTGTCCAAGATGGAGAAGGAGAAGGAAGACCTTTGTAGCCAGCTTGAAAGTGAGAAGGCAAAACTGAAGACAGCTACAGAGCTGAAGGAGGCTTTGGATAGGAGGCTTGAGGACGAGGTAAAGAAGAGCACTGAGCTGCAGACAGAGGTACAGAAACTGACGACAATGCTGAAAACCAACGAGAAGATGAGAGAGCAGGACAGCAAGGACAGTCAGAGACAACTGGATATGGATTCTGCAATCAACAAAATGAAGTCAGATTTGGATAAATGCAGCCAGAAACTGGAGGAGGAGGTACTGAAAAACAGCCAGTTGGAGGAACTGAACAGAAACCTAGAGGAGCAGCTCTCTCCCCTCAGGACCGTGAGCAAGCAGTATGAGCAAGTGAAGAGGAGCAGGGAGCTGTTGAAAGAGGAAGTGAGGAGCCTGAGGGGACAGATTGAGACCTGCAAGCTGAATGAACTCCATCTTAAAGACAAATGCAGAGAAATTGAGGAGCAGTGCCAGAAGAACATTCGGCAAAGACTGGAAGAAGTTAACCTCATCTTGAGCATCCAGGCGGCCTCACAGGAGTCCCGTGAGCGCGTGAGAGCCGCTAATGAGGCCAGCTTAAGAACCAGGCTGGAGCAGCGCATCAAAGTCCTGGAGAGTGAGCTGGCCCAGGCCAGGAGCAGCAAGCAGGACATTATCACCCAGAGGGACTGCGCCAGGACTGAGATGCAATGCTACAAGGAACTCTACGATGGGGAGCTCAGGCTACGAAAAGTGTTGACAGCCAAGCTGGGGGGCGCCTGGAAGAAGCCAATGTCAGGCGCCAGCACAACATACACCAGTTTACCACCAACTTCAGCAGCTGCAACAGATTTTAATCAGACTTTTTAAATTTCTATACATTTATTAATTTTGTAGATGCTCCTGTGCAGAGCAACATAGAAAATTTTTCTTCAATAGGATTAGGCAAGTAGCTGTATAGATACTGAATCACAAGTGTAACTTAAAATAGTTGTATCATAAGTGCAACTTAGAAAAGGTTTCTTCACTAGAATTAGGCATGTAACTGTATACATATTGAATCATAAATTCCATCCCTGAAATTGTATGATTGTGGAAAACAAATAAAGAGTATACCAACAAATGTTTTTGAGTCATTATTGAGCATGTTCCCTAAGGCCCTGATACAGTTTTCATGAAGATTCATCATCTTAACATCACAGAATTTTGAAAAAGGGGAGGTAATCTGTATAAATTCACCTCCAAATTCCAGTGTATTTTTGTGTGCTGTTTAAAATTGTGATTTGTCAAAGGAGGATTTTTTTATTATATTCTTGCATGTATTTCAATCTTCCAGCATCAAGAGGTTGATATACCCTCATTTCAAGCCATTTAAAGAATTATCCCATTATGGTACCTCAATCACCTCAATTAACGAAAATTATTCACTTGAAGAAATTTGTGGAAGAGGCCTTTAACATAAATGTGATAAGAATATTGATGTGAAATTCAGCCATGCATCATTTGAATAGAAAGATATCTTATAATCGCACCCTAAAATATTCTTAAATTCCTGCAAGAGGTTGGGGTGGTGGAAAGGGGTGACGGAGGAGCTGCAGGAGTTAGAAGTGCTACTCATGTAAGTATCACTTAAATGAGGAATACATACATACTAATTTGTTATTTATTGAACAAACAATCTCAGGAAAAGGCATAGCATCATTTTCCCTCTTTAACAAAAGACAAGGGTTAAGGAATGTAGCATTTATACGCTACTGTTATAATTTAGTGGATTATATCTACAAGTCCCTTTATGGTTTGCAGATTATCTCTTTACTTTTGGAAAAAAAATCACCTCATAGGAAAAATGTAATACTCTTCACTTTTTAATGTCAAATCCTCTGGAAATCTATTTCCTACACGTAGTGTTTTTTTTTTTTTATTGTTTGAGGTCTTTATGACTCTTGTAATGTCAGAGACAAAAATCTATTGAAGTTGAAAACTCTGCAATGAAAAGTACAGTGAACAATTTATATAATTCATAACTTTTGGACGCAAGAAGATATCCACATCTCATTTACCTGCTTCTCATTTTTTAAATATAGCTGATGTCATTTGGATTTTTTAATGATTTGTTCATCAATTAATTTGAATAATAAATCTAGCTCTCTATCCCCTTTTTCACCAGGAGAGAGACCAAAAGATTTGTTGTGAGAATCAGTGCCTATTGGGGCAGCTGTTTCTTTGACAGAAAGACGGCCATATGTTACTTCTGTGCCTGGTTTCTACTGACTTGCCTCAGCTGTATGCGTGTTGTTCTAATGCAAGCCAATACGGCTGTTTGCATTTTAGCTGAGGGAGTCTCACATACTGTTCAAGTCTTGGCAACCATGGAATATGTTGTGAGTTGAACATCCACCACTCCTACCCATATGTCATTTGTTTGGAAATAAATTAGAAAGGCCACTTGCTAAATCAGTGCAGTTGTTTGCTAGATTATGATTGAGGATGTGGTCGTGATGCTTGATAGTTCTTTATTGTTTTTTTCTTTTCCTTTGAGAAACCACAGTAAAATGATGCTGATAACATGCAGATTATGTGCAGGACAAGACTGCAATTTACAATTACGAGAAGTATGCATTAAAACAAAAATTGTTCTGGATAGGGATTTTACACAGAATATATGCACCCACTTCTTGTTTGACTCACCTGGGCTCCAGGCAAACCTACTGATGTATCCGTGGATGGCCAACATACTGGGCCCGGGTCAGTTTGCTGCGGAAGTGCGTCTGGTTTCAGGTAGAGCAGACAAATGGCCAAGGAGGATCAGTGCAAACGAGACCCTAAAGGACAGTTTTATGTTCTTATGTCTGTTAAAAAAAAAATCACAGTACTTCCTCAAGGTGACAGAGACATTCTGATAACAGGGATCTAATTCTCTAATAATCTTTTGTCAGCAATAGTTTTATGTTACGGTTTGCCAAATGATGTTTTATTTCTGTATTATATGTTTCATATTTTAATACCATTACAGAGACCTTTATGGATGATCTTTTAACTTCTCAGAATGAGGTGAGGATCACTAATATATGAACGTTGCAAGAGGACACATGCACTAATGGGTTATTGATTGGCTAATGACACAATGATCTGAGAAGCCCACCAGTTACACAGCCAGGGGTCTGAGCACAGGTCAATGGTCAGCTGCTGTCTTGACCCACAAGTGCTCTTGTGCACCACAAGGTTACTTTTAATGAAACATTAGATGCTGACATGTAATTACCTGGGAAACCGATGCATAAAATAACCACATTTGTCTTACACTCCTGGGTAATAAAAGGACCAGAAAGATTCAGATTCTCTTCATACATTTATTGTACCATTAACTTGGTCCAGAATCAAGCCAACCAGACAATGTGCTTTCTCCTTAACTTGAGGGAACACATTTATTCAAGTGTTATGTTTAATCATTTCTTACACACAAAACTTTGGTTACTTTTAGTGCAAACGCATTGTTACTGTTAAGTTGAGGGCACAGCTCATGGTGGGTAGAATGCATCTTAGCCACAGAATCAGAACTTAATGCGCAGTTCAAGTCCCATCAAATTGTTTTATTCTATTGTGAAATATTTACTTCCGCACCCAAAATGAAGAAACAAATGCAGGCATATTTACAACCTTGATCAACTGAAGAAAATGCATTTCAGTAAACCAGCTTTTTTAAGGATTTTTCAGAAAACGATTTTTACCGAATTGTCTGCGCTGCAAAAGAATCGGACAATGTATGTCATCGTGATGTCAGTGTCATTGGACATGAATGTTGCAAGTCTACAGGCCTGTGTGCTTAATTTGTGGTCATTGAATGATTATTGAATGCAAGGGCATAGGAGAGAGATTGATATGGGGGGGACAACTTGCTATGAATTTTATGTCTGTATACTTACTCCCGGTCCTTAAAGGAGCATATATACATGTGTGTGTGTGTGTGTGTCTGTCTGTCTGTATGTTATGTATGCAACAAGAACGTAGGGGTGCGGGGGTGGGGGCTGATTTAAGCAATAAAGAATTAAAGAACAAAACACTGAATGATTATTGAATTTGTCTCCGTGTCTGAACTCTTTAATGTATATTGAAAGTATGTACCGCATCATACTGCATACTGATTAGAAGGCTGCCTACTATTTAATATGTAGTATAACTAGTATGTTTAATTAAGATTCTAAGTTAACGGAAGTGGCAGCTCAGTGTTAAACCACTGAAGAAGGCATTTCTAACCCACTGTCCGGGTAGCTGACCTGTCTTAACAGCACAGCTTCATCAGTTTCAGATTTTGTTGTGTGAAAATAAATAGCTATGTCTATGACTATGGGTTAGTCCTACTGTTTTTGTCAGTTAAAGTCTAAACATTTAGGTATTAATTTACATGAACGTTGGTGCCCAGCAAGCTAACAGCTGACAGAAATTGGTCCCTGGTTGTCAGCATAGCTTACTGAGCTGTGATACTTTGAATGTTCAGGTTACATAAGCACATAATTCTCCCACCGGTATTACTAGCTATACTAGCTAGCTAGCTGATACTAGCTTTACCTTAGCAATATGTCAGTGACAAAACAGCTGGTTAGCTAACGTTAACTTGTTCATTTACGATCAGCGAAACAAGTAACAAGCTAACGTTATATATGAAAATTTACGACATACTCAGACAAAGTCAAATCAAAGTACTGTTCAGTAGTAGGCTATAGAGAATTTGATACCGAAAATAGCATGTGGCGAGTAGCTCAGAATACTTCCTACGTCCTTGATTTGCAAAGGCGGTTACCTCGTGAACTCAATGTTTTTTTTTTTAGCCCAGTGCTTTTTAAACGACTGTTGTAGCTACCTGTGCCCTCCCAGTCAATCTGCTGTGTCAATGAGCGGGAGCCCTGAGCTATCTTCGAAAATAAAAACCTGTTTAATCGGTTTACTTGCGGTCGTCGTTTAACATGAATTCAACGTATCCTGAAATCAGACTTTATTAAGCTAATAGCATCTGACGTGAAACTGGTCGCTAAATAAATCCACACACGCCTATCACTATCATCATCATCTGCAATACTTACAGTAGTCTTTACTCCAAAAAACTATAATGGTTTTTTTTCCGGGGGCGGGCCCATGTTTAAGGCTTAGGTTCAAGTTTATTGTTCTCGCCTGTTTTTTAATTACGATACAGTCAGTAAAAGTGGCGCGCTCACAAAACGTGATCAGGGACAACGATATTCCGTTTCCAAATTACCCAAATCACCTCCCCTTTTTTCAAAATCCTGTGATGAGCATCTTATGACCTTAAGACGATGAACCCCCATGAAATACTATATCAGGGCCTTAGGGAACATGCTCAAAAACGACTCTGACTAAAACATTTGTTGGTATACTCTTTATTTGTTTCCCACAATCATACAATTTAAGGGATGTAATTTATGATGCAATATGTATACAGTTACATGCCTAATTCTAGTGAAGAAACCTTTTCTAAATTGCACTTATGATACAACATCTATACAGCTACTGGCCTAATCCTAGTGAAGAAACATATTCTCTGTTGCTCTTCACAGGAGCATCTACAAAATTAATGAATGTGTAGAAATTTAAAAAGTTGGATTAAAATCTGTTGCAGCTGCTGAAGTTGGTGGTAAACTGGTGTATGTTGTGCTGGCGCCTGACATTGGCTTCTTCCAGGCTCCCCCCAGCTTGGCTGTCAACACTTTTCGTAGCCTGAGCTCCCCATCGTAGAGTTCCTTGTAGCATTGCATCTCAGTCCTGGCGCAGTCCCTCTGGGTGATAATGTCCTGCTTGCTGCTCCTGGCCTGGGCCAGCTCACTCTCCAGGACTTTGATGCGCTGCTCCAGCCTGGTTCTTAAGCTGGCCTCGTTAGCGGCTCTCACACGCTCACGGGACTCCTGTGAGGCCGCCTGGATGCTCAAGATGTTCTTCTGGGCCTGCTCCTCAATTTCTCTGCATTTGTCTTTAAGATGGAGTTCATTCAGCTTGCAGGTCTCAATCTGTCCCCTCAGGCTTCTCACTTCCTCTTTCAACAGCTCCCTGCTCCTCTTCACTTGCTCATACTGCTTGCTCACGGTCCTGAGGGGAGAGAGCTGCTCCTCTAGGTTTCTGTTCAGTTCCTCCAACTGGCTGTTTTTCAGTACCTCCTCCTCCAGTTTCTGGCTGCATTTATCCAAATCTGACTTCATTTTGTTGATTGCAGAATCCATATCCAGTTGTCTCTGACTGTCCTTGCTGTCCTGCTCTGTCATCTTCTCGTTGGTTGTCAGCATTGTCGTCAGCTTCTGTACCTCTGTCTGCAGCTCAGCGCTCTTCTTTACCTCATCCTCAAGCCTCCTATCCAAAGCCTCCTTCAGCTCTGTAGCTGTCTTCAATTTTGCCTTCTCACTTTCAAGCTGGCTACAAAGGTCTTCCTTCTCCTTCTCCATCTTGGACAGACGCTCGGTTGTGTTGTACGTTGTTTTCAGCTTTGCTTTCAGGGCATTCACCTGATCGCTGTACTGGGAGACAGTGAGGGCCAAGGTCTCCTCACAAAGCCACAGCTCCCTCTTCACCTCCTCCAGCTGTTCTTTCAGAGCTTCATTAGGCTCAGACTGCTGGTCCTCCTGCTGCTGTCTGCTGTCACGCTCATGCTCCAGCTCTATCTTGAGGATTATAATCTCCTCTTTGAGAACATTATTCTCTGCAACAAGCTCCATCTCTGTATCCTTTGCCTGTCTAAGCTTGAGCATAGCCTCATTAAGTTCATTGTTGTTCCTCTCTTTCTCCTCCTCTAACTCCTGCATGCGCAGGTTTTCCTTGTGCTCAAGCATCAACAGGCGCTGGGCCTCGTTGCGCTCCTCCTCCAGCTGCCTGTTGATGCTGAGAAGCTCCAGGGCCAGGTGATTACTAGCCATCTCTGCCTTCTTCCTCTCCTCTACCTGGTACTGTTCCACAGTCTTTTCCAGCCACGAGCGGATGTTGGCATAGCGCGTAACCATATTCATTTGAGTCTCTTGGCTGCCTCCATCCTCTTGTGTCTGACTCTCAGGGCTAGCAGTGCTGGCACTCCTGTGGCTATCACTCATGTCTGATTCCATAAAAACAGTTGTATCTCTCTTCCACACAATGCAATGTTCGATCATTTGGAGTCAGAGGTATGAAGCTATACTTATTCTGGACATTGAGACCAACGTCACATGTCCATTTATGACCTCACAACATTTCAGAATTCTTTGTTCCTGAATTTTCAGAATTTTAATTTTTCAGAATTCTATTGTCACTAACACACCAAGCATTAGAATTCCGCATATCTTCTACTGGTGCTATCCACCTGAACAGAGAGAATGCTGTATTAAGTAGTTGTAAGCACACACATGGATATTGTTTACATAGCACAACCTATCCTCTTACCGGACTACATGAGCTAATGACAAGTAAAGTGTGTATTAGGCAGAGGGGTCTAGAGTTTTTATAGGGGGGTTAACAGGTCGCAGGAGGCGACCTGTGTATTGCTTAACATTGTGAGGATTCACACAGTATCATATTGCAATCAATAAATCAATGGTTGTTGTTTTTTGCCTTGGTTAGGTAAAAATGCAAGGGTATGCAAGGGTATACCTGCTAGTCTAATTAGATGGCAGGTTAGGCTTACCCTCACAGCTGACTGATCATCTGCTCATTAATCGATAAGGCTGAAGCAGTAGCCTAATTTCTCAGCCTTGTTGTATGAAAATTCGGTTGCACACAGACATGGGAGTCTATCTATGGGCCTCCATCTAGTGTGGCCACTGGGGGAGGCCCTGGGTATGTGTTGGCATTGTGTTGAAATGGTCTACTCCTGTCAGGTATATTGTGTTGTACTTACATATCGGGCCGTGCACATTTGTGACCTCAGCCTTATATGTTTGATGCTGTATCTTGTTTGTGTGTGCATGGTGGTGTCCTTGTTTGTGTAATGTTTCATGTCATTTTGATGGACACCCTTTGTGCTTGAATTCTGGAGTCACTTTGGATAAGAGCATCTGCTGGATGTTAACAATGTAAATGTAAAGGTACTGATCTTACATATCACTCTTGATATGTGTGTCTGTTATAAAATAAAAAGTGATAAAGTGAAAATGTAAGTCAGCTTGAGTAACAATGGGAGGAATTCAGTAGGCAACACTGAACATACTTAAGGGTCTGTAAGATGAATGGGAAATAATGTCCATAGTTCTTTGAGTAATTATAAAGTAGCTCTTGACTCATCAGCATCTCTGACGTTCTAAATTCATCTATGGTTGCAAGCATAAATTTTCTTCAGATGGAGCTGGGGCTAATGGCAATGGCACTCACCAGAGGAAACTTGACAGCCTTGTTTTAAATTTGGAGGCTCTACACTGGCACTTGTTTTAAACTTGGAGGCTCTACACTCTGCACAAATGGTTTGTGCAATGTGTTTCTCTATTCTCATTTTATTGGATGTTGTGTATGGATATGCATCTTTCTGTATTTGTGAGATCTCCCTCTTACTGTCCTTACTACTATCTGTTTTTAACAGAGGATTCTCCCGTGCCCATATCAGTCTTTGTTTTTTTTTTTGGTTTTGTAGTATTAAATGTATGTACATGATACATTCCCTAATCCTTGTTGATACTAGCTCCTCAGTCACCCCTTTCCACCACCCTATCCTCATGTATAAACTTAAGAATATTTTAGGATCTGATCTTAAGATATTCTGCACAAGAAATCTCTCTCTTAGTAAATTCATATAATTTTGATGGCATGACACATATACCTTATTACTGTTCCAAGAATTGATGCTTCATGGACATGTTTTGGAAGAAGCATCAAGCTTGGTAATTATTTTTGTCACATCAGGACACTCCTCCATAGAGACCAATGAAGAAACTTTTGCCACGGATTTCTTTTAGACCTCCTCAAGGTGACAATTTTAAAGGTAAAAGCGCATGTAAGTAAAAACATCATACTACTGTAAACTTTTCACTGCTTCTCTTTGGTGCTTTACCATGTTAAAACCAAAGTTTAAGGGTTTTGAATGATAACCAATAACTATTAACCACAGCCATTAATATTAGAATTTTTTAATAATAATAGAGTTTTATTTTCCATTATACATATGTAAATGGATTTGCTCCACCTAACTGTGCATAGCCAATTCACTCCACCTGTTCAAGAAATTTCCTAAGGCCTACCTTAAAATACATCTTAAAACATCACCGCCTCCAACCTAACAAACCAATAAAAAAACAAGGATAGCTGTTCAGATTCCCAAGGTGAGTGTGTCTTCAGCAACAAAACACTACAAAAATATGAGTGGGTGGCATTATTAAGAATGGATTGCAGCAATGTTCCTTGAGCATTCTTTATTGACTTTTCATGAGAATATATAAACCACAAAACTGACAGAACTCTTGAAGTAACTTTCTGTTAAAATGGTGCATGGCTGAATTGCACTTAAATGTTGTTATCACATTTGCCTTACCCGGTCTCTTTCACCTGTAATGTTAAACGGTTTAAGTTAGCTTTGAAAAGAAGTCAGGAAAAAAGATGTCATTCCTGTTTTTGGTCATGGCCAATAATTAAGAATTACTTTGGATTCGTTAACAACGCGTACTCTTGAACATGTTATGTGTTTAACGCTGTTACACAGGGGCCAGCCTGGGCGAACGTCAATAGGATAGTCACAGCTGTGACCCTTACCACCCACGCTCAAAGCAGGTGTCTCACTTTTTTTATAAACCATCCCGCACCCGACACCTGGAATCTGGCAACAACTGGTCTAATTAGCCAAATGGAGTTCAGTGAAGTTCCGGGGCAAGTTGTACAATGATGTATTGCAACAGTCATAAGTGCATGTATCAATTAAACAGAGTAAGGGTAGTGTTAGATAAATGAAGTCAAACTAAACGTGGGTACTGGAAGATAAGCAGAACATAACAAACTGCAACCGTTTAATCAAACCTTCCGCCGTTTAATACCATAAAAGACATCAAAAATGTAACTTTTAGGCAAGCTATAGTTGATTGCTATATATTCGCGATTTAAAAAATTAAACATATAAACTCGTGGCCATCCTGAGATGCTAATTTGAACAGAAATTCCCACTGGCTCTGCCAAAGCGTTCCCAACACCTTGCGGAGTTTGGACAGACTACTTATACTGTGGGAGAGTGAAGGGATTAAGGCAGTAAATCCCAACCCTCCACACCTTCCCCCAGCTGTTAGTCTGATGCAGAACAAGACAACCGGCCCACAGACTCGCTTTCTCCCTCTGCCGCTTACAAAAACATCTGTGTTTTCCAGCGCGCACAATATACACACTGTTCAGGCGCGCTGGCAGCCCAGGAAGAGGGACAGAGCGGAGGGGAGAGCGTAATAAAACGGGCGATGCCAACAGCTGTGGGGACATCAGCTAGGCAGGGAACGGAGGCGCAAAAAGAGAGAGGGAAAACGAAAAGGCGACGTTATTTCTCATCTCCTTCAACTGGGACTGGATAAATGTTGCAGCCGTTTCTCACCAAAGAGGCGTTTTGTCACCGACGCCGTGGCTTTCATATGACAAGAATTAGCCCACACACTCGCCGCTGTCCAAAAAGGCTCGAGGAGGTCAGTTATAATTAAACTCGGCATCCGAGCGCACGAAAGCAAATGCAGGGAGACAGCAGGCAGTGTTTCACGCCACTCTCAAAGGGTGCTTTGTAGCACCGGGTCTGGGTGAGGGATAAAGGGGGGAATGGGGGTGGGGGTGGAGGGTCGAGAGGCATCTTCAAAGGAGGAAACAGATGATAAAACAGATGCATTTTATAAGCCACAATGGCAGAGGAAGAAACGAGCCCCCAATAATGGTTACCATAGGAATGGGATAATAGTTAGCCTGTATTTCCTGAATGGAGTCACACATGCTTTCACATGTTCGAATGTCAGCAAACAAACATCTCTTTGTGAACATGAAAAACGACACCAACACGCGTGAAGTTTTAGAATGGTGGCAAAACAAGAAAATAGGGTAAAAAAATATTTTAAGTGTGTTTGATTTTTGAAGCAATTAAAACTAGGCAATGGAATTTTTTGATGTTCTGTGTTTAAAAACAAAATTATCATCTGAACTACTGAAAATTATCATGCAATCCACCTCAGAAACTACCGCCTAATTTTGTTATGGTAATGGGTAACAGTTTAAAAATTTTCTTTCATGTCATTTACATATAAAATGAATCCACTCATTATCCAAATGATCTTGCCTTCAATAGAAATATGTTTTTGAGACTCATATCAGTCCATTATTGACCTGTAATGATCCTAATAAAATGGTATTATCCAATAGAATAGAGGAATATATCCTTATTTGCATAATGAATGCCAGCGGTAGACGTGGGTAGTAAAATTGCATCCCGCCTCATCCCGGTTTTCTCGCCATTAAAATAACTAAGGCTGGGGAATGAAGGAGACCTGCGTCTAATTGCTTTTGGCAGAAAAAAATGAGTATGCAAAACTACACCACATTTTGAACTGAGCAGTTGCAACCTGTCATACGTTATCGTTAAAATTATGGACCTGCTACCTATGATATTCGCTTGGAAAGGAGAAAAAAGTGAGAAAACCTACTGTATATGAAACATTAAGCCCTTAAAGTATGTATTTATGGACAGTCTCCAGATGAAGTGTTCAGGAGTGATATGCAGTGTCATTTCATGACAATTAATGGTCTTAAAATAACCCAAATAGTTTAAGAGGGGCAGTACTTTCACTTAAAGCACTTATTTTCTCGCAAAATAAGTGATTTAAATTGTATTTTATTAAATTTTGCTAAGCAGCATCCACCATGAAATTGATCAACAGTATTTCAAGCGCATACCCGACGGCGAGAGTTTCAATAAAATCAACTGAGAGCAGGAAACACTTGATTCATTAATCTGTTTATGGGCGTAAACTGCATACATGGCCGATGTATTATAATAGTATATGTACTACACAAATGTAGGTATTGGTAGTTATGGCTACACAAAACAGTAATCCTAAGACCATATCATGCTCGACATTTTAACATAATCGTTGTCCTGTATTAAATTCACAAATATATTTCTAAACTGGACATGAGATAGCCCGTAATTGTCTCCGTCTATAATATAATTTAACCACGTTGATTTTTTAAACTCTTGTGCTCCCCTTGTGGACACTGAGGGAGGTACCACCCAGCTACTTGGTAGCGCTTCAGACCCGCAAGTATCTCCTCTTGTCACTACAGCGTCTGCCTAGGAAATGAGGCTTCATGCAGGAACGAGCAGTTAATTCTTAAGCATGAAGTACATGCTCACCTGACTGTTCGTAAGACCATACCAGATTTGATCACTGAAATTAATTGATATACAACTTCAAATAATTTCGGGCTATTACCGTATTTCCTCATTATTACCAGTCATGTCAAATAAGCAGGGCCGTGCTTTATCTTTTTGAAAATTACTTAAGATCCTTTAGCCTACGTGAATGCATTGTTTTTCACGTCTGACCACATCGTTCTACTATGTTGTTATTATAAATATATATTTTTCTCAAACAGACATATTCATAGATATATACATTTTAAGTTCAAACAAGATTATTTTACTGTCATATAAAATGAAATATACATTATGCTTATTTTGTGTTTTTAATGTTTTTCCCTGTCTTTTCCATGGTGTACAGCTAATTGACGTTTACATCGGGACGATCTCAACCTAACATGATAGGGGAAATTCAACAATCATACATTGGACGAAGAGAGTGAAACAGACTCTGACCAATGGCCAAAGTAAATCTTGCGGCTATTTAGGTTTGAGTCTGAGCAGGGGTGGTCAGTGGTTCAAATGCTCAAGATAGCAGAATTAGTATTTTAAGAGCGGCTTGAAAGGCTACGCACATACCGTCTGCACCAAACGGTAGTTCTAGAGCTGCAAAGTCAGTTTTAACGTTGAAATCGTCCTTCCCTGCACATAAAGTTTCAGCCTGTGTTGTGTGCGGCTGTACTATTGAATCTGGTGCTTCGTGCGCCATCAAATATAAAGTAACATGAATGATGTGTACCTCGTGTCCACTGCATGACTTTATTTTACGGGAACACGTCGAAAGGACACACTGACTACAGCAGTTTTCTTTCGTGGGTCTCATGTGCTCTTCCCCATAGGACAGCAGACTCTGCCCCGTTGGCGTCTGAAAGCTCACGGGAACTCCACTGCTGCCTGGGCGGTGCTAGTGTTCATTAGGGGCGGGTGTTCCGCTCAGCCAAGGGTTAGGTTGATTTGCAATTGATCACTTGGAAAACGGGGTGGTGGGGGGAGGCAAATTTTCCTGGTGTGAGAGATGTGTTGTGTGCGTGTCTAGGGTGAGTGCAGAGCAGAGATTGATCGGAGCACCGAGACGAGCAACGACAGGATACTGCCAACACCAGCCCAACGCCAAATCTTGTTTAAAAACAAACTATCGCCCACGCAGGTGACCAGACAAGGACTGTTGCTGATTGGACTTTTCCCACTACTTTTGTTTCGTCCACTGCTAGATTTACTCTGATAGTGGACTCGTACGCTTCCTGCACCCGCTCCGTTTTTAATGCAATTGCGCGTCCGAGGCGTCGGGAGCGCAGTGGGAAGGAGGAGAGCAGAGGCCCGATTTCCCGGCATCGCGGCGAGTCCACCTCTGTTTCTCCCGTGGAGTATTTGAGTCCCTCACCACCGCGACCTGGATGGATGGGTATGGGGAAAGCAGGATTTTACTACCCAGGGGCTGACCGCCTCCTTCACCCACCTCCACTGCTGTCTCTCCTGGTACTGATCACTTTCTCATCCAGGGTCCAAATAGGTAACTTATTTCTTTTTTTGTTACTAATGTGTTTTGATACTAATAATAATGCTCACTGACACCTATGCGGTTACCTTTTAAAAGTTTTGGATAAACATTTAACTGCATGTGGTAATTTGATGTGAACACTAACAAGATGTCAATGACGATGCTGATTTTGATGGAGAGTGATAAAACAAAAAAAGGTGTAATGGATAGTAATTGTCGCCTTATAATAGCGCAAGGACACTTTCACTAATATGTTTATGAAACTTATCCGTATTTTTCAGTGCATTTTCGTTCTCACGCGGTTTACCCTGCGCTGTTTATAGAGTTCGGGTTGTGTTTCCTTCGACTACCTTATCTTGCTGTGGCGTTATGGATGCAAACTAAAAGGAATCTGTTCTTTTCAAAAACATATGTAATTATTGGTTGCTCGTGAATAACAGCATAGAAGCAAACTAATAAAACAACCAGTTATTAACGATGAATGGTTTTGTAAAAAGACTCATCAAATGATATTATGTTTTCAGTTTTTCTAAGGAGGAGATACTGATGCATTCATTTTTGTATTTACTCAACTTAATAAACGTAGCAAACTATATTTTGTTTGTGCTCACGACTCTGAAGATTTAATCGGCATGCAATATAAGTAAGTCTAGGCCCTAAATATTTTCATTAACTTCGAAGAATTTTAAATTTAATATTTTTAAGCATGTTATAACGGTGGTAATAAATAATATGGGTATTATGTAGCTATTTGGAATATTGGAAAAGGCATATGTTGCCTTCTAGTTCCTAATACTTAAATGGTAATTGAGTTTCGAAAAAGTGCTCTTTTAAATTTTACTTGACTGATTTTCGCGACAATGAAACATCAACCAAAGTGCATCTGCCGCAGACAGGGCGGCGTGGCAACATCGTGCAGTATTGTGTGGAATAGATTACACTGCGATGTAACCGTTAAAGCAGTGGAATTTTCAAACCGAGAACATCGTTTAGTCTCGTGTCATTCACGTTTGCGAACTGTTCCAGGGAGTTTTGCTTGAATCCGTTTTCGGTGCACAACGCCTTGCGCGTTTTCAAAAGGAATCTTAATTCGGTGGAGTGTTAAGAATTTGGCTTTCACGCCTCGGCTTCACTCTTATAAGCGGCAAATGCCTATCAATCAAAAAAAAAAAAAAAAATAGCCTGTTAGGTCAGGTCTTCTCTGAAGGCGATTTAAATGAGCCCTAAGAGGTTGAGTTGGCCAGTGAATAGGGGGCTGTTATTGCTGCACATCGGGTGCACTGTTTTCAGCTGGCTGTCTGACAGCTGCTCCACTTTGGGTGTCCTGGCCATAGCGAGTGTGCGTTGCCATTATAAATTAATGGAGAAGGAATGTTACTGGGTGTCCATTGAGCAGTCACACCTTCATAATTAATTTAACATGGCCATGGGCAGCTGGACACAACACACTTTGATAGCTCCTCTGAAGAAAAAAAAAAAGGAAACTAGCCATCTTTCTGAAGAGGCATTGTAGCCTATCCACACAATGAATGCAATTTGTAGAATGTTGGTATGGTCAAGTTCACTGTAGCTTTGCTTTCCAGGAATGAGGTGTCTTCCAAGAGAGGAAAGGATTTTGTTATTGTTATTATTATTATTATTTTACCATGGTTAGAGGGGAATTCAGTATGTTTTCACTACATTGGAGTTACCTGACCTGAGGATTCTTGTGGGAGAGTAGCTTATTCCCCAAGAAACTAGGCAGCTGGGAATCACAGAGGGTGGCAGCCTTCCCCACATCTTCTGCAGCCACATGATATATCATACTGTATTCTACAGCATTAGCCGCCATCAGTCACCCATGGCTGTACAGAACACCCATGTAGAATGCAGATGAAGTGAATGACAGTCCTAATAGTGATCCTATATTTTTTATGCTCTTGATTTTGCCAAGCAAATGGAATCATATGAGAAGTCCTAGGATGCTTCATAATGTATATGGCCCACAAGTAAGAGCCAGAATGCGGTTAAAAATAGAAATGTGAATCCCTGGATCCTAGCACTTTTGGTCCGTGCATTAGGTCATTACCACGGCCCATTATGGTTGGTACATTGTTATTCTCAAACTCCAGCTACATTTGATGGGATCGGAATGGAAGTGCTTGTGTTGGTAGTTATCCTAAAAACACAGAAGGGTTGTGGTTTCAACAGTCTTGTTTCTGCCCACATATCTAAGTAGCTACATTAAAAATAACATTGATCACATGAGCGAAAGGGTAAATGAGGCTCTATTTTTCCTCTTTGATACACCTTTAAAATGCCCTGGGACAGTGGAAGGTTTTATGTTTGAAGGAGTGGTGACCTGGATTTTTTTTTTTTTTTTTTTACCTTTTTATGGATGTTTCTCAATACTTCAAGGAAGTGAGCGAAACCTAGTTGAACAGAATTGACTTAGTTTTTGAAGGTAGATTAAGTCCCCAGTCAAAATAATCCTTCATTGGTTGTTTTAGCTCAAATGCTAAATGCAGAATGCTCAGATGTGTGACTGTAAACCTAACAAACAAGGGAAATGTAGTCCAATTCATGTCCTAACAGTATTAACAGAGGTGTTTTGTTCATTATAGTGTCGTCTGCTTTTGGTTTTGATTTTAATGCAACAAGTTCATTGCAATGTGAATGATAACAAGCTGGAAACTATGCTAATTGCATATCTTGATCAGGTTGCTCTCCAAACGTATTGCTGATCACTGTTAGAGGTGGATAAAACTGAAATATTTTAGTCTCTGTCAAATTCTGTGTAAGACTCTATGTGCAAAACATGTTGATTGTACCTCAGTCTGACTTCATTCTTATTTTGCACTTGAAAAACCAAGGCGTAATAGAAAGACTGGTTTTAGAATAAACATTTATGAGATGGCAAGTGAGAAGTGAAAGAAAAAAAAAACAAAGCAAAACAAACACAGCAGAGAGGACATTCAGAGCTTCACTTAGTGTGTACTTTAATGCCGGGTTAATACGCAATGGTATTAGCGCATACTTGTACAAAGGGAGCTCTCAGATTGGTGGCAGCGGCTTGGAAGAGGCACCGGAAGGCTGACAATGTCGTTCGAACGGCGGGCCGAGGGAAGCCCACCTCCCGCCTGCTCTCGCGGTTGTTAAAGTTCGCTCCTTGAGGAGGTGTGGAGCTATTGACCTCCCTGCCCTGGCCAAATTCCACGTCTTGAAATTTCACTCTGGCGCATGGCTGGGCCCCTTCGCTGCAGAGGAACGGGTGCTCAGAGTAGGCTGCCCTCACAAAATATTTCCATGCAGCTAATTGTGTTAAGGGTGTGTTGTTGTACTCTAACCAGACATTTTGCACTCTGTCTCTGAGGCCGGAATCATACATTAATTGAGCAGCACTGGAACAAACAGAAGTCTGTGGGTTTTTCTTTCGCTGTTGTGCCATTGTGTTTTTGAGTCTGTGGATAAGCTGTACAAAGCGTATGTTTTTCTCCACCATTAGCCCTGCCTCAAGATGGTTTTAACTGGTGTTCTGGGAGGGAAGAAAAGTGTAGCATTTGCTTTGGTTTGTTTGCTAAAAGTCAGCCAAGACACTCCAGGTCAGTCAGAACACCTTGAGCTGGACAATATGGAGTATGGTTTCATAGACCCTAATGGCACTGATCAATGACTGCTGCATGTTTAACATGAGTGAACTTGCCTGGGGATAGGAAGATCAAGAAAACTGAACACCAGCATTGAATTGCCTCTTACTTTCCATGAGAATGTGTTGCTGGTGGTTGTCAAGTCTTGTTTTAATGTCCCTTTCATTCTTCAGATGATCTGTGTCATCATTTTGGTTTGGGAATTAGCACTGTCTGCAGTTTAACACAAGTAATGAGACAGAATTTGCTTCTTAAGAGTATATTTTCTTTTAAGAGTATTCCTTTTCCCTTAATATTGAGAGGTTACTTTAACATGTATTCAATTTGTTACTCAAAGTTAAGAACAAAGTAATGTTGTGGCTGTATAGAATACACCCTGCCGTTTGTATTTGAGAAATTAAACTGTGCCTTTTAGACCGCAGTGGAGAATAAATGTAAACACATAAAATCATCTGAAGTGTTATAACTGGCCAATCATCTTGTTATATATTTATAGATTTGTCAGAAGTATGATTTCTTCATTGATATTTTCCTTTTGTATCCTTACATTCCTTTTATTAATTCACAGATTAGTTAATCCACTTCAGGAGCCGGGCATAATTAAATATGAAAGAGTGTCCTGGGTTGAATGTTAGCATTGCAGTTTAACACAGAATTGAGAAATTCTGACACTGACTGTGATTGTGCAATGTTTTCGCTCCACGTACTTTCTTGTAAATTTTAAGGATCTACTGCCCCCATGTGGTAAGAAATTTTGTGAGTTGTTTTGCCAGAGCAGGACCCACACGAAGTCAGTCTGAGACCCAGGCATCTGATTCTCCAGCTGTCCTTTTTTCCTCTTCTTCCAAAACCTTGGGTGCAAATACACTACCCCTGTCAGATTTAAGTGCAATCCCCACAGTATGACTGAAAGCAGGTGCAGTACACATCAGCCCTTCATATCATTTCATGTCATGTGATGTTCTGTATGTATATACTGGTTGCTGTAAGCATAGCTGACAGAACAACTTATAAGAAGGAAACGGCACAGAAAAAAGCCCTCTGTTGGTTGTGGCTGTATTCATGAGGGACAAAGAGACGTTCGCCTCCCGATTCACTCACGTTTGGTGATGAGAAACCCTGAAGCTCAGGAGCTGTATGAAAAGATGGGGTTGTATGGGGCTTACTGGATTGCCATGAAAAGGTCCTCTGTTCTGTTGCGGTCTCATGCGCGTGCTTTCGTTCAGCAAAGTCTTATTCATCTTGCCCCTTTTTATATTAAGACATGTATGTTTTTAAAATATACAAATATGATGCAGACCTGTGTCCTATGGACACTGTGCAGTTAAAGACATCTTGTTAAACAGTACGCATTCGCAAACACCTTGGCTTTGTGACTGGAAAGTTACTGAACATTTCAGCCTTTTTTTAATTGAGATAAGTGACAGGCAGAAGGAACTTGTACTAATGAAGCTGCAATTTGGTTTCCTTGCTGCCTGGCAGAGAATTTGAATGTGTCCTGCAGTCTTCTGATGGTGGGCGAGATAGTGGCCTCGGCAATTTAACCACAGCAAGATGACAAAGCCGGAGTGGGCGGGAGAGAGAGAGTTGCTGCTTTTTATCCCTGGATGCCCTGGCTGCATCAGTTCTATTATATCCCAAGATCATGTGAGGCAGAGCTTAATTTTGATTGACGATGTGCATTGATTGTTTAAAAAAAACACATATTTTTTCTTTCCGTTTTAAGACGTGCCTCTCGGGGAGAGGGTTTGACGTGTTCGTTGGTGTCCGGTAGTGAATTACGCGATAACCAAATTAGCTGCTTCTGAATCCATTCCAGTGTGAGTTATTGGCAGCTGATGCTGAGATGGGGAGTCTTTCTGCGTGTAAGATTCAGTGATTAAAGGCGTGTTAATGGAGAGGCAGGGGGAGGCATCAGATCAGAATGCCTCTCTCCGAGGTAATCAAATTTGGCTACACTTTGCTGTTCCATTACAGCCCCTCTCGTACCTCTCAACAGGATGGTGGGGGCTGTTTTTATATTTGGCTTAATGCTTCCTCACTATTTGTTTATGTTAGGTTATTTTCGGGATATACACATCGGTGCAGGGGAGGTAAGATTAGGGGGTCAACCCCCAAAGGGTGGACGCTTCTGTCAAAGGCTAAACAACTGGAATATGGCCATAACTTGTCGTGGAACTCAGAGGTGCTCTTCTGCTTATAGCCACAATAGAATGACAAACCTTTGTCTTGAGGCAGTTAATGGAACTGTAGTTCCAAGTTCCTTTTCCAGTTCTTACCCACATCAGTCTGATTTAGCTGTAATGATTCTCTCTTTGAATCTACTCTTTAATGTATACCCCCAATACTTTTTGTGGGTTGAATGTTTGGATGTCAGCTTGAATAGTTCACAAATAAATTATTTCATTATTGCCTGAAAATGAAACGCAAATCAATAACCAGATAGGCTGGTTATGATCCGAACAAAGGATTTAACTGGGCGCTAATTGCTTTATGGATTCGTCGCATTCTCATTGTGCCGTTTGTTAACACAGGTCTTTTCCTGCCTCCTGCATTCATTCATTCAGATTCAGTACACCTTTCCTCTAGGTGCATTAACATGATAAAAAGCACCTCTTGAGCTCCTCAGCTTTTGAACTTGAGTCACAAGCACTGAAGTCGGTTGACATTATCTTCAGATTTTATTGAACCTAATCTCTGAAGACGATTTATGGGGTTTTTCTCCCACGGTCAGAGTTTTATTTGGGCTGTATGGCTTCTTTTAAAGATTAAAGGGGATTTCACACCCTCAGCCAGCTGACCTTGTGAATATGAGGGACGCTTATCGCCATCGAGATTAAGCTGATCCAGGTTACAAAAGTAAGTGTCGGCAAGAACAGACATGGCCATGCAAATGAAGGGACTCTACGTGGTCTTTAGCGTACAATCATTTTTATGGAGCTGAATCCATGCCCTCTGGCAATCATATTAATCTCATCCATTTAAATGGAGTTGGTATTTTTTATGTTCTCTTCGTGTTCTTTAACCAAGTTCCTAAAGACTCTTTTTTTTTTTTTTCTCCCAGTCTGAAGAAGTAACCGAGCGCTTCTGTTGATGGTCTTGTGACCAGATGGTTGCTCCGTCATGCCTTTGAACTTAATGAGTCGGCTAATTTTTTCCAGCCAGCCCCAGGTGTATAAATTGACCCCATTACATTATTGCATTACATTATTTGCTTAAGAGGCCCTTGTCCAGGATGGCTTGCATAGCTTACCTTTTATATGCCGTGCATTTTCAGTGACTTCAGTTCAAGTGTCTCGCTAAAGGGCAGCACTGTCCCACCTGGGTTTTGAACATGCAGACTTTGCTTTGTGAGTCCAGGTCCCTGGCTTCTAGTCCACACCACACCCTTGAGCATGTTTGAAAGGAAAGGTGTGTGTTGTACGGCTGTAGAGATGTAGGCTGGGCTGGACAGGGACGCTGTGTGTGAGTGTTGACAGAATCATGGTCGCACTGACGTGGCTGTGGCGTTTTGTTTCCCAGGGGAGTGCCAAGTACAGACCCCGCAGTGCCGGATCCAGAAGTGCACCACGGACTTCGTGTCCCTCACCTCCCACCTGAACCCCTCGCTGGATGGCTTCGACACGGAGTTCTGCAAGGCGCTGCGGGCCTACTCGGCCTGCACGCAGCGCACGGCCAAGAGCTGCCGCGGCAACCTGGTGTTCCACTCGGCCATGCTGGGCATCAGCGACCTCATGAGCCAGCGCAACTGCTCCAAGGACGGGCCCACGTCCTCCACCCACCCTGAGGCCACCGTGGAGCCCTGCAACTACCACAGCCGTCGTCACGGCCCGCGGGCCGCCGACCACCCGCGCCCCACCTACCTCTTCTGCGGCCTGTTTGGGGACCCCCACCTTAGGACTTTCAAAGACCACTTTCAGACCTGCAAGGTCGAGGGGGCGTGGCCCCTCATCGACAACAACTACCTGTCGGTGCAGGTCACCAACGTGCCTGTGGTCGCTGGCTCCAGCGCCACGGCGACTAACAAGGTGAGTGACCCCCCCCCGCTCCCCACCGCCGACCCTCTCAGCTGCACTCACGCTCTGAAAAAGCAACTCGCGCTGCAGTTGGGCTGTGGAAATTTTCTTATCGAACGCTCGGCGTGTTACGTAACCCATAAATTGCTCCCACGCCAGATTAGAGAAAAGAACGTAAACTCCGTGACCAGCCCTTACCTTGACCGCTCAGCTCGACGGAATCGGTCCGCTTAGATTCTGGTTTCTGGGAAGAGATAGGTGCACGTTTATCGCTGATGCACTCGCACTGATCCCTTGCGGTAATTTGTTTGGCTCTGAGGGTTAAAGAGCGTTGAGAAAGCCCGCAGATGGATCTGTTGATATGCAAAAGAGAGGGATGTGGGAGGAGGGGGGGGGGGGTCCTGCTGGCTTTGCTCCAGCCGAAGTCAAAAGCCTGACGCTCCTGCAGTTGGAGCGGAGTAACTGCTAATAAAACAGGGCCGTGTTTTTTAAACAAATGAAAGCGGGCTCCCCGGACGGACGCTGCATTACTGTGGCAGGGCTCTCAGGAAGTGTACATTTGTGCGGAGCAACCCTGCGACATGTTGCTCTTTAATGCAGTCGGAGATGATGAATGTGGTCGAGTGGCACGCGGAACCTCCACAGATGCTCCGCTTCGTATACACTGGTATTTCGAGGGATGTCTGGAGTCAGTCGCCCGGCTACTTAAAGAGAGTGGTGCAAAGTGTCGGAGAGAGCCCGTCAGGTCGCCATACTGAGCGGTCAGCGCGGCGGCGCTCGCTAAATGTCTCCCCATCGTTTTTCACGAGGCCGAGTGCACCGCAAAAGGGCGAAATGCTCTTCTAAAGTGGCTGTTTGTCTACAGCGTTGGGGTTTGGACACCATGCGGAATGCGATCGGTTAGAATAACAGGGCATTGAGGCTAACAAGTCCTAATGCACTCTCAAGACTACACAAATTTCAGAGATGATTGATTGTGTTGGTAGGCTGACACACGATATCTGAGCTTTAGCATCAAACAGAAGTATAATGAGAAAGCAAAATATTGCTTTCTGTAAACTTGGCATTCCTTTGAAGAGCTGTCAAAGCTTGGATCCAAAATACAGGCCCTTTTCCAAGGGCAAACAAAAGTACATGACAGAGCAGTTTACAGGCATTTGCAACTTTCATAAACAGACTTGCAGTTTTTCTTGCTTTCAAAAGTACATGTGCTTTTGATAACATATTCTTTTCCATGAACAAATGAAACTTTTTTTTACTGATATGACAGATGGCTTGGAACACAAAGCATTTAGTATGAATGGCAAGGATTTAGCATAAGAACATTTGCACTTTTGCAGAATTTGCAGTTCACAGGCAAAGCTAAATTGCTTGGAATGGGATGAACAGGCCAGCTATCAACAATACAAAAACACGTTGCTCGTGTAGGGTATAGAGGCACAGTCTGTGTCCCATGTGCCCATGATAGCTGTGTTAACCCTGTGTGTATTGCAGATTTCTTTTCTCTGAAGGTAGAATGTAAACTTTGTCACTTGTAATCTTTAAAAGAGCATGATTAAATAGTATTTCAGTAGTTCAATACGTCAATAGTATTTACATTGAAATAATGCAAGAAAAAGTGCAGCAAAATAACTTGTGAAGGTTATGACACCTGACATTCTACTTTTATAGTATGAAATGGTGCAAAACATTTTATTTTATGTAATATTTTTAATGTGATTAGGATGCCTAATGTTTCATATGAGGTAATCTTTGCTGCTGGGGCTTACAGTTGCTCCCAAACTGTATGATTATGTCTTATTGGAATATTCATTGTCCAGCGAATGTCTTATGAAGTGATTATGATAGTAATTACCGCCATTACGAAACGCACATGTTCAAGCGTGTTCCAAGAGGAAGACCACTGGATGGAAAAACCTCCATGCTCTGACCTAAAAATGGAAGTCAACAGGATAATTCTGGTGTAAATTATGGCCACTTAAACTCATTAAAACATTTCTGAAACAAGGGCAGTTGAAATCGGCATTCCATGGGGCCAGATCGATTTGTGAAACCTCATCGTTTCCTGATCTCTCGCTGCTCTCTCTGGTCGATGTGTTCATTGCCGCCCGTTTTCGAAAGAAGTGACCTTTGTATCAGCTGAGATTTAATTTTTCCGACAGTGTAAAACCACCGCTGCGCTCTCGATGCCAATCTGCTCCACTCAGCTCAAATGTTTGCACATGTGCGCAGCGTCAGCTCGTACTCGGATTTATGCTCGGAAGTGTGCTGCTATGCGGGTATTCGTACTCAGCAGCTCTTAGTGCGTTATTAAGAAAGTGGATCATCAAGAACCGTGGTCATGAAGTCGTTGCAATGCACAATGCGAAGAGGCACAGTCCAATGATTGTTTTGTGGTTACTACCCTCATTCATCTCAAGGGTGGGCCCTCGATTTGCTTTACAAATGCAATGAGAATCGAGCGTGATGCATGTATTTTAATCTCCATTCTCCCCCAGCTCACGGCCACACGGGCTGACAAACACCAGGCCTTTGCTATGCTTCATCATGTCTTCCCAGTTAGCAGCGCCATGTAGCGCAACTTGGGTATGATTTCAAGTGAAGGCCGCACTGCTCTTACTGGAATAATGGAGGGGGTGTCAGTTTGTTGAGTGTCCTCAATTAGTCAACCTTTAAGACAAAAACTGTTGGCGGACATTTACAACTGCAGGTGCCTAGGATACCCTATTAGCAGTGTAATACACTTTAATATTACGCACGGTGATAGGAGATGATGAAATTCACTTAACTGCTGAGGCAGAGTGATATGTTTTAAGTGTGCCAAAAATAGCAGCAGCCATGGTGTTAAACCGTCATGGTTAATGTTACCTTGGTTGCTTAGTTGTAACTGAACTTAATCCACAATAAATAGGGTCCAATCTGGTTATTAAAATGTCCACTATAAAAAGACAAAGTCTATAGTCGGGTTGCTAGGGCAAGGTCCATATCAGAAAAATTCACTGAACGTGCCATATTGCCTTTCTGCTGCATATTTCGTGCTTGCTTCACTCTTTTTGATAGCCCCAGAGGGTCCCACAAAGTAAACTGCTGATGACCTTCTGCCCCGTCCCCGAAGAAGAACAACCCAAGACACAGGTTGAAATCCTCCGGTTCGGTTTAGTATTGTGCCGTGCGGCTGATACAAGAGTGCCTTTGTTCCTCAAGATTAAAGGGCTTATCAGGCTGAGATGGCAGATAAACCAGTTTCGACTTTGACCAAATATACACAGGTGCAGGCGAGACAAAGCCAAGGGGCTTGTGACTAACTGGGGCAGGGAATTGGAATCACGTTCACCGAGGCCTAATTGTGCTAGCGGTTATGCGCAGCACACGCTCCGGTGTGACCCTCCGCATAGCGGGCGTTTGAAAGAACGGGCCGTTGTTTAGCCGAATTGGCCGATCTTAACCTGAAGCCTTTAGCGCTGCGTTCCTCTCAAAGGGACACAGCTTGTTTTTGTCACCAACAAACAGCTACATAAGGCTACCAGACAAGGCATTCAGAGTGCACACCAAGTTGATATTTTATAAATAAGGTTTTTTTTGGGGGGGGGGGGGGTTAAATGTCTTGAAATAAGCCATCCCCTTCATGGAGGAGAGAGTGGTTGTGGTTAAAAATACAACCTTGTTGTCCTGGGATTACTTGCGTGGACGGGCATCCAAGGCCAGGTGATCGCCCTAATGAAAGGACAAACCCAAGGCAAACACCCTCCCCTTTGACCTCGTGACACAGGAGGTGAAGGGAGGCCATTAGTCATTTTTGGATAATTATTAGCACACCCCATTTGACTGAGGGCTCCTTATTTTGGGGTTCCAGCAGCCTGTGACTCATCATCCGTCATACCGTGTCGCGGGGACAAAGCCGCCATTCAGCGCCAGCTAATGTGACACCACACCGCTCGTTAGCAGACTGCCATTCCGACCAATCGGGGCAGAGCGCTCTGTGTTTTTTCAGGCTGCAAAGGCCGAGTTAAATCGACTTAAAATGTCATTTGGTCTTGAGGCGTCCGTCTTAAGTTACTTTTTTTTTTCTTTCTTTTTGAGTAAATTAGGTTTATGGAAATGAGGGCAAATGTGTCTGATCTGGTATTTATGTATATCACATTAAAAATGGAAATGAGAACGCGTAGTTCTTTGGATTCTTTCGACAGAAGGAACATGCACGAAATGGGATGTTTCTTCCGGGGAAGCAGATGTTGTGAGACTTTCCCTTCCCAAGCCGGAGATAAAAAGTACCGAGCAGAGAGCGAACTCATTAAATTGATGGTTAAAATCCAGTTATGGGCTTGAGGCCATGTCTTCTGCTGGCATACTCGTTCAGTGTGAAACTGGGGAAATAGACGTGTTTGCCACTGGATATACTCTGACTGAAAAGTTTGTTTTAGGCTTTGCAGTCCTGGAGGAGCAAAGTGATTTTGTTCCCTTTTGCATACAGAATCACACAGACTTCACAGATCAATCAGTAATAATTTTGGCTGAAATATGTCGAAGGATGATGTGTTTTCCTTTGGTCAGGTTCCACAAAGAAGAAGTAGACATCAGAAAGTTAATAAAGCTGTTCGGGTTTTAAAATCCTGTTGCCTGTTTTCTGCCCAGATCACCATAATCTTCAAACCGTATCAAGACTGCACCGACCAGAAGGTGTACCAGGCGGTGACGGATGACCTGCCGGCAGCCTTCGTGGACGGCACGGTGAGCGGCGGCGACAGCGACGCCCGCAGCCTGTGGATCGTGGAGAAGGCGCCCGGGCGGCACGTGGAGATCCACGCCGGCTACATCGGCGTCACCGTCATCGTGCGGCAGCTGGGCCGCTACCTGACGCTGGCTGTTCGCATGCCCGAGGAGCTGGCCGCGGCCTACGACGAGACACAGGACCTGCAGCTGTGCATGAACGGCTGCCCCACGGCGGAGCGCATCGATCGGGACGGCCATCTCCCGCTGCCCGTGCTGGGCCTGCAGCAGCCTGGGCTCCAGCACCAGCAGCAGCAGCAGCAACAGCAGCAGCAGCACCCCCGGCCCAGCCCGGGTCACGTGACCGCCCGCGGCGGCTTCACCCCGGAGACCGCCATGGCTAAGTGCCGAGAGCAGCTGGAGGTGAAGGACATCTACTTCCACTCCTGTGTGTTCGACCTACTCACCACCGGGGACGTCAACTTCACCTCCGCCGCCTACAACGCCCTGAAAGACATGGAGACGCTCCACCCCAAGAGGGAGCGCTGGCACATTTTCCCCAGGGCGAATTCTGGGCCCATCCCAGCACCCCTCCCCTCTCATCTCCTCCTGCTCCTCTTTCTTGTGGCCATACTTTTGTAGGAATTTTGTCTACGAACATTTTGAGAAGATTAAATATATATTGTCATAATATATTGAAGAAGAAACAAAAACAAAAAAAAATCAGACAAACAAGAGATATATATGTATATACTGTGTATATGAAGGGAGATTCAATCCTGAAAATGAGACACACTCCTCACTGTAAATATTGTGTAAATTTGATTTTCAGGAACGCTGGATGTAGTAGTTTTTTTTTTTTTTTTTTTTTTTGAGAGTGATTTTTTTTTTTGTGTGTGAATCTTTTATACCTCAAAAATTGAGGATGTCGTTCAAACAGAAGCACTTTATTTTTTATTTTACGAATACATAAACAGTGTTCCCTTGGTCCAAGGCTGAGACCCCTCAGTTTTGCCTCTCATGGGCTTTTCATTGCTAACGTAGTGCTTTTGTGACGTTTCAGTGGATCTGTACATAGATGCTACCACCCTCAACCTAAGAGCCCGGTCATATGGAACAGTTTTTTTTAATAAGAGTGCAAGTGCAATTTGCCTTACATGTGTGTGGGTTGGGGAAAGAGCCGTGACCATAATGGCTTGAAGCTGTTGATATTATCTGCATGTCAACACATTCACATCTGCAGTATCTCTGGGGTATTTTTCATCTGTTGTATTTATTACCCTCACTGTGTTAATAATGCAGTTGAACTATAGGTTTCAAGTATTTATGTCAGGATATCGATGAGATTCATAAAAAAAAAGACAAGCATCAACAAAATGAAAGCATCACAGATTGGCGATTATTAATGGACTTTAAGGGGGAAGCATCTAATGATTCAAATATGGTTAACCAGTTCACAAGACAATGAAATTACGACATCTGCCAGTCAGAGAACTGACTGATATCCTGTCCAAAGTAAGTCAGTAGGAACTAAAGCATTTATCAAGGAGGAAACAAGAATTTATGGAACTCAGAGTTGTTCTTTTCAGAATTTCTGTGTTGGATCAAATGGTAGAAGAGATTAGGGGTGGACACACACTGTTTGTATACCAAATGCCTGTAACACCTCCCTTGGTTTCTTGACCTTATCAGTGGAAATCTGGTAGGCCATAACCCTGCCAGTTATGTATTTTCCACATGACAGCAGGAGTTAATATTGACAGGCAGTGGGGTGATCATGTAATGACTTATTACATTTGAACTTGCAGTAGTGGATACATGTGGCTGAAATACATTGTTTTTGGGTGATTCATGATTCGGGGTCCACTCAGAACATTTCAGACAGGAACAAAATCACTCTTACAATGTAGATGAAAGTAAGAAAGACTCAAAAACATGGGACGACTTCTACAGCACAGATTTCATACAGCTGGATTTGTCTTCATGAGTACCTGAGTGGTGTCGTCCTGTCAATCCATAACAATTTCATCAAATAATCCAGTGAAAACCAGTAATTCAAAAAAAAGAAACTGTGTACAGGGTACTCTTAATTCCAGACACCAAAATCTCAATGTAGAGAGCGAGAGCCAAGAAGGTATATGGCAAATGGATGTTTCTGGCACTCACAGAGTGGATTGTACCAGGGCCTTCCAGCAAGGATTTTGTTCCCACAAACTGAACTGGAAGACACTCCTCTTCAGAGCACTCCTGTCAGTCCTGTCTGCCCCTAGTGTGGGACTGAAGATTTACGATGGACCTCTGCTAAAATGCACTTCACGAGGATGCCGGAACACGAAGACCTGGGCCGGCCTCTTCACTGTGCTCCATTTGCTTCTCTCTAGTGCTCTGCTGTTCTCAGACAGGGTAGACTGCCTAGTTTGTTGTGTTGCGTTTTTACAATTTGTGATGTCATTTACGACCAAAGCCATTCTCGTTCCTCCAGTTTCATTTCCAGCCAAACCTCTTAAGGATTCATGCTCTCCGTACACCAGTAGATCAGAAACTGTTGTATGTTTTGGGGCGCGGTAACCTGCTTCGCGAAAGCACAAACGTGTCTGCGCTCAAATGCTCTGGCGTTTCGCCGAGTCGAAACGCGCGTCATGCACCTCGGCGTTCTTTCTTCCGACACGTTTCGTTCCGTTGAATGGCAACGCCTGTCCTTCCCTCGGAGAGACGGTGCTGGTTTCATTTAGCGCACTTTTGATGTCGAGTCTGTTTGAAGGAAGGTGACATGCGGAACAGCAGCCATCCCGGAGAAATTGTGCATGAAAGGTCGTGTCGGGCCCAATTCATCATCCCACACTACAGCGCTCCGCTGCGTCCCAGTCCCATGGAAATTGAATTTAATTTCAACCTCTGGCTGACATTGACGCCCATTTGCCTAGGGCAGGTAGAAGGTGAAATTCTGTGAAATTGCATTATAGTGAATTTGTCCATCAATTCTGTTCTCTTGTAAAAAGCACTCCAGGTCACGAGACCTCCACAGGTGGCTTGTAGGTAGCTGTTTCTGTTACAAACAGAATGGCAGCATGTAGCTAACACTACCCACTTCCTCTTTCACCCTTTGAAACTTGCTACTGTAGATTGAGTCAAATTCCTTGCAACTACTGCAATTGCCGAAGAGCTGCTACCATACTGTGACAAGAGTTGTAGACTGTAGATGGAACACTGGGAGTTTATCACAGGTAGTGGTTTGCAGAACCATAGATATGCCATCCTACATTGCATTGGGGGTTATGGGATATCTATGGCCAGAACAAGGCCTCCGAGTGCAATTAATGCAAAAGTAAGCCTTCATCCTGTGTTTTGCCATGTCAGCATTTTACTTTGTGATCTTTTTTGTCGTGTATGAATAACCGTTATCTGTTTTGTGGAGAGTGACTGCTCAATGTTTAAATACTTAAATTATTTATAAACGTAGTGTCCTGTTAGAGGATATTAAGCTCCATATTCTTGCTGTTGGAAAAAAATTATTCAGATGTGATTGTACTGCCACCTAGTGGACATCAGTTGTTACGTCAGTGTTTTACTATTTTACTGGATGCGGTAAAAACATGGAAAAAATAAAAAAAAATTGTGTGCAAGTGTTTTATTTAAAAACATAATAAATGACAAGAACAACTGTTTCACAGTTTTATTTGCGTGGATTTTGCTAATTGATTTAAAGCCAACGTAAAATGGGGAAAATACAGTTTTATTCACAGTCAGAGGGCCATTTTTACAGATGACCATTTGCTGAAGACACACATTGGGCCAAATTAAGTTCAGTATGGCCCCAAATATATAATGAATATTATAAAGGCTTACCTCGCCCGTTATTGGTTTTCATAAAATTCTGCTCTCACTTCCTTATATGTAAATCCTCTGGCAGAATGAGTATAAGTAATCGACACAAGAGTTCTATGATCCCCACATCAGAAAAAAAGTGGAATGAATGTCCTCAGACACACAGGACTTAGGTTATTGGCAGCAGAAGAACAAATTCTACATTTATGGTGCAACAATATAATTTCTTTTCATAAGAAATCTGACCGTTTCAGAGTTGTCTGCTTAATCAATAATTACCACGAATTTGCCACATCAGCAACTGACTGACTTGCTTGATGTCACCACAGGCCAGCATTGCTGGAGGAACTATTAAAACCAATTTGGTGTTCATGTCTGTGAAAGAGCTATTCTGTTTGGCATTTCCTTCTTCTTTTGTAATGTCAAATTGGATTTATGAAAATATTGCGTGGTTCTCAAGGCCACTCTGGTATAGAGACTAGGCCCAAATGTACTTGTTGTTGTAGCTAATTTATTTTGGAAAAGTACACTCTTGCAGCATTTTTTCTCAAATCAAATTTTGTCTTCTCCGTCACTGGATATCCTAATGGTATTAGCTGTCATCATTGCATTCGGATACAGTAGGCATATCCCAGACAGATCAGACGCACCATATACTGATTGTTCTTTTGAATTATTTAGGTTGTCAATCAGAATAGTCTTGCTAGAATTTGATGAAACAAGTCATATGTTTTTGGATCCAAATACAAAAATTTAAAACCCCCAAATTTGTGAAGTTGATAATGTAACAGACTCCAATGCCCATGTGGTATAGTTAGCTTGACTGGTTTCTCCTCTCTGGCTGTGTCTTTCACATATCTGAATTCAGAGGGAAAAGAAGCTCTGAAGGACTCAAGCAAGTATTCCACAGCTACAGTATGTATGAATGAATAAACATAGCAACGAATGAATTAATGAATGAACAAGTGAGGAATATTGCTCCTAATTTGCCACTATGGGGCAGATTACATAGTAGTTGCATGTGACTTGGGGAAAAAAAACAGCTCCATACCACAAGCAGTTTATTGATGCAAAGTATATCTACTGAAGATTTACTTCAAAAAAGCTTATAGCATGTTTATACAGCTGTGTATGCTTCCAGTGAATATATTTCACAGGTTTCTCAGCCACAAACCATAGCAACAGCAGTGTAGATGGAAGGTGCACTGCTCAGCCCACTCTATTTCGTGTAATTTTCATGCGATTCAGAGTTTCTACGTTACTCCTCGTCTGGTAACAGTAAGCTGTTTGTCACTTGAGAAGTGCGGTTACAGGCTCCAGCTGACAGCGCCAGTGATGGTGACAATGCAGGTGGTGCAGGGAGTCTGAAAAACCACAGCCACACATGGGCTGCTGCATGACACGACACCTATCAGGTCCCAGGCAGGAGGAGACGAGGTGCAATGGCCTCTGTTCTCTGCACATATCAAAGGAGACACTCTGTGCCAAGGTTAATGGCAAACACATTTTTTGACAGGCCTCCAGTATTGGCATTTGTCCTGAACTTTGACTAAAGAGTTAAAAGCATGAGCAAGGGGTGAAACCATGACTAAGGAGTAAAAGGCAATGTTTCTCGGGTGACATAAATTATGAATTTATTAAAAATAAAACAGGGCAGAAAATGTATAAATGTTGAAAAAATAACATGCAAGGTATAGGACAACCAGCAATGTGAGATTAATGAAGCATTCAGAGTTTGTCTATTTGAGGGCTTGGACCACTCTGATGAGAGCAGGAAACCTCTGTGATAAATGTGATGTGTGAACATGAAAGAATATTCCAGCAGATATGTCATTAAGTTGTAAAGAAAAGATTACATTTAATCAACTACGAAGTAGCAAGTATGAATTACTGAGTCACCTAGTGTGGTAAATGACACATCTGCTTTGCGCTACCTAGCTGTGGGCTTGGGGACAGATGTTATCACAAAGCAGAAGGTGAGCCCCATTTTGGTTAATTCACATTTCACATGACACCTGTTCAGTCAACTACAGTAAAGTCACTATTCAATGTACTTGCAAAGCCATTTTTTCCTTAACTTTGGTAAGAAAAGTTTGCTAAAAATGTGCTATCTTATTTGCTTTCAAATAAGTCTGTTTTGTTTGTTCATTGTTTGATATCCATCCCTCCATATTATGCTTGATAAACTGCATGTATCTTGAGCATGTACAGTGTATGAAAAAAACTTCCAGTATTTCTTTCTCCTTGAAGCAATCTTCGGCTCTGCATACAAAGTTTTCTTTCTGTTCTTCCTATAACTGATGCAAACCTCTGCCTCTTATATTTATAGGCAACATATGGCTGTGTAGATTACTTTGTGTGCTGAACAGGAATGTACTGTCATGTCTGTGCCATATAGTATTACTTTATGTCTTAATTGTTTTTCCGGCATAAGATTTCATAAAGAAATAGACTGCTACAGTACTAGATGACTCATCATATGTAGTTGCTTACATAAGCACAATTAGTTAACCTGTGCATATATGTGGATGACAGTCAATGCAAAAACATTTCCGCTGTCTCTTATTGCATTGTTCATGGGGGAACAGACACTATCACTGTTGGTTGCAGTTCTGCAAACTGGTATCACCTCGGCCACTCTGTTTTACTGCAGAATCAAAGTGATTTTATTTTTTGGTGTTGTACTCAATGATTGCAAAAGAAAATTCCATGATTTTGCTGTCATATCATTCTCTCCAATTTTTTAGAGACAAAAGAGCACACACATAAAGAGAAATATTAACAAAAATGTTGTTACACACAGTGATCGTGTTTCAAACAGATGATTCCATTAAAAAAACAGATGCCCTCAAAGAAACTACTATGTTACAAATCATTATGTCAGGGGTTTCATCAAAAACAATTCCGACATTAATGCATAGGAAAATTTTCCTCTGTTTGCCATGCATGCAATTCTCCTTCTCCACACATTCCAGAGCCACAATTACATGAGAAATGTGGAATATAAGTAATTGTGCTTAGAAGAAAGAGAGGCTTGCAAATCAGGCTAATGTGTTACTTGTGCAGAAATACACTCTCCATCACACAGCATGTAGTTGAATTGACCTATAAATAATTTCCCTAGGGGCCTTTGGATTATTAGCAAGCTCAGTTGTATTTCTGGTAGTGGTAAGCCTGCAGGTGCCAGTCCTATCTGTGGAGTCAAGGGGAAATGTAATGTTGTGGAGCCCTCTTCATAACCTACAGGAACACATTTGGAAGCGCACAAATCCGAGATAATGAAACATTTTCATGAAACATCATTCCGGCAACCTGAAATCATCTCCCGGTTTTCTAATGTTTATAATTAATGGATTTGTGGATAAGGGAAAACAGCATATGTAATCAGGATGAGGAAATTATCAAAATGAATTCATTCTGGGCGTCTGATGAAAAGAGTCACTGTGGCGCTTGGAATCAATTAATGTCACATGCAAGTTCAGCCTGTATTAGGGCCCCGATGAGCAAAATATGCCTGGGATTTGAGGGAGTGCATATGGTTAAATGAGGTTAACTGAGGCTGCAGGGGCAGTTTTTCATTACGTTGGGAAATTGATCTTTTCAAATAAACTGGAAATGAAGCATTGTGCTCTGCTGTGCGCTGTACATGGTTTCTGTCTGATAAAACTCTGACACACCAACAGCACATTAGCTGTTTAAGTTCTCATGCCAGCTTGTCATGGTCAATAAATCCAATGTTAATGCTATAATCAAACACAATAACTACACAAAATCTTTGTTGAAGGCTTGATATGCAGACACTTTTCTCCAGCATTATATGAGAACCCCCCCTGCTGAAGTGAAGAGAACATCCACTCCTCCCCAGATACCATGGCTGCATAAACAAGGTTAAGGGACTCCACACAGCTCCACCAAACTCCAGCTCATCACGGCCTGCTCTGTCACATCTTCCCCGGGAACAGTCCATGGAGACATTTCTTAGACCAATCTTTTTAAGCAGGCCCATCTGGCGAAAGGACAACAGAACGGTTCATGCTGTACTTCCAGCACAGATTCACCCACATTCACAAGCAAAATGAGATTAAATACTCAATTTCTATGCAGTATACATAACTACTCCATGAATATACAGAGTAAATACATTCTCTCTAACAATGCATTGTACATAACTACCCTCTGACCATGCAGTACTTGTGCAGTGTTCATTTTTACTCCGTCACTATGCAGTGTGCATATGCATAATTACTCCATGATTGTACATTGTGTACAATAACGCTGTGACTATACAGTATACATAACTATTCCATGACTATGCAGTGTATGTTATCAGGGCATGACTATACACTGTATATTATTGCATCATGACAGAGCAGTGTATACATTGTCCATTTCATTAAATCATACTGACGAAAAGTCCCTTACCACTTTATTACAGCAACTGCAGTCATTAAAAAGTTGAAGATGATTGTCTTTAAAAGCAGAATTCTGAGAGCCAGGATCAACATAGCATCAGACTGTGTGTGGATAACTGTTGAAAAGGGACATTGGTGAATATCAATTAAGGTCACAGTTTTGAGCAGCAGTATATGTTCCCATACATGACTGGAATAAACACTTTCAGATTTCAGATCAATGCAAATGACATTGATATTTCCATGTAAAGCCCTTTTTGTCTTAGTTTTTATTTTGTGAAAAATGTAGGTATTATGATGCTAAGATTGTAATTATCCACTCCTATTAGCAATTCAATGTTTCTCAGTGGTAGATGAAGATTCTTTCATTTACCTTCTGACACATCTTCATAACAACTGTCACCCAGTCCAACATCTACAATAAGAAAGGTTTCAAGCTGTTAAATATACATGATGTGAGATGAACTCACCTAACCAAAGCAGTGGATACATACAGACAATGACATTTGTTGAATTTTATGCTTTTTTGATTTTGGAAAACATCCCAAAAATGATTGTATTTCTACAGATTACTGTAAAAAGCTAGCAATAAAGTGTAAAAAGTAGTGTGTTGAATTCATTCATTTCATTCATTGTTTGATATGAGCCTCAGAGCTGCATATATCATCAGGTTCATATCAAACAATGAATTAAGAGCAGAATTAAACGTGATTTATTACTAAATGTAATGTAATGAAATAACAATTTGAATTGCACATCTATGTAAAGGACATTTACCATTGTGGTACAGAGCATCAGATAAAAGTGTGCTCTATTCAGTGGTGAGAAGACTCCTTTTGAAGGCTCACCTGTGAAGCCAGCGTAGTGCCGTCTGATGACTCTGGCTGAGCTCCTGTAGCTCACGAAGCAGGTGTACAACTGCCATTCGTCGGACGCCACTGATAGGAGGGAAATGGCGGTGTGCGAGCCATCCTCTTCCCTAGCCACCCTGTAGGGGACGTCACTGGCCCCCCCTGCCCTGCTGGAGAGCCAGGTGACTTCCATATCGGCCTGCGGGGCATCGGTGACCAGGCACACGAGAACGGTCCAGCTCCCCCTCTCTCCGGAGAGGTGGAGTGGTGGAGCCAGGGTGGCAATGAGCTCAGCCTCCACTCCCACTGCACACACATACACACAGAAAAAACAACGGACAAGTTGTCAGCAGTGTCGTGTGAGAGGTTAGGCCTACTGATTCCAGATCAGCTGGTCTCTGATTCAAATGACAAGACGCTGTACTCTTCAACAGGGCTGAAATCCACCATAGCTTCTGTATACTGGAGTGGATTTCAGCATACTAATTTTTTGTCAAATAAGTGCATCTGATAATCTGACTAATAAGTGATCAAAATCTTAGAAACAGTTTGTAAAAAAATACCTTTTAGACTTGAGCTGTCTCTAAATGCATATACATATATCCATTTTCAGAATTAATTTTAAAAGCTGTGAAACACCAGAAAATTAAGCAAGAGCAACACAAGTCTATCACTCATTTTGACATGTTCCCCCAATGCGGGTACTGAACCAAATGTATATGAATTCATATTTATCCCAGAAAGTCTTTGTCAGTGTTTCTTGGTACTACACACCGACAAAATAGGAAGTAAGAGTCAGCTAATTAACTTCACAGTCATCTTCTTCTAAAATATTGGATTCTTTGACAGCCGGGTCCATAAGTTAGAAACTGGTCCATACTCACTTGCCATGAGGTGAATGGTGAGGACACCGAGGAGCATTTTGCTGCTCTGTGGAGTTTTACTGGGCTGAGCACCGCGGGGTGGGGGATTAGTAGCTCTCAGTCACGTGACTTCACACCCGCGCTGGAATCTCCACACCGTCTTACTCTGTGGGCACTCTGCCAAACAAGCCCGGAGATGTTTTCAAAGGGCAGGCAGACGAAGCTCACAAACAAGGTGAGCAGGGTCGTTATTGCCACTCTGATCACTTTTATTCAAGCGTTTTATTTCTTTTGCTGTCTTTTATTCACCTGGCTTTTTCCACACAGCCAAACAGTTGTAATGGTAAAATACATTTACAGTATTTGTTTATTATAATACATTTTTACACTACTGCTGACATATAGCTCTGTTCCTTTATGATGTGGACTTTTAGTTAGTATTCACTTTCTTTCCATTTTGGTGAGGGCTTTTGAGAGAGTCTAAAAAGCTTTTGAAATGAACTCATATTCATAGATGTGGTGGTGCTCTGACGTTTGCAGTAGACTTATGTACTTACTGACTTATTGCTTTATTTGTTGGCAGTAACTAATGTGTGCCACACCTGCTTTTCACTGGTTAGCTGTGAGGTAAGACACTGATGGTATCAAAAAACTGCTGTTCAAAGGTAGTCCTTTCTAGTGAATTTTCACTCTCTTAAACACCCAGCACCTGCTCACAGAATAACAGTTGTGCTGCATAACTTTGAGTTTTTATGAGTCAATCAGTTTTTCTGAGAAATGTTCCCCATATCCCATTTATTGTGTTTACATTACATTTTTTACATAAATGAGGCATTTTATATTTATTTACACTTATTTACATTATATTAATTGGTTTACACCTTTTCACTTAGCACACACAAAAAAGACACCAAAGAGAAGGCAAACACTGACAAAAGTCAAAGCAAAGGAAAGAATTACCATTTATTCAAAAAGTGCAACCACCCTCAATAATTACTGATTTGGAAAAATAACCAGTATTCCAGGATAACTTTCATGTACTTCAATTACTTTGATACTGAAAATACAACTGTTAAATGGATTATCTATGGCCAAATTGAATTGAATTGTTAAATATGTGACAGAACTTTCAAGAATTCACGTGACATTTACACACTAATATTTAATGAATATGTGTGTATGTATGTGTACATGTCCGTAGCAGTTGTCTTATACTGTCACCAAATGTTTGTAAGCAACTATGCCACACTGAGATGACCATCTGTTATATCTCAAACAATCTTAACTTAAGCAAATGCTTGTGTCCTTTCACCATATAAATGCCAGTTGCTTATGATCCTATCAGTGTCAGTTTCTTACTGGAGAAACAATGAATAAAAGCAGTTACAGTACATAAACATGATGTACACAGTATTTGTTAAAAAAGAGAAAATAATCACAAAAAACAATGAAACCACAAAATTGGAGAAACGGGGGGGGGGAAGACAATAATCAATGCAACCAGTTCTGAACTGAATAATTGGAGTAGCATTTGTTTTCTTTGCCTTTTGTTGGGTGCTTTATCTGAGTGGAGCTCTATTCTGCTGTCATTTGCATAGAGAACACAGTGAGGCAGCAGTGGCACCGGGAGCAGCTGCACACCAGGGGATTGTGGGTCGGGCACATTAAAGAGAAAATGAAAGCTGAAACCTCGGAGAGAGAAGCAGGCCCGAATGATGCAGCTAAACTGAAGGTAAATGCGTTCCGCTTCCTGTCTCCAAAACACAACGGCACCGTACCGTGTCTGAGCGCGTTTTTAGCCCTGGTGCTGAAGGGGGCTCCTGTGCTCCAGCTCACGGTGTGATCGTGCTGATCGTACATGCCAAAAGTGGGAGCGGAGCTGGCTTAGTTTCCAGCGGGAGACGTGCGGCAGTGAATGAGCGCTTCTTCCTGCCTGGATTGTCGCTGGTAGGTTAAGCTGCATCACATGCACATACATCTCACTGCCTCAGCTGCATGTGGATGGAAAGTCCTCAAATAGACACACTGACCTTGTACTTTACACACAGAGGGCTTTGTTTACAAAGGGAGATATGACTGTTAGGTACAGGACTGGCATACTTGTTCGTGTATATATATATTCTAGCTCAGCTTGTATGGTTGTCTTTTATGCTGGTTTTTATGGTCATGTTAATATGTCAAGGAGTGATCAGGCATGTTTTCTCTAAAAAACAAATGTATAATGTCTGAGACTGAGAGAGAGTTCATCTAATGTTTCTCTTATTTTCTCCCTGATAGGTTGAGATCTGTGTGGTGAAACATTTCAAGTTGTTCTCTACTCTTGTTATCTGGACTGGAATGAAAACTAAGCAGAGGTCCTGTCCAATCACAACCAACTGCCCATTTTGATTTTTGTTTTTTGTTAACTCATTCTTTACGTTATGTATTGATATTAGATCGAGATTAGATTTTAGATTATGTATTTCCTAATTTTAGCCTTGTTGCCTTACTGTGGCATTGGTGTAAGCCATGCCAATGATGGCAATGATTCTGCCACTGAGACGGCACACGAGGCCACAAACGGCCTTCCGTTTCCATGGAGCAAAGTCAGGCTCCCTAACTACATAGTACCCATCCACTATCACCTCCTCATCCACCCCAACCTGACCACGCTGAACTTCAGCGGGTCGGTGAGGATCGAGATCGACGTCAAGAACAACACCAACTGGGTGGTGCTGCACAGCAAGAACCTCAAAATCACTGCGGCGACGATTCTGGATGAGAGCGAGGCCCACCATTCGGAGAAGCAGCTACCTGTGCTGGAGTACCCACCCCACGAGCAGATTGCCATTTTCTCCCCCAAAATTTTGTTCACGGGGGAAAAGTACTTTCTTCAACTTGAATTTGCTGCTCCATTGGGTGATGGGTTTTATGGCTTCTACAAAAGTACATACAAAACCAAAACTGGGGAAACAAGGTAAGGATGTTTGGAAATGAGATGACTCGGCTCATATCTTAGTGTGTTACAACACAAGCAATGTTGTGGGGGGTACCTGTTTTATTGAATATGTTTGGTCCAACTACAAGGAAGAACTGTATGTTCATAAGAGAATTTTGTACAGGATACCCCTGCTATTTGTGTGGGATATGTTCTGGAAATAACTGTGAAATCCGCAAAATGCTGTGCTATACTTGTGCAGAAAGACTTGTTTCTGACCCAAAACATTTTTTCTGTGAAAAATCATGTGAAAATCAAATGATTCAAATGTGTATTGACGTAATCAGGCTATAAATGCATGTGATATGCATAATAAATACAAGAGAGAGTATGGCATGATGCCTTTTGCCTCAGGAAGAGAGTGTCATCTGACATGAATGTTTGAAAGCAAAAATAACAATTCTGCAAATGGAGATGGTCTCCTGTACATTTCTGCTTGACATAACAGCACACATACAGTAATTATTTGAACACAGAACTTGCAACTGGTGAGACAAGGCATGTGTAGACCAGTTACGTCCATGAAAGCTAAGCACGTAAAAAATGTGATTTGAATTATTATGTGTGAATTCTGCTAAGGAATTTCTTTTTGTGTTCCTTCTGGCTCTTCGTGTTCAGAGTGCTGGCATCCACACACTTTGAGCCCACTTCTGCTCGGATGGCTTTCCCATGCTTCGATGAGCCAAGCTTTAAGGCGAACTACAGCGTTAGGATAAGGAGGAGTCAGTCACACATTGCACTGTCAAACATGCCCATTGTATGTATGCATCTGTCATTTATACCTACAGCATGAAAGTATGAAAATCAGTGTTTCTTTAGGTTACCTTTATGGAGTGAGCCATAGAAGGCCTCTCAGTACAATAAAATTACTGTCATTCTATGTGAGTATAAGATTACTTACTTCTATCAAGTGTAGAGGAATGTTTCAAGCTTTTAAAACGATTAGCAACATCTGATAGTTAGTATTAGGTGTACAAAAGTAACAAAAAGTTTAGAACAAATTTATCTTAATAAAATGTTATTTTAATGCAAATGTGCCTATATAAAACGTACAAAGGAGCTCTTTACTTTCATTGTTATTGAAATAATACTAATGAGATAATTACTACTATTCCCATTTGGTTCTGTCTGTAGGAGCAAACTGTGTCTCTGCAGGGTGGTCTGTTTGAGGATCACTTTGAAGCGAGCGTGCGGATGAGCACTTACCTGGTGGCATTCATTGTGTGCGACTTCAAGTCTGTCAGTGGAAGAACTGCATCTGGAATAGATGTACGTACTATTAGCAATACTACACTGGCCGTCCCCACATTTTGCTTCCTTGACATAGCACAGTAGACACAGACACTACAGATTATGACCAGATATCCCCTGTATTGCATCCCTCCTCCATCCAGGAGGTTCTGGATGGTAAGAGGAGGTTCTGGTGCATTCCTGGATGTTCTTATTTTAGATCACACCCCTTCAAGAATGCTCATAGCAAGCCAGCAAATTACAAAACATGTAACTTCAGCAACGACAGAGACAAAATTTTTAATGTGGAATACACCCTGCTCACTATCTGGTCCTAAGAATGTGTATTGATACTGTGCGGGTGGGATGATGTCACTTAGCCTCCAGTATTAGCATTCAACACATGGCAGACATAATATTTTCAATGGTGTCCATTAAAATGCATAATCAAATGCCACAGCACAATATCTGTTTCAAGTGCCTCCCAACATCAGTCAAAATGAACAATTGTGTAATATTATTTCTTCCCACTGTAGGTCTCCATATTTGCAGTTCCTGACAAATGGCACCAAACACATTACGCCCTGGAGGCTGCTGTGAAGCTGCTGGAGTTCTATGAGAAATACTTTAACATCTACTACCCCCTGCCAAAACAGGGTAACAATGGCTCCATCTACAGATTTTCTGATCTGATGTTCTTCTAATTTATTCAGATTGTAAGATGCAGAGGCAGTTTTTTAATCTAAAAAACATTGGCTTTGGGTACTGAAAGGAATTGCAAATATCAGACGATTTAAATTTATTTAAGCAAGCAAAAAAAACAAAAACAGTCTAAAGCAAGTCATGAAAAACGAAGCCTTGTCAGAGTGCATCAAACTGCAGTATCTTTGGTTTTTATTTATTTATTAGTATTAGGTAGACTTCTTAAGAACATGTCCTGTGTTTCTACTCACTCTGTCTTTTCTGCTTTGTTATTCATTGTATGTCATTTCAAAGTTTATCATCTACCCACGTCTGTTAAAACTGAAGCTGTGATCCTGCTCTCTGTTTCTTCTTTGTTAGATTTGATCGCCATCCCAGATTTCCAATCAGGTGCCATGGAGAACTGGGGTCTGACCACCTACAGGGAGACCTCCCTCCTCTTTGACCCCGACACATCGTCTGCATCTGACAAGCTGTGGGTGACCATGGTGATCGGACATGAGCTGGCTCATCAGGTGAGTGCAGCAGAATGCATTTGGGTCTGAGGTTACTTTGTAGATTTATTTCTTAAATACAGACATCCATTTATCTAAAATGTACCCTTATCATAATAAAAACTTCAGTTTGTTCCTGTCCCCCTGCTCTAGTGGTTTGGCAATCTCGTCACAATGGAGTGGTGGAACGACATCTGGCTGAACGAGGGGTTTGCCAGATATATGGAGTTTGTCTCTGTTGATGCCACCTACCCCGAGCTGAGAGTGGTATATTTGCATCTTGTTTTTGAAGAGTGTAGACGGAACTAAAACTATGATCATCATTAAAATGGGAATTTTCTTTGAGAACATTGCATTCAAAGAATTCCACCAGCTAAAGACACTTTTTCCCTCTGGAAAAATGAATCTTATGAATCCTGTATGCTTTCTTAGGAGGACTATTTGCTCGACACCTGCTTTGCTGCCATTGGCAGGGATTCTCTCAACTCCTCCAGACCAATATCCAGTGCTGCTGAGAACCCCACACAAATTAAAGAGATGTTCGACACTGTGTCATACGACAAGGTAAAACACACCATATCCTAACCGCTGTCAACAAGATGCAATACTCATATTCAGGACAGTAATAAATCAGGCTCTTTGTGTTTGGGAGAAATTCTGATTGAAATATCATTCAGTGAAAATCAGTTTTAGTCTTGAATGAATCTTGAGTCTTTTTGAAAACCTTTACACATATTTGTATTTAAGTTACACGCTGAGTCTCACAGCTGACACGTGCTTAGAAGTCCAGTAATGCTTCATTGGGTTTGGTGAAAGCTGTGAAAAGGCAAGCGGGGTAATGGCTTTATATGCAAATGCAGCTGTTTTCTAACAGACTCTAATCTGGAATGTTAGGGCGCCTGCATCCTTCACATGCTGAGGCACTTCCTGACTGATGACGTCTTCCAGAGTGGCATTGTGCGGTACCTGAGGCGCTTCAGCTACCGCAATGCCAAGAATGAAGACCTGTGGAACAGCATCGCCAGTGTATTAATTCATTGCGATCCTCTGTTTTCACTCTGTGTATAAATACATGCCCCAATAGCTATCTTCATTTGACAGAAATCAAAACTGTTCGGTTGCAGACTTGCAGTGATGAAGATTTCACCTCAGGGGAGTACTGCTACAGCAGCGGTCAAGCGTCAAAAAATGCAGTGAGTGGCTAGTAACGTTTAACATTGGACCATTTCAATAGGTTATGGTTTCTTAGAGCAATATTTTACGTGGCTGGGATCACCTCCCAGAATGTTGTATTCTGACTTCATTGCACGGATGCATATGTATGGTGGAGCTGAGCAGTAAATGTCAGTCCTGTTTGTTGGCTCATCAATAGTACCGCTACGCCGGGGAACACCTGGACCTGAAGGTGATGATGAACACCTGGACGCTGCAGAAAGGCATCCCCTTGGTGATAGTGGATCGGCAGGGCTCGGCTCTGAGGGTGAGGCAGGAGCGCTTCCTGAAGACGGTTCAGCCCAGTGACCCGTTATGGCTATCTATGCAACATGGGTGAGAAAAACAAAAGCACCATTCGACTGCCGCTACCCACTCATCAGTATTATTAGGTATGAGAAATGGCTGTGTAGTAGATCTGTTTCATTCTTTTAATGCACTATGCGAACAGTTGGTCTGGCTCATCCTCTAATCACACATCCAAAGCTGCCTTACACTGTTAAAGCAATGTGGCTACAATAAGCCACACAGAAATAACTAAGCTGTGTGTGTGGAATACTGTTTTTCAGCTACCTGTGGCATGTTCCCTTGACGTATAAAACAAGTAACTCCAAGAATACTATGAGACATTTGCTGGAAACAAAATCGGGTATGGACAATTTACTCTGACTCAATGCACTTAGTATTTTGTGTGTAAGTGTGCAGTTTTCAGCCATGTAAATACTTCACAGTATATACAAATCTCATTACAGTTGCACTGATTGTCTTTCTTTCAGATACCCTTGCACTGGAAGGAGATGTAAGCTGGGTGAAGTTTAACTCTGATATGAATGGATATTACATTGTCCACTATGAGGGAGATGGATGGGACACGTTAATTGACCTCCTGAAGGAAAACCACACAGCTCTGACACATAAAGACAGAGTCAACCTCATTCACAATGCCTTTCAACTGGTCACGTAAGAGCCTCTCACTTCACACCACACTGTTATCTGCTTGGCTTTTCAAATACTTTTATCCAGTGTTTAGATCTGATACATGTTTAAGACCCTCTTAATAAGATCTGCGCCTTGCTTTAGCAATTGTGGTGAGCAGCTAAAGAATGCAACAATCATACCAGTCCAGAAATCCGTAGGTCTCTAGCATGTCTGTATCAACCATTCTACAAATAATTTTGATGTTTGAAATATACAATTTTACAGCATCACACATATCATTACAGTTCAAGTATTGTTACATTTAATGGGGTTGATTAGCCATTTTACCATGGCAGCAAAGGAAATTGTTAAGTTATTAATTAAGGAATCTTAAGAACATTTCTAACTGTTCATATTGCATGCATTGCATATTGGTGGATCTGACCAGCCTGATTTTACTACAACCTTTAATGTATCCAGGGCAGGACGGCTGCCTCTAAGTAAAGCTCTTGACCTCACTGGCTACCTGAAGTCTGAAACGCACAATGTTCCGCTGCTGCAAGGCCTGGGGTACCTGGAGACCTTCTACAAGATGCTGGAAAAGAGGAACATTGTGGATGTCACACAGAACCTGAAAGTATGGCTGCAGAGTGCATAAATGATATGCTTAAGTTACTTCAGCAGATATGAATTTCCATGCAATCAAAGCATGAGGGCTGTAAATTGATTTAAGTATAGTGGTACTTAATAGTGGTATATTCGGCTTTGAATCTGACAAGGAGAGCCTGTCTGGCCATAGGTCAAGATTGCTGACCCCATTCATAGGAATCAAAAAACAGGGAAAAGAAAGAGGGAGATGTGAGTAGAGGATAGATGCCATGAACAGCTGACATGGCAAAGAAGTCATAAATGGGATTTTTATAGTCGTGGATGGGACCGGGTTGTGCATATTTTGTTAATTGTGTAGAGACTAGAGATTATCTGAAAATTATCTTCCCAAATTTAGAACTTCAATGAAATTCTACTTATTATAGCCTCCCCCTGGCTTTGTGACTGGGTTTGTCATGGGTTTATGACTGGCTGCTTTGCTGCAAGATGTTAAGGGGTCAGTCACGATTTTCTGGCGATCAAGTGGTCAGGCAGTGTCCTTTGTGCAAAAAATACACCAGGCATTGTTGCTCACTACCATTTTATATATCTATTAACATCCCATAGCCCATGGGAGAAGGAGCCTCTCAAAGCTGCACTGGACTCATCACAAAACATTTACAGAGAACAGAAGTATTACTTGTACACAAAGGACCATGTGCCCCATTCACACTCAATGAGTGAACAAGGCATACTGTGTCATTTTGGCAACTGGTCTCCATTTAGCATTGTTAGTGAAAGGCAAGCCTTAGCAAGAGAACACCAAAGCAAACATCTTCATGGTGTGGTGTGGACTGGAGGCAAAGGGACCAAATCACACTTAGAGTTAGGATATTCCCTTTTTCATAGCAGAGAAACACAGAAGAAAATGAGCATATGTTTAACATAAACATTACATTTTTAGGAAGCGCAACAGTACCTGAGTCACATGCAAAGCAAGGCAAATACATTTTGACAGAACTGCCAGTCAATGGCTAATGATACTAAAATCTATCCAGGTCACCAAAAATACTCAGAACCCAATTTTGCAAGCATGGCAAAAAGCCCAGCTGACACCACCCAAATGTTACAAGACCCCACCACATGAGGGCAGAGATGTTAACAGAATGAACCCTCATTGTGACAGAGGTTACTGCACATTCACATGATCCTGAGCCCTTGAAGAGATAAAAAAGAGTCTCCATGAAGGTCAATGCTAGTGACATAACCCTTTACACACATAGTGCCGGGTGTGATCCATGAAATACAGTAATAGCACAACCTTGGGCAAGAGAGTGTCTGACAGTAAAGCCATTACAGAAAGGTTAATGTTAGTTATCTGACATCAACAGGGACTTCAGTTTCAATACTGTGTTTACAGAATATGTTGACACTAAAAAAAAAGCCTGTGACTTCACTCCGTCTACTCAGGATATAGGTCTGCAGTAAGGGTACAGTTTCATCTGGTCACATGTTCCAGCCTGTGTTGTCAGTATTGATTCAGAACATTTCAATCAATGAACTAAACAGAGCACTATGGAACAATATTTACTTAATCAAAGTCCAGTTGTTGCTCACATGGCACTGCACCCCATTCGGTTCACAGGAAACGTGGACAGTAAAAGTCACCCAGTCTGCTCACTGTTGGAGTTTCACACAAAGCACGATTCTTCTGACTCTGCTTAGTTGTTTTTTTATTGTTGAGCACTGAAACAAATCTAAACGCATGAATGGATGTAGCCACATGTGAAATTATTGTCTGGTTATTAAGTAGTCTGTCTCTTGTGTTCTCTTGATGCAGACTTACATTCTGCAGTATTTCAAAGCTGTGATCGACAAGCAGACGTGGAGCGACACGGGGTCTGTCTCTGACAGGAAGCTGCGATCAGAGGTCCTGTCCCTGGCCTGTGATCTTGGCTACCTTCCATGTGTTGAAAAGGCAAAGCAGCTCTTCAACAGCTGGGTGAAGTCCAACAGCTCAATTAGGTCCTTAAACGTTCAACCTCTCTGTGTGCCTGCACATGTAGCCATCATATCTACCTATCTGTCCTCCAATTAATCCAATTAGATTTTATTTTAACCAAAACGATTCTCCTCCATCTCCACAGCCTACCTACTGATGTGGCTGAAACGATTTATTCAGCTGGGGCTCAGGACAATGAGGGCTGGTCCTATCTTCTGGAGATATATCGTGTTTCCTTGTCTGAAGCAGAAAAAGACAAAATCCTGGGAGCACTGGCTAGCAGCAAAGATTCTGATAAGCTGTCAAGGTACATGAAAGCTCTCTTTGAATGCAGAATCTGAAGTAACACTTTTTCAGATACCACCAAAAAAAGCAAATGTGGTTCACAATTTCACAATATGGGCCTTGACACTGGACTTGATGGGACCTCTGTTTCTGTGACAGGTTGTTGGACATGGGCATGGAAGGAGAGGTGATCAGGACACAGGATCTGTCCTCATTAATCTACACTGTCGCCAGAAATCCCATGGGTCACTTTCTGGCATGGAACTTTGTAAAGAAAAACTGGAACGCACTGGTGGAAAAGTATGGACAAATTTTGCTTTTACTTCAGAAATGTTGAAAACAAACAAAAAAAATCTCATGTACCCACTCACTTCTGGGGCTATTTTCAGTATATAATATATTTTGTCTGATTTTGATTTTGTTTCTGGAGGCAAATGATTCCCTTGCTTGATTTTATCTCGCTTTATTTCACCTTAACATCATTAGATATTGCACAACCATCGGTTTGTGAAGGTGTGAATGTATTAGAATGTTCTTGATGTGCATAGTTATAGTAAAAGTATACTTTTTAATTTGTGCAGTCACTAAGCCACTTACACATGTACTTGTTCATATCTGTACGCTTTACCTGCAGATTTCAGCTGGGTTCTTTCTGTATAAGAAATATATTAATTGGCACAACAGCACAGTTTTCATCAAAGGAGGAGCTTGAGGAGGTAAGATAATACCACTACATTACAGAATTTGTAGCTTTTTAACTTGTACACTGTTATAGTTACACAGCATGTAGTTGAGTTGATTCAGTCCATGTACCAATGCAGATAACACTGGCCTATGTACACACGATAAATTTGATCAATGCAATGTTGCATAATATAAACAATTACAACAGGTTATACAACAGTTACAGCAGTTCCCAATTTCAAAGAAAGACAAAATACTGCGTCGTGCCCACAGTAATGTGATGCAGAGTATGCTTGTCGTTGTTTCAGATCAAGGCATTTTTTGAATCCGTACGGGAGCAGTCGTCCCAGCTGCAGGTCACTCGGGTGGCTGTGGAGAACGTGGAGAAGAACATCATGTGGCTGGAGAGGAACCTGGAGCCTCTGAGAACCTGGCTGCAGAAGCATCTGCCCTGAGGAGCACCACATGAATCCACCAGCCAATCACAAACAATAAACACAATGCTGATGTCACACTTTTCAACTTCATGGGGCAGGCCTCTGTCAAACAGCACACAGCCATTTGCACCAGGTCAGCTGTTTGTGATTATTGGGTGGATCCTCACTTTCATGCAGTTCTGAGCAGAAAGGTTCCTTTGCTTAACGTACGGTAACTTTGTTACTGTTCACTTAACTGAATGCAAATCCTCAGAGTATGTTTACTAAACACCATTTTTATACTGTTCTGAAAACAGGCTCACCACAATGACTTCTTGTCATCACATGATGTGAACTGTGCTGAGATGTAGACATGCAAATCCAATGTTCTCCAGCTAATCAATCCAAATTGTAGGGCACAAAAATGGTCAAGAGGCCATGGGTTTCCACTCCACAGATAGATACAGTATGCTTGCAAACAAGAAAATGTTTTCATTATGAGGAAACTGATGGATGCTGATGGCAACAGAAAAAATCCAGTGTCTGAAGCGAATGTCTGCCCATCCAAAACGTTTTCTTTCAAATATGCTGAATGCTTAAAAAGATTTGCTTCTTGTTTTTGTAATGGCTTGTTATTTTGCATGATATTGTAGCTGGAGGGGTAAAAAATATTATGTTGCATTAAAATCCCAATATTGATGTGTGAATGCATTGGTGCTTGAGTGTTGTGACGGTAGCGGGGTTTCATGTATATTCATTTAGTATTTGTAGAATACAAGCTGGGGAACAGAAAAGCTACAGACCACCAAAAGCATACCCATAGGAAGACACTTTTGTAAGTTTTTTGTAAAATAAATAAATAGATAAGTAAAAGGGAAACGATTTTTTTCTTTTCTTTAAAGGCAGTAAAGGTCCTGGAACCATCTGCTGCCTGAAATAATTTAGGATGTGCTTATTCATCATCATCATCATCATCATCATCATCATCACCTTTATTTGTCAGACTCAAGGTCCACACAAACACAAGACAGACATAACATACAACATACATAAAAAAGGAATATTGCACTTCTTATAAAAGACACTTGTACCAGTATTTCCACATAGATGACTGGTAGCGTAGCGCACTAAATCTAGGATTTGACAGCATCAAAACAAGGTTGTTCTGGGAGTTGTTCAAGTGACAAATAAATTTGTGCAACAAATTTCTCAATGCCTGAAAGGTACTGACGTGTGCATTACAAAACATATCACTTGCACTACAGGACCTGGGTTTCTTGAGCAATATCCTCAGAGAATCATTATAAGCAACCTGAAGCTTTTGCATACTAGCTCTTTTAAATTTACACCATAGGGGAGCAGTATACAGAGGGGTACAGTAAGCTTTAAAGAGATTAATCTTTACATGAACTGAGCACATGTGGAATTTCCTAATTATTATTGACGATTTAACATTTAAAAAGGATCCAGCGACATTTTTACACAATGACAACAGCAAGTTTTCGGTACGTTAATGGACTGCTGATTGTATCTCATCCGAATGGTTTTCCTGTCCCCGTGTTGTGGTAACATGAAAAATAGGCTACAGTCGAAGGTCTGATACCGTATCAATGTTTTTCCAGCACGCCAGAAAGAACTAAAAAAGAGGAAGAATCACCAGAAGGAATTTAAGGTGTCAGTTTTATTTATTTATTTTTTATTTATTCATTTTTTTGTAAGTTCAACAGCGTGTGCGCCATGGTTAGAACTAAGTCAACACAATATATTGATTAATGCCCTGACAAATGTAAACAGAAAGTGAAACTTTAACGCAGGATCAAACTGCCTGGCAAATTGGCGCGTTCTTCTTTCAAAACTACTGACGTTCCACTGAAACTTCCAAAATATCCCATGATCACTCGCAGGCAACGAAATATTGTAATGAAAACATCAGATGTAGAGTATGCTTATAGTTTCTGTCCTCGTTAGCAAAATGGCTGTGGTTGGTTAGTTTGTTGACTTATTTGTACATCGACGGTGCTGCCTGCGTCTTTCAAGTGGAGAATAACATTAGTGAAGGTAGGCTATATTAATACAAACATAGGCCTACTGACCACCTTACAGCACTTCACAATCAACTATTGAACGGCAGCTATACTCGTTTAATGCGTTACAGTGTTCCGCCTTCGGAATTAATCCAACATTGTTCGCTTTTAGCACGAAGTTTCTGCTTTACTTGTTTAACCCTTCGGCATGTATGGTTTCAAAATAACTGTGTTTGGGTCTGCCTTTGTGTCGCTAAACATTATTTTGTATTTGTTTCAACTACACAGCACAATCTTCGGAAGCATAATCTACCCCAACCTTAAAAATGTACTGAAGAAATAGAGACCTAATAGACACAATATACGGCAAGACACTAATTTCAAAGATGGTTGCAAATGAGAAGCAGCATCTCGTGAGTATTCTGAGGCTTGCAGTATGCTTTCAGCTATTTCTGGCGTGCCTTATGAATGAGACCACAATTAAGCAGCCTTTTCCCTGGGACAAAATGAGACTCCCACCTAATGTTGTACCGACCCACTACGACCTCAGCATTCATCCAAATTTGACCACACTGAAATTCACTGGATCTGTGACGATCTGCGTCGATGTAAAACAGGACACAGCTTATATTGTACTGCACAGCAAAGGCCTGGAGATCAACAGTGCGAGGATTACAAGGGAAGAAGACAGGTCGTCAGTGCACACGGAACAAAGTCTTACCGTTCTTGAACATCTACCTCACGAGCAGATTGCTCTGCTGGCCCCAGACAAGTTAAGTGGATCCAAAAGCTATCAGCTGTACATTGAATTCCAAGGGAGTCTGGCAGATGGCTTCGATGGCTTCTATAAAAGCATGTATCGGACCCCAGATGGTGAAAGAAGGTGATTTGCAAGAAAATCTACAATTATCGTAATTATCATGTATAAACCTTGATTAGAACTTTAAAACGGCCTTAAATGTTTAACATGACAGCTTAGGGACCGCTAAATGTCTATATGGAAATATTTAAGGTACATACATACAATGCATATACTTACAGTACGACTGTGAGTTTCAGATGCTGAGTGTAAATGATTTATATTGTTTCAAGCATGCTGTCACTGTTCGTTTTGCGGCACAATATAGCAAAAACGACATTCAGATTGTGCTTCACCTAGCAGTGAATTTTACGGCAGAGCTGAGCAGATGTTGCCTTTTCTTTCCTACAGAGTATTGGCAGCTACCCACTTTGAACCCACTGCTGCCAGGATGGCTTTTCCGTGTTTTGATGAGCCATTGTTTAAAGCCACATTTACCATTAGGATACAGCGGGAAAGGAGACATATTGCACTGTCTAACATGCCTCGGGTAATTCGTACTCAGACGATATTGTTTATACTATTACCTGTTAATATTGACAGGACACAGCGATCGCAATTTAGTCTGTGCCGGCCAGACCACAATGAGTTTGGTTCTTTTCTTCTGAGTACCCCAACCTAAATGAACCTTTCATATTTAGATCCAAACTGTGGAGCGTGAAGATGGATTAGTGGAAGACGTCTTTGACAAGAGTGTCCGAATGAGCACGTACCTCGTGGCTTACGTAGTCTGTGATTTCAGGTCCGTTAGTGCCAATACATCCTCCGGGGTCAAGGTGAGATGCTTTATTTTGCATTTCGAGTTAGCATTCCATTAATTCTCCAGTGGTTCACTGGTGTGTATTCAGTGCTTTTTAATTTGATGCCTCCGTGTTTTATAACATATATATATATGCTTGATATACAGAGTGTTCACCAAAATCATAAGCTTTTTTAGTATCTTATGTTTTGCAATGTCCTGGCACTGATCCCTGTCTTTTATCAGATATTTTGTTTAACTTTGATGCACAATGAAGTGAAATATTTTTTTTTCCTGTGACTTTGTGTAACCTGATATTTTGGACTCAAGACACTTGTATCATTGTTTCAGTTGTCTTTTCTGTGTTAGTGTGCCCTAGTATTACTTAGAGAGGATCAGTAAATTACTGCCACTGTTATTGATCTTTGTAATGGGTCTGCCACTAGCAGTACATTTACATTTAGTGACTTGGCAAACGCTCTTACCCAGGGCGACTTACAAGGCAGGATGTACAAAAGTGCTTATTACGCATCAGACACATATTTTATTTTATTTAGGAAGCGAAAGAAAATTGATTCATTTTTGCATCCCTGCCCAGAGCGTACAGGTGTTGACCTTGGAGCGAAGGGCAGTGAGAGAGCATGTTGTAAGATTGTATGTATTTACAGGTTTCAGTGTACGCTGTTCCAGAGAAGTGGAGTCAAACCCACTATGCGCTTGAAGTGGCGGTGAAATTGTTGGAATTCTACGAGGGTTACTTCAACATCAGCTATCCCTTGCCAAAACAAGGTGCAGACATAATTTGTCTTTCTGTACTGTGTTTTGTTCAGGTTGAACATTTCTTTTTGTATTTGTATCAGAGATAGGTTACAACATGCATTCATCAGGCTTTCTTTCTCAGACCTGATTGCCATACCAGATTTCCAGTCAGGGGCTATGGAAAACTGGGGCTTAATAACCTACCGAGAGACTGCTCTACTTTACGATCCACAGACGTCATCTGCTACAGACAAGCTCTGGATCACCAAAATCATAGGCCACGAGCTTGCTCATCAGGTAAGAGATGGTGTACAACCATATAGTCGTGGAGAACTCTAATGACCGAAGTCAGTCTTGACCTGTATGTTTTTGTCCTTTCAACTGCAGTGGTTTGGTAACCTAGTCACCATGGAGTGGTGGAATGATATCTGGTTGAATGAAGGCTTTGCAAGGTATATGGAAAGAGTGTCTATCAATAGCACCTATCCTGAGATTCAAGTGGTACGTAGGCTTTTTTTTTTCTTTTCACAAGAAATTTGATTACATCACTGCACTTAAGAGTCAAGCCTCTGTTTGAGTTTCCAAATCCATGGAATTATTTTCCTACTAAATACAAAACTCTTTTGCAGGATGACTATTTTTTAAATGTGTGTTTTGGGGCCATGATGAAAGATTGTTTAAATTCTTCACACCCGATCTCCAACCCGGCTGAAACCCCTGTGCAGATTATGGAAATGTTTGATACAGTCTCTTATGACAAGGTAGGTAGTTATTGTAACCTATCATGCAACTTCTCTTGCCAAACTAATTGTGTTCCCTGTGAGCTGTGCCTGGCTTTGATATTACAAGCCAAAGAGCTCTTTTTATACTTATGAAAGTAGAGTCTTATGGTACTAAAGAGATACAGGATGAAATCTGCTAAGGGGTTACTATCTTGGCTGTCTAGTAGAAATGTTATGCATGTCCCATTCCGTTTATTACTTAGGGTGCCTGTGTCCTGAATATGCTGAGAGATTTCCTGAGTGAGGAGGTATTTCGGAGTGGAATCATTCACTACCTGGAGAAGTATAGCTACAGAAATGCCAGGAGTGCCGACTTATGGGATGTCATAGCAAACGTAAGCCCTAGGCTATGGAGGAAGGAGTTTTGGACATTATATTCTCGGTTAAACAGAAATGATATTACAGAAGTAAATGTACATCTTGGGCATGCCCCCTTGCTTCCTCCAGACATCCACTGAGAGAGACTTTTCCACTGGTGGTTTCTGTTATACGTCGTCACAAGCCGAAGAAGGACTGGTAAGTGCAAGGTGAAATGACTGTTGTTTAGAACATGGATTACTACCAGTCTGCCAATGAACATGAAAAAAAAAACTGCAAAGAATATATCATAGCAAATACAGCTATCTTACCCCAGATACAGTGGCTCTGCCTGGTATGTTACAAGGTTATTGTAAACTGACAATATTGAAAGGATTAAAAACAGTTGGTTTGGATTTGCCCAGGCACTTAAAAGAGATTACAGTCATCTAGGGTGTGCCTTCTGGTGAGACCTCTGTGTGTCTGTTAATTTCCCAGTATCGGTACACTTGTGAGAGCCTGGACCTGAGGGAGATGATGGACACCTGGACTCGCCAGATGGGTATCCCACTGATCACGGTGGAGAGAGCGGGGCGGCAGGTCAGGCTGCAGCAGAGCAGGTTCCTGAAGGGGGTGCTTGAGGATGACACGGAGTACCCCGCTCTACAGTCAGGGTTAGTGTTTACCCATAATCCCTTCAGTTGCGCAGTGCACAGTCCAGCAGCCCTTTTCCTGGAGCACTTGCTACGAGCTCTCAGAATTACAATGCATTGAGCACCATTAGCACCATTTGATGCATTCAGCTAACACAGCCAAATAATAAGATCCAATCAATAGTGTATTTTTGTTTTTGTCTGTATGTATAATGTGTAGTCATATAATGGGTTAAATCTTTTAAATGTAGTGTGTGTTTATTATGTCCCTTTGCTCAATAGATACCTGTGGCATATTCCTCTCACTTATGTAACAAGCCATTCCAGAAGCGTGCATAGACATTTGCTCAAAACAAAAGCAGGTATGCTTGACTAAAATTTTTAGAAAATTTTCTTGACTTTTTCTCCACTTTTTTTTCTTTGGCTATTTCCTCTTGCTTTCACTGGTCATTTTCATATTTGTTAAGCAGTAGAGCATTTCAGGGGTTTCAGACTGATTTCTTGTAATGCAGACACAATTCAGCTAGAGGGAGATGTGAGCTGGATTAAGTTCAATGTGGACATGAGTGGATACTATGTTGTTCACTATGGAGACGAAGGATGGGATTCACTGATTGCGCTGCTGGATCAGGACCATGATGCAATAAGCAGTAAAGACAGAACAAACCTCATTCACAATGCACTCCAGCTTGTCAGGTAACATAATGCATAAAAGCTGTCATAGCCTTTTTTACAGCCAGCCTGAGATTTTTTGAGGCCCTTTTATAGCCTCAAAAAAATAAAGAAATGTCACACCTGAGACATAGGGGTACGTTTATAGGTGTATGTGTGTATCTCGGAGGTGTTCAGTATTGCCAACAGTTTATTTATTGCTTATTAATTACATGTTGAAATACTGTTTGGAAACAATTCACAGTCTTTAATTATATCATATGAAAATACATACAGTATATTTGCTTGCCTTCACAGCGTGATTGGCTAATTGCAAACAGCTCCTCATAAAAATGTTGAAACATTTGTATTTTATTCAGGAAAATGAGTATTATGGTCTGCATTAACGAGAAAAAAATGCATACAAAGAAAATCACTGTATCCATTTCTGCTTTTAACTAGCACTGTATACTTAATTTAAGGATTAAATTACTCTGTGTTGATTGTCTGATTTTCCAGCACTGGGAAGCTGTCCCTAGACAGAGCCCTGAACTTGACACGGTATCTGAAGGAGGAGACAGACAACATCCCTTTGTTGCAGGGAATATCTTACTTCAACGTCCTGTACCGCTTGATGGAGAATAAAAACATTACTGACACTGCAGAAAATTTAAAGGTTGGGGCTTCTTTCAGTTTTTCTTTCTATCTGGGCCTGTTTTGAGGTCTGTTTCAAAAGTTATCCTCTGAAATCGGTAATAGGTACGTGATCCACTGTATGAGTGAGAACTGAACAGAAGCCTTCACATTGTGATAAAAGCATTATCAAGTTATCAAGTTCTGGTATGTAACTTGTGATAGGTATTAGTCTGCAATTTAAACTCCCTTTTCCAAACAGCACCATTAAAATTAGGGAAATTGTGTAGGCTTTTTGTTTCTGGAGGCTGCCAAATGCCTTCGATGTTGTCGTTTCAGAATTATATCCTGCGGTATTTCAAGGATGTGATCGACAAGCAGACATGGAACAATGCAGGCTCTGTGTCAGAGCGGAGGCTCCGCACGGATCTCCTTCAGTTGTCCTGTGACCTGGGGTACCCTCCATGTGTGGAGAGGGCCTCCCAGCTCTTCAGTGAATGGGTCGCTTCAAATGGCACCAAGAGGTGGGCCGTCCCAGAGGCAGAAAGGCCTGTTGTCAGGCGCGAAGGTTGTGGAGTCGGTTGTAGAGCCCTTAAGAGCTGTCCTGGTAGCGCTCAAATTAAAATTTGTATTCCTTGTCGCACAAGCTGTTGTTTCACAAAGTTTCATTCACTTCTGCCCATTACTTTTTTTTAGCTGTTTTGTTCAAGTGCAGGCAAACAGGCAGACGCACAGAGTGGCTGCATTACGTCTGCTCTACCTGCCAGTAGCC